>NC_073307.1:40761916-41361916 GCF_027595985.1 Sorex araneus | reverse complement strand
AATAGGAAGGTAGTAATTTGGGAGAGAAATCTATTTCTGGATGGTTTATCATACCCTTGGTAGAAAAATGACAGTGATTTTCCACAAACTCTTTACCTACCTAAATTTGGAAGCTTGTGGTACACACTTTCTCTTTTCATTTGTAGAGTTGTGGTTGTGTTTCTTCTTGAAATCATAAAGGAAACTGTCATGCAGTTTTTTAAAATTTTATTTTATCATATTAATAATATAATAAAATATATTATTAATATATTTTAACTTCATAGCTGTCCTTTTTAGTCATAGATCAGAAATGCTTTATTGTAGATTTATTTCTCCTGATAGATAAATATTTAAATTTTTACCAATTCCCAAGCTGAACTGTGTGCACCAATTACAATTATTCTAATCACAGGACAACAGAAAAGTATAGGCCAAGAAATTGGAAACATGGATTCTATTGAAGTTTTCTTTGACCTTGAATAGGATGAATAAATTCTCTGGGATCTCATTTTCTGAAAAGCTCTCCATAAGTATGAGTATTCTTTCTGTCATGCCATATTTATCAATAAGGTGAATGAATTAAACTACATAATTTCTGTAATTATTTTTTACCTCCAAGTATGTAATTAATTACACAAATAGAAATCATAGTATTTCATGGGATTTCAATTAATTTCAAAGCCGAGCATGTACAAGAACAATTACTTGTACAAATCACCAAATAGACAATATACTCCACAGCACAGAGAATATTCTGAATATTAATATTCAACAAGAGTACAGGAACTGATTTGAATTTCTTTTTGATTACGAGCTGAAGGTTATTTTTATAGGTCATTTGAAAGGTATTTTTTCCCTGGATTTTCAATAAGGGCATGAATATTACCCAGAGTTTGAACTCTAGGTCAGTTCTCTAAAGGTAAGGAGTAGACAGCTGATTTTTCAGAAAAGAAAGTCTTTAAAAATCTAAATTTTACAAAGATAATATTTTTTCTGCCTTTCCCTTAGTCTTCTTAATAATACCTGTACCATGTAATATATGTTTGCAAATTTTTTAAAAATATATGTCTTTCCCGAGACAAACTCATTATATAAACAAAAAAAGTGTGGTACAGACAAATTTTCATCCCAGGTAAATTTATAATCAAACACTTCAGGAAACTCCCTAGCTCATGGTTCTATAAAGAAGGCGAGGGATATTGTCAAAGGAGAATTTCCAAAGGAAAAGATTTCTCAGCATGGCTTTTGATTTTACTCTCTCCGCCTCCCCCTACCCCCCCCCCCTGCAACCCACCTACATGTTCCCCATCCCTGCCCTTAGTGCTACTTCCTCTAAAAGTAAGAGAAGCTTTGGGGGAATTATTTTAAGATCTTGGTCTGCATTCTCCAAAATCTGGAAGGGTGCAGAAATTAATGTCTGGCTCTCGACTCAGAAAACTAAAGCAGCTAAGACTGTACATCTGGGGCTTCAGCGATAGCACAGGGAGTTAAGGCACTTGCCTAGCATGTAGCCCATTGAGATTCAAGTCCCCAGCACTGCATATAGTCTCCCAAGCACCACCAGAGAGCACTCATGAGCACAGCGTCATAAATACCCTCTGGGCATGTGTTCCAGAAAGCCCTTCCCCTAGAAGAATTTTTATCAGACCCTCAAACAAGAAAATCTAGGGAGCAGGCATGGGTGGCTGGTCTCCTCAGCGGAGAAGTTAAGACAAGTGAATTACTGAAGCTTAAATTATTAAAATAATAATTTATTAAACTTATTGGACCCCTAGGATCAGAAGCCTAGAGTTTATATGTAGTAGCAGCTTTTCTCAGTGAAGGACCCCCAAGAACCCCCAACAGTCTACAGAAACAACTCCAGAGACAGAATCAGCTTTAACCTTCTTTTGTTTGGGGACTACTCCTGGCACGCTCAGGGTTAACTTGTTGCTCTGCACTCAGGGAACAAATGTAGTGCCAAGGATCAAAACCTGAGTCAGCTGCATGCAAGGCAAATAACTTTCCCTCTGTACAACCTGTCAGGCCCCAGGTTTAATTTTCATTAACGCCAACCAAGAACTTTACTTCATTGTCTTTGACATCAAATTCAGTTACTTCCTCAATAACTAAAATTCAACATTCTGAATACTCTCTAGAACTCTGTTTGCAACTTGAAATGATAACGGAACCAAGTTTTTTGTTATATAGAAGTACCCCCAATCAGCTATAATTGCCATCTGGGAGGAAGGAACGGAGATTATTCCACTGAACAAAGCTTTAAAGACAATGGAAAACAAAAATAAAACTCCATTTACATTATTCATGAACAGAGCATGTACAAGGCCTGCCTACTCTCTCAAACCATGCTACTCATGCACTTATAAGAAAAGTTATTAAAGCAAGTCCTAAACTCAACAATTAAATTAATTGTTGTTATTGTTTGCTTACTTGCTTTGGGGCCATACCTGGCAGTGCTCATTAGGGCTTACTGGCTCTGCACACAGGAATCATTCCTGGCAGGCTCAGGAGACTGAATCTGGGCTTGTTCCCCTGCAAGGCAAGCATCCTCCCCACTGTACTATAGCTCTGACCTAAATGAAAGTTCTTGTTTCTAAAGTAAAAAAAAATATATATATATATAGTTACTCTGAAGTTTGAAAACTTTCCCATGACCTTATATGAGAATACCCCCCACCAATCCATCTGTTCCTAGGAAAACTCGGTAAAATGAACCTTTCCCTGCAAGGCAAACATTTTGATTCTTAGGTGAGACCACAACAATTTTAAATGGATGTGTGATTATACAATATATGACATACAATAAACTTACATAAAGAACATAAATCAGAAATAAAAGTCAGAACAACAAAAATGCTCAGGGGCTAGGAGGATAATAGAGCTGGTCAGGCATTTGCTTTAATGGGGCCAAGCTGAGTTTTATACTTGTCACATGTCACTCCCCAAGTACCACCAGAAAAGATCCCTGCTCAGCAGTACTCTGGAGAACAGTGGGGTGTGCACCCATGACACATTCCCCAACAGAGAAGAAAATTCCTAGATTATTTAAGATGACTTACAGGCTTTAACTAATAAAATTGTATTCGGCTATTTACAAGTATAATATATTTGACTGTTCACAAGTATAATATATTTGATTCTAATTAAATGAAGTAAGGAACTACCTGAATTTAAAATACCTATCACAGTTATTTTCATAAACACTAAAACATCTATAGAGAATAAAACACCACAAACTTAATATTCCTATTTATTTTTGGTCTATCCAGATTTTTTGAGAACACATTTAGGAATTATATGAAAAAGTAAGATTTATTTGAATATGTATGTACATGTATATATATATACATATATTTCTTCTTTTCCCCATTGAGAAGTACCTATTCCATAACTTTAGAATTAGCAAAATTAAAACAATACCTCAATAAATGAATCTGCACCTAAATTCACATCCAAAATGGGGCAAATGATATATCATATGTAGATGTTAAATAATAAAAAAGTTTGAGCTGTCTTTGTATAAAATAAAATGTTTTATATTAAACCAAATCATTGAGATGATTACTTTTCCTATTTAAGTGAAATATTAATGATATTTCTATATCCTTTCTCCAAAGATACTTGTAAATGTAATAAAGAAAAATGAACAAGGAAAAAATGTATGCATTTTACGTACATATATAAATAAAGCTCAACCAAATGCCTATGTTATTTCGCTGAAAAAATTCACTGTAAATGTGATTAGTTATTTGATTAAACAGGGAACAATGGTAAATATACAGTTAAGAATGAAGACCTATAAAAATAGAAGGTAGGTGGTGTTAAAATAATACTAGCTACTTCTATGTGAATTTAGACTCACCAGATTTTTATCAGCTTGACGGAAAACAAGGCAAAGCCAACACCTGGGGAAATACTATCAGATGAGCAACCATTCCCAAAAAGTTATCAAACAGCACTTGTTTACTAATAAACTAGTGCTAATACACACACACACATGAAGGAAACTGTCTTGGGACTGAGAGCCACAATCATTTTAGAGAAGAGACTTATCTAACAGAGAAGCTCAGACATGTATGCTGGGGATAGAACTACATAGTCCAAGGAGATAGTGAAGAACCCCAGTAGGTGCCTATAACTACATATGGTAACAATCTCCAAAGATACACTATGTTTTTCCCTATACATTTGTAATTATGGTTGTTTTATAATAATAGCTAATGATCATCCCATTGTGGGCACCATTGACGTCTCCATTTGTCCCCGTCGTGTTCAGGATCAAGGGAATGAGGCCCATTATTGTTACTGTTTTTGACATATTGAATATGCCACGGGTAGCTTGCCAGGCTCTGCCATGTGAGATTCTGCATCACTGTCTTTCGGGAGCTTTGTTTTATAGTCTCTCGTCTTGGCCCTTGATGAGATTATATGGGGGGGGGGGCAGTTTGTGGGTGCAACTGCCAAGCTACTGGAAAACTGGGAATCTGGGTGGCAGAGGCCCAGTTCCGATTCAAGCAGGAGGCTTGGAGATCTCAGCCACGCGGCCCGCATAGCTGATTCCTCTGATGGTTCCTTCATGGGTGAGGCTCGTCAGAACATGCGTAGAATGGCCTTGGGCATGGCTGTGGCTGGGTTCTGGAGGTTTTTGGCTACTGGGCCTCTGCTTGGGGCAGAGAGGGAGACTCAACCCCCCTCCCCTCCGTGGGGCTCCAGGGAAGACAGCCTGGCATAGGGGCAGGAGATTCTGCCAGCTAATGATAAAATAGAACTGTTACAATAGTAAACTAATATATTATAAGAATGTCTTTCCTCCTCCAAAAATATGCATCATATTTTTGGACCAGAGTTTACAGTTAACTGTAGGCAAATGAAAACCTGAAAGTGAACAACAGTATTCAAATTGCGCAGGTTCTGCGGGAGCATGAAAATTCATCATTTGCTCTGTACTTATTTTAATTTCACATATCTTGAAGGAAGAGCTATGCAATGGAATTTCAACTTATTTGTACTTATTGAGTAGAAAAATGTTACTTTCCATATTCATCTTGATATGTAAACAATGGAAAAATTTCTATCTTATTTAGAAAACTGAAAGTTATTCTATGATCAAAAAAAAAAGTCAACTTGGATCTGGAAAGGTCTGTGCACAGGCCTAAACTGAGTGATAAGGCTGTTCAAACAGAGCATCTATTTTCTAGACCATTATTGCTGCTAAGAAATTCATTCGCTATTAGGCTGAGGATAATGTGTACTTTACAAAATAGTGCAGGAGATACTGAGATGATAGATTGAACGGCTTCCCAAGGATGTTACAACCTCATTTTAAACAACATGCATTTTTAGATTGGTAAAATATTTGGGCATGATCCGAGTTGATGACCTAGAAGCCCCTGTGGAGACATTGCAATCTGCCTAGCAACACAAAGTAGGTATGTACAGGGGAGTTTTCTCTCCCCTTTAAGAAATTTTCATTTTACAAACCTAAAGAGCCCTGAATCCAAACATTAAGTACATTAAAATAATGACTCTGCTTATAGAGTTTAGTCATGAATTTCTAAATCAAATTCAAATGCATCTGATTTTTAAAGCCTGCAAAGGTATTTCCATTATTTTATGCTTATTATGTTGTAATAGGAAGCATCAAATGCTACAGGGAAGTAGCATAACTCATGATACTAAATATTGCCATTATTTTGGATACAGAGTATATGAGAGGAAAATTTTTCTTCTATTGATTTTTAGTCTGTCTTTCAGAAATCATGAACTCTGGAGTCACAGCCTACTCTCATATATTAAACTCATTCCCATATATAAATTTTGGGCCTCCCTGGTATTATAAAAAGGTTTATATAAATTTTTATGAGGTAACACTGGTTTTGTAATATTAAATAAGTTCCTAGCTCACAGCATTGTAATTTGCCATGTATTTATATATCAGGACCAAAACCAAGGCTAGATTCCATTCCATCAATCACTCTATAACTGATGTCCCTTACCCTGTTCCCAAATCCCTCTCTGCTATACTCTGTACATAAAAGTTTTCTCTTTATTTGCTTTATTTTATTTCCCCCTTTTTCCATATGTGTGATATCATATGGCATTTTTCTTCTTATTTCTCTTATTATAATAACCTCATGTTATATTCTGTTGTAGATGGTTAGTCTTCACCTTTTTGCTTCAGTGGAATCCCCCTGTATTTATACATACCACATCCCTTTTACTCATCTGTAGGGGGCATTAGGTTGTTTCCATATTTTAGATATTTTAATGCTGTTGCAATGAACAGAGGTGTGTGTACATATATTATACAAGTAGAATTTTCATATTCTTCATCACAATACCTAAAGGAGGGATCATAGAATTTTATTTGCTTTTTTAAAAATTTTTTGAGTAATGTCTATACTGTCTTCCACAGCGGTGACATCATATTATATTGCCAGGATAACAATGATAGATAAAGGTTGATTTTTCTTCATATCCTTGTTCTTTTTTTTCCTACTTCCTTCTGCCCTTTTAAGCTTTGAACCAAATCCAGAAATGCTTAGGGTTTACGCCTGGCTCTGTGAACCATACGGAGTACCAGGGAATAAATCCAGGTTAGCAATGTTTGAGGTCAATGTTACCTACTGTGCTATGTCTAGAGCATGACCCTTGGCCCCCTACTACACCACCTTATCCTCATTCTTTTGATAAAAGTCATTCTAAAAGGTGTAAAATGAGATCTCATTGCAGATTTAGTTTGCATTCACCTAATAATTAGCTATGATACATATCTTTCTTGGACCTGTGGTCTGTAAGTGTTCTTTGGAGAAATGTTTACTCACATTTTCCACTCATTATTTAATGGGATTGTTTTGTTGTTCAGTTGTATGAACTACGTCTACGTTTAGAACATTCATGTCTTGTTGGTCATGTTTTCAAATTGTTTCTCCCATTCAATACATTTCTTTTTATTTTGTTGGTGAAATATTTTACTGGTTGCAAACATTTCAACTTGGAAGATTCTGCCCCAAACATTTAAATTTTAAAACTGTTTGGAAAATTGGGTGGTCTGGCAAATTGTAGGTTGATATTATATTAGACAAAAAGCAGCAGAAGCTGAGCAATGGGCAACCCTTGCACAAGATAATTTACTCTCCCCAATAAAATATTCAATATCACTCTCTAGAACCTTGAAATTTTGAAGGTGAATATCAATTTTCTTTTCATAAATGTCGTCTCTCATGTTTTTACCTAAAACTTTCTTATTATATTTATATTACTGCCTACTCATTGTGAGGGGGGTATTTAAGACCACTATTCTATATAGATAATATTTCCCATGAAATTTAAATAATCTTTATTACCTTTTCACTATTTACTCAAAAACTCTGTATTAGCTAAACTGCATTATCATATATCTCAAAATTCAGATTTATCTGTCTTTCCCAGTGGACTATAAGTATTCTGAGGAAGAGAAATAATGCCTTCTCAGGTACTGACATCACCAATTTTTAATGTATTTTATAGTTAACAGATGTTTTGAGATAATTATTGGTAAAATTCTTAAGTAATGAAACTCAAATTCTGCTTCAGTCATCACTTCTTTTAATTTTCCCCAAATGTTGAGTGATATGAATGCCAATACTACCCAGTAATATGGGGATTTTATTAAAGGGAGAAGTCAGGTAGATAACATTCATTTGAGAATATATATGTGAATTATACATAGAATTATGCTATTTAAAACAATTTCCAATGCTCAAAGTGAATGTGACATTCTGCTACTTCAAACATTTACAGAGAAGCTTGAACATTCAATTGCAACATTTCACTAGGCTCTTTTACAGATAATGAATGGGTTAACCCTCCACTCCAAACAGCAAAATACAATATACATGCATGAGGCAAATATATCTTAAGTATATATACCACAAGCAGGAGCTTCAGCTATTCAGTTATGATCAGCATCTAGTCTTTTCTGTATCTAGAATAGTGTCTAGTACCTAACACATTTTACACATACAGACACACTCATGTATCCACAGATTTGTAAAAAAAATAGAACATATTCAAAATGTTAACAGTGCCACTATCTAGAATTGAGGGTAATGCTGAATTATTACTTTATATATTAACCTTTACATTTTTTCTCTTTTCAAAACAAAATCTAATTCTTGGAAAGATTGTTTTTTGTTATTTGTGATGCATCAATATGGAGATGTAATTAAAACCTCCAGGACTGTGTTTCATCCTACTGAGGTTGCTCCATCAGTGAAAAAAAAAATCACTAGGAAACCCAGAGATAAAGGTAAAAGTCTCAGAAAAATTATACAAATTTCACGTGCCTTCACCAGCACTGCTAGCAATCCCAGTGTTCCCTCTCTTTCAATAATTATAATTTCACATTTCCTGGGGCTATACAGTCTTAACAGACATCGTAGGCTGAGTCTCTTTTATGTAAAAATGTATAAAATTATTTTAAATGATGGAGGTGATTTACCTTTTGAGGCAGTTAAAGACTGTGACAGAACCATTATAAATGTTTTCAAGGTTAAAAAGTAAAAATCTTGGGGTCATAAAAATCACACACAAATTCTTCACTTTACATACTTGGAAATGAATCCCAAGAGCTTTCAGCCATTTGCTTTATTTTCATGGTATAGATAGGCCAAGAATCTCAGTCTGCTGAGGCCCTATCAAGTGTGTTACCTTTAGTGGGTTTATCAAAATTTGTTTCAGTACAATAGTTTAAATCCCCAATCACATTAATCTGACTGAAACAAAATAATTAAGTACTATTTAGAAAATTGAGTTGACTTGGTTGTTCAAATTTCCTCTTTGCATACACATTCAAATTCATTGGTATATATTTCTATTTTAAATAAAATCTATTATTTTTTATCCCCTCTAACCATTCACCTCTACTTTTAGGCAACCTTAGCTCATTTGTTAAGGTACACTGTTTTTTAATTTATTTTAAAAATTAATTTATTTAATTTTTGGTTTGGGTTTTTAGGATGGAGGCATGCCTTCCTCTGTGCTCAGAAGCCACTCCTGACTCTGTGCTTAGGGGCCACACCTGGTTATGCTCAGAGGACAACACATGGTACAGGATTCTTGGCTACAACTGCATGTCAGGCAAATGCCTTAACCCTTGTACTATCTTCCTTCCTTTCTTTCTTTCTTTCTTTCTTTCTTTCTTTCTTTCTTTCTTTCTTTCTTTCTTTCTTTCTTTCTTTCTTTCTTTCTTTCTTTTCTTTTCTTTCTTTCTTTCTTTCTTTCTTTCTTTCTTTCTTTCTTTCTTTCTTTCTTTCTTTCTTTCTTTCTTTCTTTCTTTCTTTTCCTGTTCTGGAGTTAAAATAATCTTACTTCTTTAAAAAAAAAAATTATTTTATTGAATCACCGTGAAAAAAATACAAAGCTTTCAGGTTTAAGTCTCAGTCATATAATGATTAAACCCCCATCCCTTCACCAGTTCATATGTTCCACCACCAAGAACCCCAATATACCCCCTCCCACCCACTCCCCACCTAAGTAGCTAATGATCTTCACTTTATTCTCTCTATACTTTGAATATATTCAATATTTCAATAGAGAACTCACTATTATTGTCTGGAATTTTTCCCCAACAATCAGGCCTGCTGAAAAGGCATCATTTAATAATTTCTTTTCATTGCTGAGAATGAAGACTCTATGAGCTCTTTTAGATTTGGATTTTTGATATTTTAGCTCAGTTCACAGTTTAGATGCATTTCTGTAAGAAGCCGCTCTGGGTGCCAAAATGGGTTAGAAGACGTCTCGGATCATAGCCTTTAGGAGCAGAGGGTCCCTGTACTATCTTTCTGACCCCATTTGTTATTATTTTTCTCTTTTTACATTACTTTGTTGTTTGATGTTTATCTTGCATTGTACACATGGAAAACAATCATCCAATATGGTTCTTCTCCCTTGTTTACCTGCTTACTGTCCTCACGCTCCTCCCAGTTTGCAATAAAATGTTTTGAGGGCTGGAAAACACAGTAGTGTTCAAGGCATATTCCTGGTTTTGCACTCAGGGATTATTCCTGGCAGAGTTTAGAGAAAGGGATTGAAACCAGGTTGATCACAGTGTGTTACCCATGAAAAGCAATCACATTATGCACATTATTATACCTGGTTTCCAAATATTATTATTTTTTATGTTGAACTATATTCCATGATATAAAAATCGCCCTGAGTAGAGCCCTGGCAGTTGAAGACCTTCAGAACCCAGCCACAGCCATGCTTAAGGCCACTCTCCACACGTTTGAATGAGTCACACACATGAAGGAACTGGCAGAGGAACCCAGGTGTGTGGGACCTGGGGCCAAGATTTCCAAGGCTGCTCGAATTAGGACTGGGCCTCTTCCACCCAGATTCCCCATTTTCCAGTAGCTAGGCAGTCACCCTCCAGAAACTGTCCCGTTCCCCCCACCACCTTGTAATCCCATCAATGGCCAATATCCAGAGACTATAAACTAAGCTCCTGGAAGCATGCAGCTGCATTTGCGGCCATGCGACATCTGATAGCCCAGTTCTCCCTCTTGGAGAATCTGGCAAGATACAGAGTCTTTACTGCCTGGCAAGCTCCCCATGGCGTACTCATATGCCAAATACAGTAACAATGATGAGTCAAATTCCCCTGATCCTGAAGAGCCTCTAATATGGCACTGCTGTGAAGGACAAGTAAAGATAGGCTGTTAAAATCTCAGGGCTAAGATGAATGGAGACGTTACTGGGGCCCGCTTACTGATCAGTGGGATAGCAGTGACAGTGACAGTGATATATTTTTTTTAGTTCAGTAACCTATCACCAGACACTCTGGTTGTTTTCCATGTGATTATTAATAATATTCAGTCAAAATTTTGTGTTAATATAATGTATTCTTTGGATAGACAGTATCAGAAGTGAAATTTATGTATCATGCAGTAGCTCTACCTTTATTTAAATTAGAATATTTCATGCTGTTTTCCAAAATGGTTAGACCAATTTCCATTCAAACAGTGGTATGATTTTCAAATTAATTCACGTTTCCCCTTTATTTTTAGTCCACACCTGGCTGTGCTCAAGGTTTACCCCTGGCTCTGTGATCAAAGATCACTCCTGGCAAGCTCAGGAAACCATATAGTACACTGGGGATTGAACTTGGCTGCGGATATCCAAGTCAAGTGTCCTGCCTGCTGCACTATCTCTCTTTTCAGACTATTAAATGTCAAACTCTTCTCAGAAGCTTTTGGTTTCCTTGCAAGTAACTGAGGGGCTTGAAGGGAAATTATCAATTCAGGTTCAATCAAGAGACAGAAACCTATTTCTGTTCAGAGAATGAAATAGGGTTTGTTACTATAACAAATTATTAGACTATGACTATAGAGCAAGCACAAGACATAAAAATATCTAAGTGACAAGAAATTGAATGCATATGGATAAACTCAATCATTTTAGAGCTCTATAATAATAATTTCCTGATAAGAATTCTATTTTCTGAGTTACTACAAATCTCTGTTTTAGAATTGCAGGTTTATTTTAATCCTAAAAATGCCAAGAAATTGTTGAAAGATTTTCAATTGGTTATAAATAACCCTCAAATTAATTACAACTTAAATGGACAATGTAACAAAGAAATGGGTCATTAAATAGTTGCTGCTCAGGTAAGATACGTGTATTTCATAAATTGAATTGCTTAAAATTTGAACTGCAATTAATATTTTAGAATAATATTTATATTGGTTTATCATTCCATAATTACTACACCATTTTTGATGGAGTTCAGACAATAGGCAACAAATCATAGAGTAATATATATATATGTATATATGTATGTATGTATATATATATATATATATATTCCTCTCGGGGAGGCTGGCAAGCTACTGAGAGTGTTCTGCCTGCACAGGCAGAGCCTGGGAAGCTACCCATGGCATATTCAATATGCAAAAAGACAGTAACGATAGGTCTCATTCCCCTGACCCTGAAAGAGCCTCCAATTGTTGGAAAAGATGAGTAATGGGAGGCTGCTAAAATATCAGGGCTAAAAAATAAATAAATACATAAATAAATAAATAAAATCTCAGGGCTGGGAGGAATAGAGACATTACTGGTGGCCGCTCGAATAAATCGATAAATAAGGGGATGACAGTGATACAGTGATAATAATATTTAAGCAAGTAAACATAATTTGTGAAATGTTGAAATGATCATTCTTCTAATGCCAGATCATCTTAATGCTATCTAACTATAGCTGATCATTATGCTGCTACAGTAAACTTAAGACATGGACCAGAGATGTAGTGTGGAGTAAGTTGCTTGCTTATCTGAATGCAACCAACTCAGGTTTGACTCCTGGCATAGCATATGGTCCCCTGAGCTCTGCCAGGAATGATTCCTGACCCCAGTGCCAGAAGTAAGCCCTGAACACAGCTGGGTGTGGCTCAACCACTTCCTGCTGAAAAAAGAACCCTGATATATGTTCAGGAATTACCAAATAGTAAAGTCAGGGGCTGCATGGAGGATGAAAAGGACAAGGTAAGCTATAGTAGCACTGGAACAGTTACATTTCAGTAGTGGATGTTTAATATTGTCTAATACCATCATCATCCCTTTGATCGTTGAATTTCTTGAGTGGTCTCAGTAACATCTCCATTTGTCGTAGCCCTGAGATTTTAGAAACCTCTCTTTACTCATCCTTTCCAATGGCGCCGCACTGGAGGCTCTTTCAGGGTCAGGCAAATGAGACACATCATTGTTACTGGCTTTGGCATATGAATATGCCATGGGGAGTTTGCGAGGCTCTCCCTGGTGGGCAGGAAACTCTCAGTGGCTTGCCAGGTTCACCCAGAGGGAGAAGTAGGCTATAAGATGTCGCTTCCAGAAGCTTGGTTTTATAGTCTCTGGATGTTGGCCATTGGTGGGATTACACGGCGCCGGGGCAGTCCCTGGGTGTGACCGCCTAGCTACTGGAAAATGGGGAATCTGGGTGGAAGAGGCCCAGTCCCAGTCTGAGCAGGCTTGGAGGTCTCAGTCCCAGTTCCCACACACCTGGGTTCCTCTGCCAGTTCCTTCATGTGTGAGGCTCATCTGAATGCATGGAGAGGGGCCTTGAGCTTGGCTGTGACTGGGCTCTGGAGGTCTTCGGCTGCAGGGGCTCTGCTCAGGGCGGGGAGGAAAACTGAAACCCAGCCCCTCCGAGGTGCCCCAATGAAGACAGTCAGGTGAGAGGGCAAGAGACTCTCTGCACAGAGAGTCTAATACCATAAACATTCATACTCATACTACTGTAGCCATGTTACATCCAAATTTTTAAAAGTGCTTGGTATACTTAAGAGATGTAGTTTGATCATTAATATTGAATTTTACTTGGGGATATGCCTTACAAGTTCTACACTGTCTGCAACTCCTACACATAAATTTAAGCAATTATTTTCATTTTGGAAAAATAGCCACAAACCATCCTCCCCTCCTTAAAATGACAAAATCTCAGCAGGTTAAATTGCTCACAATCTCTTGCAAGAACATCTTACAGCACTACAAAGATTGAATTGAGTAATTCAAATTACCGAGAGGCTAATTATCATTTTTATCTTCATTATGTGAGCTGACTACAGCACTTCTTAATTCCATCAGTCCTTTTGGTACCCTGGCAAAGCAGCCAGCCTGCAGGTGCTATGACTCTGGCTCCTGGACTTCAGCCTGCTCTCCATCTTGGCATGGAGTCACTGCAGCCAGGAACCAGACTTGACTATGCTGAGAGGAGAGCATAATCCAAAACACACTTAGATAATGTTGTAACAATGGAAAATGTACAGTAGCAAGAGCCTGGCAACACTGTCATTGAGGATCATTGAGAAGTAAGTTCAATGCCTTCACCATATGAGGTGTTGGCTATTTAAATAAATGAACCAAGTTTGTAAGTGGGTAGAAAGTGGGAAAATGTTATGTGAATTGTTATAAACAAAAGGAAGGAAAAAATTTTGGCCAAAGGAGATGTAAAGATAGTTATTCTCTTTTAACGAATGTCTCTTCAGCTGAATAAGAATACAAAGGTCTCTACCTATTAGTATGTTGGTTTATCATTCATTGTGAAAGGACCACATATGGGAATAGGAAAAAATAATTCTCAATTTCTACAGCGACATATGGCAATGCTCTATGCATGAAGAGAAGTCACTCTATTCTGATTACTTGACAGGTTTACTCTGTGGTTCATGGATCATCTGTCAGAGGACATAGAGACAGAAACACAGGCTATGCAGGGAATCACTCAAAGAATGAATCTATCAGTCATCATCTGCTAATTATGTGTTTATTTCCTATTGGGTTTCTCATTACCCTGAAGGGAAACTAGCCCTTAGAGAAAATATTTTGGCTGTTGTCTATGATTTACAGAGGTCACAGGCACACCCAGATGAGATAGCTCCAGTGAAAGTGAAGAAGGACTGATGATACTTTGAGTTAGTTGCCTGGGATGAAAAAAAAATATGAGGGAGATATTTAAAATAATATATCGCATATTTAACTAGTAACTTGTATTATAGATTTTTCTCTTTAATAATGAGTCATAAACATTGTGGCAGAAAAAATTTCTAAGATGATTCACACCCAGATAGATGCAGTCTATGACCCATCTTTCCCAAGCATATGGACAGGACCTGCGGATATGATGGGTGATCGTTTCTGCAACAAGCTTACTAATATATTTATTTCGAATGAAACAATACAAATATAAGCTTGGACTGCCCTGATCATAACAGGTGAACCCCGTGAAAAGAAATAAAATACTATCTCTTTATGCTGGCCTTAAGTCCACAGCCTCCATGAATTTTACAGCTCTAAGGAAATGCACTCTGCCAATGACACGCAACCCTCAAAGAAGATTCACACACCAGCTAAGACTAGAGCACTGATTGACCCCTGACTGTTGCCTATGAGCATACAGTAGGAAAGACCCATAACATTGTACCCAAACCCCAAATCAAATTTGAGGTTGCTTTACTGCACTACAGATTTGGTGATTTGTCACACAGAGATGGAAAATGAATAGAATTGGTGTTCAACATCAAGCCATGGCAGGAATACTTACATCTTGCAACTACTGATGTAGAAGAGGGAGTTCCCCCTTAGTCAATAATATGCTCCTGAGTCAGTTTCTTGAGAATTAACTGAACTGAATCTTCTTTCAAGTCTCACTATTTTATTTGTTATAGTTGAAATATAACGTCAAAACCCTGACTTTTCAGGGAATTTGTAAAACCACAAAAGCAGCCATGCACTGCATAACACGTTGGTCATCAATAGATGACATATTTGACAGTAGTTCCTAGGGTCCTATTATATAGTGACATCACAGCCATTGCAGCAGTGTGCATGCTCTGCTGGTAGCAGTCTCATACATGCAGATTAAACATCACTCTTGATAACTATCTTTCCCCTGGATAGTCATCATGGTTTCGCTCATTATGATTCCTCTGGGGAAAAAGTTTAAGTTACTACTTTGAATTATTGACCAGGAAAAAAATTTAAAGAGATTGAGGACAATCAAAGTAGAAAATCAGTGCTCGTTGTTGCACATGAGACTTGTCCCACTCTATGACAGCAATAAGCTCGATGAACAAGAATGAAATTAAGAAGCAATTTAAGATTTTACTTTGCAGAAAACAAGATGAACAAAAAATTGAAGAAGAACTGATGGCAGAGATAAGCACTTACATTGACCAAGACTGAAGACCAACCACAGAGCTGTACCCTTTCCTGCTCATAATCACAAGAAAAGAAAAAAAATATATATATATATATATACTTCATGCTTGAAATATTGAAAGAAAAGCCAGATCCTAGGTAAGATTGAACTTAGTGGTTAAAGAATTCAAGATTCATTATTTACCCTGTAAAGGGAAAGAGTGAGTCAGAAAATTCTCATGGTCAGATAGCTGACAAATAGCAGCAAAGTCCAGAACAGCTGATTGTGAAGGAAAATTACTTGCTAGACCAAACATCCAGCAAGGATGAAAACTTCCTGTCCTGGAAATGGATGTCCAGAGAGTCTTATTTAATCCACAAAGAGGCCAAATCAATAACAGCTTTTTAGGAGTTTGAAAGGCAGGACAGCAGCATTGCTTAGGGGAAGCACTGCGGGCTACAAACTAAAACCCTCACTGCAGGCGCAGTGAGGGCCCCGTGTCCTTCAGATGTGTGAGAGAGCACACACTGTCCGTGTGCTGCAGGAATGATAAGCTGCCCTGTGTGACCCAACTCCTCCTCCAAGATGCCTTCCTGAGCTGCTGTGTTGGAAAAATGGAATACTGTTATGTATGGAGATTACATACCTTTCAAGATTTTGCTTATTTTTGAAAGTATGCTGGGTCAGTCTAGCCCTTTTGGAATGATTCCTGTCCCAATAGCAAAGTGGTAGTTTCTTTTTCTTTTTGGGTCACACCTGACGATGCACAGGGGTCACTCCTGGCTCTGTAGTCAGGAATTACCCTTGGCGGTGCTCAGGGGACCATATAGGATGTTGGGAATCAAACCTGGTTTGGCTGCATGCAAGGCAAACACCCTACCTGCTGTGGTATCACTACAGCCCCAAAGTGTAGTGATACCACTTTCACCAAACACCAAGACATGGTTAACAAATCAGGTGACTGAGCAGCCCTTAAGGCCTTCTCCCCAAGGAGACTCTTAGCCCAGAGGAATTGGTGCAACAAAAGGAGAAAATGAGAAGATGCTGATGCAATTATGGAATAATCACAACATCAATTAATTGCATTAAGTATCTTGCTGGAAATGGGGTTATGTCACCAAGGATTATATGAGTGGTGTCTGGAAGACTCCAGAGAATTCCCCATGACTTCATGGAAAGAAGAAGCAACAAATACCATACTAAATTCTGACACTAACACAATTTAGTGAATTTGGTGAAACTGATCAATGATTCATTTCTTATAAAGTACCACAGGCCAGTACTTTAATTCTCTCTGGTTCAGATTATTCTTCTCATCATTAGATAAATTTCTCCATACATTCCAAAATCGAATTAGGAAAGATAAAGGTTTTTCGATTCCATTCATTTCACTCCATTTTTGGTCTTCCATACTGAGAGTAAAGTAAAATTCCATCCATTTACTATTTACTCAGTCTTAGAATAACTTAAAAAATGCAGCTCAATGCATTTTGAGTGTTTTTTTTCTTTTCTTGGGTTTTGGGCCACACCAAGCAGTGCACAGAGCTTATTCCTGGCAGGGCTGTGGGGACAATACAGGGTGCAGGGGATTGAACCTGAATCAGCCATGTACAAGGCGCCCATCCACCTGTTATACTAACCCTCCAGCCCTACTGCTTGAGTTTTAAAGAGAGGATTTCAAACCAAAAAGTTCAAATTCAAATTTAGTTATAGTTAGAAGAGTGAAATTAACAATGTAAAAGTCACAGTTTATATCACATCAATAAATCCAGCTAGAAGAAGGTATCAGTTAAGCTTAAAGAAGTGAATATGCTCATGACCTTAAAAAACTTCTTACAAATCTAATGGGTAGTTTTAGTTTTGTTATTAAGTATTTTATTTTTTTATTTTTAAGTTGTTCACAATTATTACATTTAGTATTCAAACACCAATCTCACTACCATTACACCTTCCCACCACCATATTTTTTGTTTCCACCCCGAACCCCAAACTCTGCCCCAAAGGCAGAACTGAAATAATTTAATTTGTATTATTTGTTTATAAATAATTCACTAAAAATTATCCAAAAATTTCTTTAGAAGAAATTGTTAGAAGATTGTTTTATTTCACCCTGAAGTCATTATACTCTCCACATGTTCGGACAAGCCTCACGCATGAAGGAACCAGCAGAGGAACCCAGGTGTGCAGGACCTGGGGCCTAGATCTCCAAGTCTGCTCGGATCGGGACTGGGTCTCTTCCACCCAGATCCCCCATTTTCCAGTAGCTAGGAAGTCACATCCAGAAACTGCGCCACCCCCTCCCCCCAACCCGTCCCATGTAATTCCATCAATGGCCAACATCCAGAGACTATAAAACCAAGCTTCCGGGCATCTAATAGCCTAGTTCTCCCTCTTGGAAAACCTGACAAGCTACCAAGAGTCTATTACCCATAAGGGAGAGCCTGGCAAGCTCTCCATGGCGTATTCATATCCCAGATACAGTAAAAGATATATACATACCTCTCGGAGAGCCCAGCAAGCTACCGAGAGTATCCCTCCTGCACAGCAGAGCCTGGCAAGCTACCCATGGCATATTCGATATGCCAAAAACATATGCCAAAACTATAGGTCTCATTTCCTTGACCCTGAAAGAGCCTCCAATTATTGGGAAAGACGAGTAATAGAGACGCTATTGGTGCCCGCTTGAGTAAATCGATGAACAACAGGATGACAGTGATACAGTGATACATATATATATATACATATATATGCACATATATACATATGTATATATACATATGTGTATATATACATATATATACATATATGTATATATATTTCCCCCATGAGACTGGTTGCTTCCTACTTTAAACCCCATCAAATCAAATGTGGTGTGCTACTCTTGGTACATCAATGGTGTAAAGTATGAGATGTTGCATGTCCACAAATGGCCACATACTCCAGAAATTCTAAAATTTAAAATATGGTTATACGGCAGATTCACTCATGGGTGAGGCTGGTTCAAGCCTGTGGAGAGCGGCCATGAGTCTGGTGGCAATTCAGTTCTATAGGTTTACGGCTGCTGCTGGGGCTCCTTTGGGGTGGGAGGGGTAACTCACACTACCCCCCTCCTGGTTGCTCCAGATTAAATAGCCTGGCAGGGGTCTAGAAGCACCTCTGTGGCATGTCCTATGCAGTATTTTCAACTGTACAAATAATTGTTAGCTAGTATTCCACTATTACTTACAGCAACTTAATAATAAAAATAACTTAATGATTGCTGAGCACTTGAAAGTTGCCAGCCTTCTAACGGTAATATGAACACATTCTTGATTTCCATATTCACAGCCAAACAGAATAAACCTATGACTATCATATGACATGAAATGGTAATCCCACCAGTACTATTACTACTACTACTACTACTACTACTACTACTACTACTACTACTACTGCTACCACTGCTGCTGCTGCTGTTGCTACTCCTGCTGCTACTAGTACTACTACTATTATTACTATAGCACTGTAGCACTGTCATCCTATTGTTCATTGACTTGCTTGAGCAGGCACCAGTAACATCTCCATTGTGAGACTTGTTTCTGTTTTTGGCATATGGAATATGCCGTGGTTAGCTTGCCAGGCTCTGCCTTGCGGGTGGGATACTCTCAGTAGCTTGCTGGGCTTTCCAAGAGGGACAGAGGAATCGAACCTGGGTTGGCCTCATGAGTACTACTACTAGTAATAATAATAATGAAAGTAGAACAGCACTCCACCCATATGATTCTAAATTACTGATCTCCAACTTTGGGGGACAAAAATAGATGTAATTATGCTGTATGTAGTAATATAGCACTATCTTCCTGTTGTTCATTGATTTGCTCGAGCAGGCACCAGTAATGTCTCTATTGTGAAATTTGTTGTTACTCTTTTTGGCAATTCACAATGGGTAGCATGCCAGGCTCTGCCGTGCAGGCAGGATACTCTTGGTAGCTTGCTGGGTTCTCCGAGAGAGATGAAGGAATCAAACCCTGGTCGGCCGTGTGGAAGGCAAACGCCCTACCCACTGTGCTATTGCTCCAATGGTAGTGAAGATAAAATTAGGTTAAGTTAGTAATACCAGTATGTGTAACCATGGGACAGAAGGGCACTTTGGAAAGGTAAGGCAAGCAAGATGCTTCAGGGTCTCTCAAAGTTGGCCTTTACTTTCTTACCTTGACAAATGTTCTTCCTTAATGTGCCTTATACTGTGGTAATGAGCGGCATATACTTACACTCAGTACCACAGCCCCATCTTCCAGTACACTTAGTAATCCAAGTGAAAGAATGGCTGTGACATTTTCATAGACTTTCATTTACACAGAATGGCACAAATGGATGAATGCACACAAGAAGTGATAATAAAAAAAGTCATTTATCCAAAAATTCTCTCCTTTCCCCATTTCCTTCTTTTCTTCTGATGGCTTGAAATGAAGGGTGAAGCTAACTCTAAAATATTGCTTCTGGAGATATCTTGTCCCATGCAGGCACATGCTGGACTAGAGTGCTAGAGTGGCAATACCCTCCATAGTTTCTAGCTTCTATTTTCTTTACGGACTGGAGTGATAGCACAGCGTGTAGGGCATATGCCTTACACACGGCTGACCAAGGTTTGATTCTTCTGTCCCTTTGGAGAGCCTGGCAAGCTACTGAGAGTATCCTGCCCGCATAACAGAGCCTGGCAAGCTACCCTTGGCATATTCGATATGCCAAAAACTGTAACAACAAGTCTCACAATAGAGACATTACTGGTGCCCACTAGAGCAAATCAATAAACACGGGGCAACAGTGCTATCGTGCTATTTTCTTTACACATGTCCTCATTCTCTGAGTGCTTGCCCTCTAGTTTATAAAATACTTCCTTAGTCCATAATTATACCTTATAAAAGACTAACTGAATTTTTTCAGACATGCAATCTAATAAATAATAAATATTTTTAGTATTTAAAATATTGCCATGAAAAAGAAATTAGAAGGAATTAGACTAATATTGTTAGATTCCAAGGGGGAAAAAGTGTTAACGTGGTATGCAAAGTAAGGAAACATTGGTCTAGCTGTCTGATATAGTCCTTAACTAGGCAGACCTGCCACCAATGATGAACTCCAGGAACAGTTAGATATGCACTTCTCAAGATTCAGAAAAACAATTAGCAGTTATTCTAGAATCAAAACACAATTTTTTTGTATCTCCTTGAGTATCTCTCATGGTGCTTCCGGTATAGTTAGTATCAAATAATTACTGTTGCTTTAATAAATATAAATAAAGACTCTTCATGTATAAAGTGTCAATTGCTATTTATATTTTTATCTTTAATAATCACTGTATCACTGTCATCCCATTGTTCATCGATTTACTCGAGCAGGCTCCAGTAATGTCTCCATTCGTCCCAGCCCTGAGATTTTAGCAGCCTCCCCTTACTCGTTTTTACCAATGATTGGAGGCTATTTTCATGTTCAAGGGAATGAGATCTGTCATTGTTACTGTATTTGGCATATTAAATATGCCACGGGAAGCTTGCAGGCTCTTCTGTGGGGGTGGGATACTCTTGGTACGTTACCGGACTCTCTGAGAGTCTCTTGCCCGCTCACCTGGCTATCTTCCCTGGGGCCCCTCGGAGGGAGTGGGCTCTAGCTTCCCTCCCCACCCCAAGCAGAGCTCCTGGCAACCAAAGACTACCGGAACCTAGCTCCAGTCATGCTCGAGGCCCCTCTCCACACGTACGGACAGGCCTCACACATGAAGGTACCAGCAGAGGAACCCAGGTGTGTGTAATCCCATCAACAGCCAACAACCAGAGACTTAAAAGCAAGCTCCCAAAAGCGATATCTTGTAGTCTACTTCTCCCTCTGGGAGAAACTGGCAAGCTTCTGAGAGTTTCCTGCCCACAGGGGACAGCCCTATAAGCTCCCCATGATGTATTAACATGCTAAATCCAGTAACAAGCTGGATCTCATTCCCCTGACCCTGAAAGAGCCTCCAGTGAGGCATCATTGGGAAGGCTGAGTTGAGAGAGACTTCTAAGATCTCAGGGAAAGGACAAATGCAGAGTTTACTGAGCCCGCTCAAGAAATTGATGATTAACAGGATTTCATGATCATGATCCTGATATATGTACATATATAATATATATATACACATATATATATATATTTTTTCCCTTTCATGACAATGTGTCCGTGGCCACTCGGCCCAGGAATATGTTCACCCATGTGTGAGGCTCGGCCCGAGCATGTGGAAAGCGAGCTGGGTTTGGACATCTATTTGAAATATTTGTCCAGGAATATGTTTGAAATATATTTAGGAACATATATATAGGAATATATCTGAATATATATTTCATAATATTCAAATGATATATTTGTACACAATTGGATTCTACAATTCTTTTCTGGGTGATAACATGCAAAGACATTGCATTCAACAGATATTTGGATTAAGCATCTCTATTTGAAATGAAATTGCACTGATCGTTCTTTATTTCTAGATGGCTATACATGTTCCAGGGCATATCCGAGTATAAATGTCTTCATAAAGTTAGGGAAAGAACCTGATGTGATTTGAATTTCCTTCCTTGAAAGCTTTAGCAAAAGTCTGATACCTATTGCTGCAACTTTTCCACATAATATTTCTATGTAATTTTGCAATTTCTTTCTGTCAAACCTGTAATTGGCTACAAAATGAAAGTGATTAATAAAGAGACAGGTCTATCCTTGTAGGGAGAAAAAAACCCTGAGACGTCTCAAGATATGTTTCATGAAGTGTCATAAAACTTGAAACATTTTTTATATCAGTTCAGAAACTCTAAACTGCCCGCATCACAGACAGAGCATGAGTTTGTTAAATTTATCTGTTCTTTTCATACTGTTTAATCCATTTTCTCCCAGATCCCTAGTCTCTCTAAATTTGCCACACATTCAGACACAACATGGTTGCAGAATTAGCTCCTCTAACCGAGCATTCTCCTTACACCTTTGACCTGCTCAATACACTTTCTGAATTCAAGGTCTTACATACATAGCCATCATGTACACCTTGCTCTGCTGCAAAGAACTTCCAAAATGTTATAGCCTTTTCCTGATTCCACATGTGAGAGATTCAATAGAATCTAGGCATTCTTACTGAAGGACAGGCTGAACTTTCTAAGACCACTTTCACAGGATTTATATTCTGCAAGATCCCTGAGTATAGAAATGAGTCCCCAGCAGACCTGTTTTGTACTAACCCGGAAGTACCAATTACAAACACTTCAACATATTTTGAATGGTCATGCAACTCAAAACCCATAGTTTCTTTATTCACAAATTTAGAATGTTTTATACACTAAATATACATTAAAGCATACACAAGCTAAATTGGCTGCTTCTGTGAGGTATTGATAACAAGTGTGTTCTCATTTTAAAAACTGCTCTCTGATAAGCTCAGAATAAGGCAGCAAATATTCTCATTTCACTGTGACTGACAGTCAGAAGATATAGTAACTACAGTGCAAGAATATAAGCATAGTGCACTGTGCCTTCTACCCTGACAGCAAATGTCTCTGTCACAAACATAGGTTAGTAGAGGTGCTGCCAAAGTGAGTAGAGTCATTAACAAAGCAATATCAAACAGAAGAGCAACTGAAGCCAAAGAGGACAAAAACTGAATCCTCGGGAGCTGTTATTTTCTTTTTAAAAAACATTTTATTAAAGCACTGTGACTTACAAAGTTATTCATGGTTGGGTTTTAGAAATGCACTATTCCAGCACTGATCCCACCACCAGTATCAACTTCCCCCCCTCAGTGTTCCCAGTTCCCAATCCTATCCTCCCCATCCACTAGTCTGCAATCCCAACAAGTACCTTTTTAAAGTTTGCTTATTAAAGTGTGGTTCTCATGATTTCAACATTGTTACCCTTATGATTTGGGCATTTAGCTCTATCATCCCTTAGCATCACTGATGAACCTGAATTCCCTTTACCCCTGGTTCCCAATTGCATTTCATCTGTCTCTGGGAACTTTTAAAAAGCAATGTTTCATAGACCTTATCCCAGTGTGGTTAAAATATACTTTCTGGGGAAAGTAGTCAAATAATTTTTATTTTTTGGAAAGGTGACTTACTTGATTCTATTATTATCCAGGCTCAGGAGCCAACTCAACTGAATTCTTGTGATTTTATTTTGTTCGTTTTTTTTTTTTTTTTTGCTTCAGATTATACTATAGGAAGAGTCTTCATTCCTCAGCTGTGATCACCCTGGGTGTAACCTGAATTCTGTAACAGGATGATATGACAAAGACCTAATATACACGCTCTATTGACTAGGGATATTAGAGGGAAGAACACCTGCAGAGTTTCCCTTGGACCTGGATGTTTTTCTTACACCCTCTGAGGTGATAGTCCCAGGAGCATCCTGAGTAGTTCCTGCAAGTAATTCTCCATTATAAAATCAGTTTCTCTGGAAACCCAACCAAGATGATATTTTTTAGGGTTCTTAAATACAGACTCAAAACCAGGGAGTGTGTGTGTGGAGGGGGGGGAGATATCCCAAACTAAAGAAACCTCAAGTAGATTGATGTAATCCTCCCTCATTCTACTGTTCCATTATTAAGAATAAAAATTAAAGGAGATGAAATCGTGAGTGGGAAAATCATCCTGGATTTGAGGCAGTCAATAACAAGTAGACTAAAGGTCAAAATATAAAAGCAACTAAAAATAGCTAAGATTTATCGAAGAGTTCCACTGTGCTAAGCACTGTAGTGAACTACTTATGGGGATTTTATCACTTAGCCCACAGGACTGCTGCAAGAGAAGAGATAATACTATATTTAACTAATGGCTATTGATGGTAGAAGTTAAATAAGCTCATTTAAACAATGTAATCCAGTGGTTCTCAAACATAAGTCTGGAGGAAACATTTGCTGAAACATAGATCACAGGATTCTACTCAGAGTTTATGATTAGGAAATCTGAAATGGGATTTGAAAAGTTTTCATCTGATCATGATCCAGTGCTGATCCAGACCCAATGCTGGTCTGGAAACTGCATTTGAAAAACACTGCACAGTGTTTGAAAATTCAAGGACAGAGTTTGAAATCACCCTCAGGACCACAACTGATAAACATCTTCAGACAAACTGTGGGTTACGAATGGGATTCATTGAACCAACACAACTAATGTTATAGCACTGCACATAGTGTCCTGCATGCTACTCCTTTTGTAAAATAATAATTCATACCATGTGAAGCACCCATGAAATTGTTAACATTTTCCCTCATGAAACAGAAATTCACTTAAGAAAGCTGAACAAGTAAGTCTAAATAAACTATGTTCTACACGGAGGTAGCAATGCAAGAAACCCCAAGATTGTGGTCCTTTCAAAAGAATGAAAGATGCCAAGGGGAGGAATCTGGGTGTCCAGAGCATAGAAGTGAGACGCTCTAAGAGGTGGGAGACTTGCAAAAAAGAAAGGTGATCTGCGATTCATGTCACTCACTATGATCTCTCCCTAATCAGCTGTCACTGAAGGTCCAGTAGTTTTTGCATATTCACTGGGATCAGCAGAGAGATGAGTGGAGCCCTTAACATTGGGATGGATGGTTAAGTTTCCTAGGAAGCAAAGCCTGGCTTTCAGAGGAGAGACTTATAGTTTTAAGTGGTATATTGTGAGATGGTGTTCTGGGAAAGATACGGTTTACAGATACCCTCCCTCCCTCCCTCCCTCCCTCCCTCCCTCCCTCCCTCCCTCCCTCCCTCCCTCTCTCTCTCTCTCTTTCTTTCTCTCTTTCTTTCTTTCTTTCTTTCTTTCTTTCTTTCTTTCTTTCTTTCTTTCTTTCTTTCTTTCTTTCTTTCTTTCTTTCTTTCTTTCTTTCTTTCTCTCTTTCTTTCTTTCTTTCTTCTTCATTTATGGGGGCATAGTGGTGTTCTAGTGATGTTCAAGACAGACTTCTGGCTCTGTGTTCAGAATTCACTCCTTGAACTTGTAGGGAGACCATATGTGGCTCTGGGGATTGAACTGAGGTCAACGTGTGCACAAAAAGCACTTTAATCCCTGTAAAATCTCCATGGCTCAGATAAAATATTTTGTAAGAACTAAAAGGCAGAGCCAGTTGCTGATGAAGTACCAAGACCTCTGGCAATGACAGTGTTGATAAAAGCCCACACAGAATAGGCGGACATTAAAGTGGAAGCATTGGAACTCAGTCAAGGGCATTTCAGACTTCAAGATGATAGAATCCATCTGTCAGGAAATGGATTCTGAAGACATCCCCAAATAAGCATCCACCAGGTAGAAGCAGCTTCTTCCACTGTAGCACCACGGACAGCGCACATTCTCATGGTCTGGCTGATTTCAGACCCTCACTACCAGACAGCTAAGTACATATCATTTCAAAGGACTGACTTTAGTTGGAAGAAGGAAAACACTTTATCTTATAAAATAATTATTTTGATTAACAATACTTTCAATTGCTTTATTCATTTGAAGTAAGGTAAATTCAATCAAATCAAGAGTCATTTGAAGTGAATGACTCTTTACCCCTTTCCTAAAATACTTGTGTACCGTTTACTCTCCGTCTATTTAAAATAATTTTCTTCCCTAAAAATTAATACTATTTCCCCACCATACCATTTAGGGGTTAGTTATTTAGTATGTATTCAGAAAAATAACTAAAACTTGGAAAAAGGGAGGTGGTGGGAGAAAGCTTGCTTGGCTGATTTTGTTTGGTGTGCCACACGCAGCAATGCTAAGAATTTACTCCAGGCTCTGTTCTCTGGAATCACTCCTGGAAGTCTCATGGGACCACACAGGATGCCAGGGATCAAACCTGGGTTGGAAAATGCCCTACCTTGATTTTATTTATTTTTTAAATGGTGTGTTAGAACCTTTTTCACAAGCTTGCCTGAGGATAACCTGATTCTCTTATAGAGTATTAGTGTCATTTACAATTTATAATTGATTAGAAAAGATGTATCTTATAATTATAAATTCAGGCTCATTCCTAAAAAATAACCACCTGTGATTTTTTATGTGTTTGATAACAATTGCATCTTTCAAAGATTACAGTTTATTATAGAGTAGGACATCAATGAGTTTTCTATCATACCAAGTGATCTTATTATAAATTTATTCCTCCAATTGACCTTTTAAATCTGAATTTCTAATTTCTTATTGAATCACCTTTGTCATCCTATGGTAATGATTAAAATAAAATTTGGACATATATTAACTACTCACGTCTTTATTTAAAAACAAACAATCAGAGAGTTGTTTTCATGAACACTGAATAAATCTAACTTTAGCTCTTTTATCTATATTTTTCTAAAACACTTTTAAAAACTAGCTGGAGGCAATTGTTTGACTGGAGTTGAGATAAACACAGTAAGGTTAGCAATCATATTGTGGGCAGCAGGCAGTAAGACTTATGTTTTATGATACCTTATAGCCAGAGATTTGAAAAGTAAAGGTCATTCACAATGAGATTTCACCCTCAACCTGTGAGAATGACCTATACCAAAAAGATAAGAAACAACAGCAATGAAGAGGATGTTGAGAAAAGGAAATCCTCATTCACTGTAGGTGGTAATATAAACTGGTGCAGATATAATAAAAAACTGTTTAGAGAATTCTCGAAAAATTAAGAATAAAATTACCATTATATTGAGCTATTCTACTTCTAGATATTTAACCAAAAAATAAACAAGCATTACTTTGAAGATATATATTCATTATAATGTTAACTTCAACACTTACTATTGTAAATATTCAAAATATGGAAGTAATCTAAATAGACTTGAGTAGGTGGATAAAGAAAATGTGCTTTATATTCACAATGGAATATTACTCACCTATTAAAAAGAATGATGGGCTGGAGGTATAGTAGAGATTAAGGCATTTGCTTTGCAGATATGCTGAGTCAGGTTTGATACCCAGCATCACACAATATCCCCCAAGTCCCACGAACAGTGATCCCTGAGGACTGAGCCACAAATAAGTCCCTAATACAGCTGAACTGTGGACCAAGTCAAATATATAGTAATATATATGTATATATGTATATATGCACTATATACAGAAAGGTATACACATATACATAAAAATGTTTAAATGAACAAAATTAAAATACTTAGAATTTTATGGAAAAAATGGCAATTGCCAGAGGAGAAATGGGAAGGAAGATGGCAAGATGAGCACAGATCAGGTATATGTTGAAGGATGGAAGAGACTTTGGGTGGCAATAAAAATGTAGTATATGTGTAAGTGGTACTACAATGCAATACACCCAAAAAAAACAGTATTTAAGTTTGTATTGCGATGGAAGATTTTTAAAAATATAGATAGCTAATTTTATTTCTTATGAAAATTTGTTGGTCTGGAGCAATAGCAAAACATAGGGCATTTGCCTTTCACAGCAGCCGACCCGTGTTTGATTTCTCTGCCCCTTTCGGAGAGCCTGGCAAGCTATCAAGAGTATCGTACCCGTGTGGCAGAGCCTGACAAGCTACCCGTGCGTATTGGATATGCCAAAAACAGTAACAATAAGTCTCTCAATGAGAGACGTTACTGGTGCCCGCTTGAACAAATCAGTGAGCAACGGGATGACAGTGACAGTGACAGTGATGAAAATTTATTAAGTCTTAGGTCAATTAATTCATCAAAAACTGCATCATTATAATAGAAACTATACTCTATCTCACAACATAACTAGTTATTTCTGTACATTTTGTAATCACAATCACAGCAGAGTTCATCATTTCAAAGCTTTCCCACTTACTGCCACTTTTTTTTTATAGTAGTAAACAGATGAGAATTTTTCCTATGCCAAAACATCACAGTTCATCCATGTTTCACTCTGCATATATCATGGATTTTTGTCTGTATGTCACTTCAATATACTGATTATTAGTGTGCAATAAAGGGGAATGACATAGCTATACCCTAACTAAAGAAAGGTACTTTATTCATTGATTCCAGTGCTATTTATTTTATTTTTCTTTATTTTTTTCAGATTTGAAAGCTGTATTCTTCTGTGCTCCGGGCTTACTCCTGGTTCTGAGCTCAAGGATAATTCTTAGTGATGCTCAGAAAAATATATGTGATGTCAGGGATTGAATCTGGGTCAGTAATGTGCATGTCAAAGTGCCTTACCAGCTGTAATATTGATCTCTCTGGCCCTCAGGTTGTATTTATAGAAAATCTGGTAAGTACACATTCTTACTTGGTATAAGAAACGCATTTTTTTTGCTTCACTTTTCTGAAAAGCATACTTTTCAGAACAGTGGAATGAGAGATTAAAATATTGCAAAAAGTAAAACTTTAAAAGATAGAAAGAGTGATAAGGCAGATAAGATCTATACAGGGGAGTTTGTTGGACTACGGAATTATGTTTTGGAGTGGTGCCTATGTTTTCATTTGCACTGTGGAGAAGTTACAGTATTTAATTTGAATGTAATTACACCTGGCATTAACCTTAAAAACAGATGATTAATGCTGGATGTTGACACATGCCATGACCACAAGATAAAGAAAAGTAAAAATAGGGGCCGGAGCGATAGCACAGCGGGTAGGGCGTTTGCCTTGCACGAGGCCGACCCGGGTTCGATCCCCGGCATCCCATATGGTCCCCCGAGCACTGCCAGGAGTAATTCCTGAGTGCAGAACCAGGAGTAACCCCTGAGCATCGCTGGGTGTGACCCAAAAAGCAAAACAAAAAAAAGTAAAAATAGTGTTTTCTATTTTTTAAAATGTATCCATGTTTGCGTATGGTTGGTGTATAACAAAGGCGGGGTTTCTCTGAGGAATCTACATATGAAACAGGAAGACATTGAAGAAACTAATTATTTCAAGGAGAATAGAAACAAGGTCCAGGGGGATTTGTCAATGGTTGGAAGCCTGCCTCCAGTGCTAAGAAAGAGGGACGCTGGAATAGAGAAGGGACCACTATGACAATGTGGTTGGAAAGATTGCTCTGGATGGGAGATATGTGCTGAGAGAGCAAGGAAAGCAAGGAGAAAACTTCCTTCCACGGAGGCAGGTGGTGGTGGTTAGGGGGGCAGGGGCGTGGCAGAAGTGATACTGGGGATATTGGTTGTGGAGAATGTACACTGGAGAGGGATGGGTATTGAAATATTGTATGAGTGAAACCCAATTACAAAAACTTTACAACTGTATATCTCAGTGTGATTCTATTAAAAATACATACATATATAAATAATTTCTTTTAAAAAGCAAGAGAGAAGCTAGTGATAGCTGTCACCAGGCAGACTTACCCACTGGTCCTGCTCTTTAGATTTCCAAACAAAATCTCTGAGGACGTGCAAGCCACACAGCTGAAATTCATACAAGTCCCCCGCAGCTGAACACTCTGGGGTGGTGATTTTTTGAGAAGAGCAGACCAAGTCCCCATCCTGCTGTATCCCTAGAAGCTGTGCCCACACACGCTACTGCTGCCACCATGTCAATGGCCTATGGCCTAATTCCATGGTTTCATCAAGAATCTTTGCACTCAATCTAGTTCTATAGTTCCTGAAGTCTGGATCAAGTGGATATCTAGGTGACCAAACACCATCCCCAATTTCCAATGTACTGAAATCCCTATAGGGGCATATCAAATTAGCTGAGAAAGCAACATAGAAGCCAACTAAACTCAACAAATAAACATAATAACACTGAAGTCTCTATGAGTGATGAATAGCTTAGTAAATACCCCAACTTAACAACCGATTGTGAGATGTAAAAATTTTCGCCCTTTTTTTATTTTTAAAATTTTTTATTATTTTATTTTATTTATTTTATTTTTATTTTTTTACAGTTAAACCTTCTTCTTTTACTTTTTTTTTCTTTATTTATTTTATTGAGTCACCAAGTGGAAAGTTACAAAGTTCTCAGGCTTATATCTCAGTTATACAATGCTCAAACACCCATCCCTTCACCAGTGCCCATATTCCACCACCAATAAAAACAAAACAAAAACAAAAACAAAAACAAACAAAAAAAACAGTATACATCCCACACCTCACCCCCCAACCCCCCACGCATAATTATCACTTATGCGTGAGTGATAATTTCACTTCCTTTTACCTTGATTACATTCCAGATTTCAACACACAACTAACTATTGTTTCAAAACAGACTCACCATTTTTGTTGGAATTTATCCCCCAAGAATACAGCTCTATTAACAAGGAAATATTTGATAATAAGTTTTCACTGATGAGAATGAAGAGATAAACCGCGGCCGTGCGGTTTACAATTTCTGTATTATACTAATTAAGTCCGCGGATATTTAAGTTGGAAAATGAATCATTTCCCTTCCTGGAACAGCATGTAGCAAAAGCTTAGTTCACAGTCTCCATACATGGGTGCAAGCACTTGCTGGAACCCCAAATCCTAAAGCTGTCTCTGGTTCCCGCTCATTCCACATCCACCGGCTGTGCAGAGGAAAAGGCACCCAGGCCGAAACTCGGCCGGAGCCGAGCACCGGCCCCGGCTGGGGCTGCCCCGGTATCCCGCGGCTGTTTCAAGTTCAAAGCACACATTTTTTTTTTTCCACGCCACAAGTTCATACCTTCTCAAAGGACCCACAAAATGTCGGACACCATGCCTTCTCACGGAGGGGAGAGAGACCAAGAAGGAAGGAAATTTCCTCCGTTAGCCGGCGTGGGGCAAAAGCTTAGTTCACAGTCTCCATACATGGGTGCAAGCACTTGCTGGAACCCCAAATCCTAAAGCTGTCTCTGGTTCCCGCTCATTCCACATCCACCAGCTGTGCAGAGGCAAGGGCACCCAGGCCGAAACTCGGCCGGAGCTGAGCACCGGCCCCGGCTGGGGCTGCCCCGGTATCCCGCGGCTCCACCCTCTTTTTTTTTTTTTATTTTTAAATTTATTTATTTTTAATTAGAGAATCACCGTGAGGGTACAGTTACAGATTTATACACTTTTGTGCTTATACTTCCCTCATACAAAGTTTGGGAACCCATCCCTTCACCAGTGCCCATTCTCCACCACCCGTAAACCCAGTGTCCCTCCCACCCTCCCCAATCCCATCTCCCCCCCACCCCACCCTGCCACTGTGGCAAGGCATTCCCTTCTGTTTTCTCTCTCTAATTAGCTGTTGTGGTTTGCAATAAAGGTGTTGAGTGGCCGCTGTGCTCAGTCTCTAGCCCTCATTCAGCCCGCAACTCCCTTCCCCCACATGGCCTTCAACTGCAATGTAGTTGGTGATCGCTTCTCTGAGTTGACCTTTCCCCGGAACGTGAGGCCAGCCTCGAAGCCATGGAGTCAACCTCCTGGTACTTATTTCTACAGTTCTTGGGTGTTAGTCTCCCACTCTGTTATTCTATATACCATAGATGAGTGCAATCTTTCTATGTCTGTCTCTCTCTTTCTGACCACCCTCTTTTTTAAATAAAGTGTTTCTGATCATTCCTTTTTGCCATTTGGTTGGGACAAATCAATACAGTACAGACTACTGTGTGCCTGCTAAGAAGTAAGGCTTGGGAAATAAGCACAACAGTGGATGTAAGGCCACTCAGATGGTGCGTGGAACATCAAAAGCTCACAACAACTATATTATGAACAACTTTGTGCATTCTGGTGTTTAAATAAAGAAAAAAATTCAAAATAAAAAATAATGAGTGTTATCCTTAATTCAAATTGGTTGAAAGAACATCACAATATAAATGCTGTCTGTTTTGCAAAATCTTTCTAAGAAAACTTTAAATATCCTTGCTAATAATTTCATAACTTTAAAACCTTTTACTAATAATAGTATAAATAACGTACATAAAGAGGATATCTATGTTACCTAGAAAGTCACTGTCACTGTCATCCCAGTGCTCATTGATTTGTTCAAGCAGGCACCAGTAACGTCTCTCATTGAGAAACTTATTGTTACTGTTTTTGGCATATCCAATACTCACGGGTAGCTTGCCAGCCTCTGCCTCGAGGGCTTGATACTCTTGGTAGCTTCCGAGCTCTCCGAGAGGGGCAGAGGAATCAAACTCGGGTCAGCCACGTGAAAGGCAAACACCCAACCGCTGTGCTATTGCTCCAGTGATTTACCTAGATATTGATGTAGCTAGAAATCAAGCAAAAAGTTAGAAGTAAAATCATCTTTTTGTTTTTATTAACTATAGTAACTGCACACAAAGGATAACAGAGTTCCTATTTTTTATCGGAATCTATTTATCCAGACTAATACAGAAAATTGAAGTAAAAATAATTGCCTTTTATTTTCCTTCAGTGCCTCAATATTTTGTTGAATCTTAACTTGCATAGTATGAGACTAGTAGTCCTTAATCACAGCTGCATTTGGAGTTTACTGAGTAACTTTAAATTTAGTGTAAGTTATGTGAATGCCAACAACCAGGTTTTGATGTCTGATTATTTGGTCTGATTAACCTAAGCATCCAGAGCTTGATAACTCCCACAGGATCCTAACATGACTTGAAGCTGAGGGACTCCCTGATGTTACCAGGGAGATTCCTCCTCTGCCAACCCTTCATATGCCCTCTGTTTCTCATTTATTGACAGAATAACCATGGCCTTTCATCATCACATTAGCCATCTTCAGTCTCATCCTATTGGAAGGTTCTATTTCACTGTCTTTTTAATCTAAAGAATTTTTCCCCTAACAATTAACCAATTTTCTATTTCAATTTTAATTGTTTTCTAGGTTTATTCACTGATATTATTCTAAACTTTCATTTGTGAATTATTGATTTAGTTCTACAGTTTGCTCCACATACCTTAAGTGATTTCCTTAAGCATGAGTTATGGAATCCTTTTTGAGTCTTTATAGATATAAAAATATTTTCATTACATATGAATGGTAGTTTGGCTGGGTGCAGAATCCTTTTATTTGGGGGCAGTGTAGAATCTTAAGTTCAAAACCATTTTCTTTACCCACCATTGTGTCTTATATAAATATTATATTCCTGTTTTTGTAGAACCCAGGTCTCTGAAGCATACGTTAGTGCAGAAAGAATGGTGGAGTTGAAAAGATGTGCCCAGAGCTGAACGCTACTCAGGTCACCCAAAGAGGAATCAAAATAGTTACACTTGGAGTATCTCAAGTGAGAGAAGGAATCTGGAGTTCTGGCCTCCGGCAACGATCGAGAATCAGGGATGCTATCTTGGTTGCCAAGGCGTCTAAAATCAGATGGGCCAGACACATAATGCAATTTGGAGACAACTGCTGGACTAGAGCTGTTACTGACTGGATTCCATGGGACGTCAAAGCCGCCCACCTATGAATTGTCAGACTTCTTAGTCAAGACCCTGAATGAATGGTTTGAGGCTTTTCGTGTTCCTAGAGCGAGCAGAAACCATTGGGTTACACTAGCATGTGACAGGGACAAATGGAGACATTAGTGGCGCCCAATTGAGTAAATCGATGAGCAATGGGATGACATGTGATACAAGTGATTAAAAAATATATATGTATATGAATAATGAGAATCAATTACCACAAGAACACATTTTTCCCTGAAAATTAGAAGGTAATACTCCATTTTATCTAATACCCAATGTTGCTGATAAGGAATCTGATGTGTTTCTCTGTTTTTGCTAGAGTGAAGCATTGATACTTAAAACAATTTCAGACTTTTCCCCATGTCCCTTTTACTATATATTCTCCAAGATTTCATTATATTTATGTTTCCTAACCTCTTTTAAGCAATGGTTTCTTTTAATGTTCACATTCTCTATCACTTTTTTATTTTTGCTTTTTTTTTTCTTTTTGGGTCATGCCTGGTGATGCACAGGGGTTACTCCTGGCTTATACTATCAGGAATTACTCCTGGTAGTGCTCGGGGAACCATATGGGATGCTGGGAATCAAACCCAGGTTGGCCGCATGAAAGGCAAATGCCCTACCCACTGTGCTATCACTCCAAACCCTATTTTTGCTTTCTATTTATATTTATCATATCTGTTAATTTTTTATAGTGTAAAGCTGTCTTAATTTACTCTGAGGTTATTTATTAATGTTTTCCCATGTATCATCTGAATTCTAATTTTTCTTCTTTAATCAAGCCTACTTGCTTATTATGATCTAGTTTTCATATTGGTCATTTCCACTATCATTCTTTCCCAGTTAAAATGAAGGGGTAGAAATATGAACTGAAGGTTAACAGCACATTTTCTTGGAGTATATAGTTTATGTACAAAAAGGAAGAGTCATTTTCCACTAAGTAGATATTTCCTGTTTGGGGTTCTTTTTTGTTACGTGATATTTCCATTTACTTATTTTTAATAGAACCACAAATAACTGTAAAATTGTGTCTACTTGGGGTTGGAGTGATAGCACAGCGGGTAGGGCGTTTGCCTTGCATGAGGCAGACCCAGGTTCGGTTCCCAGTATCCCATATGGCCCCCTGAGCACTGCCAGGAGTAATTCCTGAGTGCAAAGCCAGGAATAATCCCTGTTCATCGCCAGGTGTGACCCAAAAAGAAAAAAAAAATGTGTCTACCCTTCTTTTATTTTATAATAGAAGTAATACTATTGTTTTATGCATGTTGGATTTTTGAAAAGTCAAAATAAGAAGAGCATCACTTTGGAAACACACACAGCCTTAGAGTTCCACCATTCTATCAGTTGACTTAGTCTTCTTGGAAACAGAGCCTTCCTTGTTAGAAGGGAGGGACATACCAAGGAATTGATGAATGAATGAAAGGAGACCAGAAAGAATCTGGAATTCTGTTACACATATTCCAAGGATGATTTTTCAGTTTAGTCTCTTCTATAATTTGAACCCGAACATGTAAATTATATAGGAAAGTCTTATTTTATCCCTTCTCTGTGTGTCCCTTGGCCTGGAATCTAAGTGCTTGATATTTTTAAAGAATTTCCATTTGAGGGGCTGGAGCGATAGCACAGCGGGTAGGGCATTTGCCTTGCACGCGGCCGACCCGGGTTCTAATCCCAGCATCCCATATGGTCCCCTGAGCACCGCCAGGGGTAATTCCTAAGTGAAGAGCCAGGAGTAACCCCTGTGCATCGCCGGGTGTGACCCAAAAACCAAAAAAAAAAAAAAAAGAATTTCCATTTGATTAGTATCTCTGTCTTTTAGAAATTTGTGAAAGTCAATAATTCATCCAACAATATTACACCATTGTATCATAATTTTCAGTAGCTTAGATTTATTCCTTTCATTTTTCCCTGTTATTATATTAATTTGATTTTTGATAAGGCAAAGCCAGTAAATATAGTACCAGTGGTCCAAAAGAGCTTTCTGAATAGATTTATCTTTATTCTACCTGCTGTAATTTAAACTTGATCTAAAAAATCCAAAGGCAGAAGAGGTATAGCAGGGATGAGCAGCAAGAATGGATGAGTGAAACTACACCCATTTAAAAGCTTTACACAGAAAATAATTTGCCCCTCCCCCCAATAAAAAACAGACTAGCAAGATTTTCCTACTATACATTTGAGCAGATACTAATATACAACTCATATAGAGATTTCACAACTCAACAAGATAAAATAAACAACTCAAAAATGAGCAAAATGTTTGAATAGAAATTTTTCCAAATATGAACAGAGATGACCCTCAGACACTTTTTAAAAAAATGCTCAACATCACTTATAGCTTAGGACATGAAATCAGAACCAAAAAAAGAGATATCTCCTCACACCACTGAGAATGATACATGTCATGAAGATCAAAAATAATAAAGACTGTGGAGAACATGTAGGAAAAGATACTCTGGCACAATGTTGGAAAATCACTATAACTTTTTTCAAAAATGGCATGGAGATTACTCAAAGAGAAAAAAGAGAGGAAAGAAAGAAAGAAAGAAAGAAAGAAAGAAAGAAAGAAAGAAAGAAAGAAAGAAAGAAAGAAAGAAAGAAAGAAAGAAAGAAAGAAAGAAAGAAAGAAAGAAGAAAGAAAAGAGAAGAAAGAAAGAAAGAAGAAAGAAAGAAAGAAAGAAAGAAAGAAAGAAAGAAAGAAAGAAAGAAAGAAAGAAAGAAAGAAAGAGAGAAAGAAAGAAAGAAGGAAGGAGGGAAAGAAACTCTCTATAACCAAGCAATAGTACTCAGGCATTCATCTGAATGATTTGAAAATAATATTTTGAAATTATATTCCATTCCTATATTTAACAGCAGCATTATTTATAATAACCAAAACATTGAATCAACCTACATGTCATCAGCCAATAAATTAATTAAAAGCTCTAATATACATACTCAATTGAAAACTATTCTGCCCTTTAGAAAACCACTTGAGTTGTGTCCTTTGCAATAAATGAATGGATTTTGAGGTGATTACTCTAAGCAAAGTAAGGAAGTGAAAGAAATAACTGGATTGTTTCAATCATGTGTGAGACAGGAATTACCAAACTCAAATTAATTGATAAATCACAAAATGAGTCCAAAACTCAATGACAACTATGCTCATTGCCAAAGTGAAAGAGGGTCAGGGTTAGGAAGAATAATACAGAGAATGTAAAATGACCTTGGAATTTGGTGGTAGGAGTAGTGACAAGTATATTCTTAAAGGTTTGAAGAACAACTTCTAAAAATCCTTGACAAGATAAATTAATGATAGAGAAGTAACACATTTTTGAAAATAAAAAGAAATTAAAACCAAGTACTTTTGAGATGATTATTTCTCATTACTTTCAGTAAATGGCAACTGAAGTTTGAGTATATGACAACTGTATACAAGATAAAAAATAATGCCAAAAGAACACACTGGTGGCATTAGTTTGGGATGACAAGCAATGAATGGCAGGGGTTAAGAAAACTTTGCATTTAAATTTTAAATTGATGACCCATTTTATGCTATTAAGTGTATCTACTTAGATTCTTATGCATAATGCAGCTTTTTCTAAATAATTAGATTAAAATGATTTCATAATTAGATCAGGAAAGGACCATACAATTATGTCAGTGCTGGGTAAGTTCTGTGCTAAAAATATATATGTATATAATCAAAAAAAAGATTGTAAGTTTCTGTGTAGCCATTTCTTATACTAATGGTCACTCATTTGGTTTTTCAATATATTAGGGAGAGGAGGGTAGATTCCAGTTTTCATTTCTAGAAGCTTCCAGGATATTCTAATATTCAGCTTTCTCAGAAAACATTGTGACATTCAACAGAATATCATCAAAACTGACATATTGCTGGAACAATCAAAAGGAATGAAAAACAAAAGCAAAGTATAGGAAGTTAAATGTTATGTGTAGTAATGGAAACTTGCCTGGTGGTATGAATTAACTGGGGCACATGCTGAAAATGCTGATTCTCTGGATTCTTCCCTAATTCAGAGGCTCCACTGATCCACAAGATCCAGGGTGTCTGCAGAAAGAACCAGAAATCTATGTTAAAATCTATACCCCAACTGATTTACACATTCATCTGTGCAGACCAAATGTATATCCACTAAAGTCTGAGGCTCTCTACAAACAGTGTTGAGGTCACAAATACATGTGGGACTTCTCATATGTTTAACACACTAAGGTCTAGATATTTTCTTAGGTCACAGAAAGACATATTGTGATAGCATAGAAACATCCTTAGAAGATGAGCCCCTAAATATGAGGTCCACTACTTGTACTTAACTATTTAAAGGAGTTACCTTCCTTCTGGACTGAAGCAATGGCACAGCGGGCAGGGCATTTGTCTCGCATGCAGCAGACCCAGGTTCAGTTCCTCCATCCCTCTCGGAGAGCCCAGCAAGCTACTGAGAGTATCCCACCCGCAGGACAGAGCCTGACAAGCTCCCAGTGGCATATTCGATATGCCAAAAACAGTAACAACAAGCCTCATAATAGACACATTACTGGTGCCCGCTCGAGCAAATCAATGAGGAACGGGATGACAGTCATACAGTCATACCTTCCTCTGGATATGAATGAAGGAGTAAGGGCAGGTATAGCACAGGGTCAGCAAACCACAGCTCACACAGCCTGTTTGCTGTAAACTAAGTTTTCCTGGAATGACATGCTGTTAATTTTTGCTTTATGTGTAGCTGCTTTGGCAGTGTGTCGTCAGTGTTGGCTAGGTGCAGCAGAGGCCATATGTTCTCCATAGTGGAAAGCATCAACCCTCTAACACACTACAGAAAAAATTTGCTGGCCCTTGTGCTGCAGTCACCTGGCCACCATGGGAAGGCCCAACTATGTCAGCATAAAGCCTAGTGTGGGATGGAGAGAGGCTGGTCCCTGAATATTGCAGTTATCTAAAGTTACTTCCAGCCCTGGGTTCTTTCATTTAAAATAATAAACTATTAGTTCTTTATGTAATTTTGCTTTTAATTTACACATGCTTTTGCTTTTACTGAAGTCATTTGTATTGGGTTTTCCCTTACTCTCCACACTGGTGCTTATAATTGTAGAGTAGAAAGAACAACACAACTAATACCTGTGAGATAAATTTAAAATCTGACCCAGCTTAAGTGACATTGACAAACCCACATTTTTTTTATTGCAACGAATATAAGTACTCCTCTTTAAAGTGCTAAAGGTTCATAGACACAATTAAAAGCAAAATAATAAGATAAAAATGATTTCTATCACTACCAACATAGGTGTGGCATATTACCCATTCTGTGATTAGGACTTCACCAACATATACCACACCATATCCCATATCCTTATCATCCTTTTCTCAACAAAAAGAAGTTAAAAACTTGACCTGCAGAGTTTGGGGTAGGGACTCCAAGGGTAAGGAGAGAGAGAGAGAGAGAGAGAGAGAGAGAGAGAGAGAGAGATAAGAGAAGGCAGATGCATATGGAGAGAGAGGTAGAGGAGAAAAGAGAAAAAAGGGAACAAGCCAACAAGATAAAAGTGATGGTCTTTTACAGTTTAATGTCAGAAAAGATGTCCAATAGTCTACTAATTAGAATCATTCACCCACTCACCAGAGTAAGTTTGTATAGGGTGTAGCATCAAGTATCCAGGATCATCAGGGTCCCACTTAGAAGTCTGATTACCACAATATCCTGATGAACCAAGATATTAATGAATACAGAAGCCTTATGGAAAGTAAAAGTCTGAGTTGTGAGAGCTTATTTGCAGAAACTATAAAAAGACTTACCCCATCTTTATTATGGGTAACTACTTCAAATCTGCTTGCTCCTAACAAAAACTCTCCAACTCATTATTTACACCTACATATGAATGGGACTAGAGTGATAGCACAGCAGGTAAGGCATTTGCCTTGCACGCAGCCGACCCTGGGTTCTGATTCCTTCGTCCCTCTCAGAGAGCCTGGCAAGCTACCGAGAGTATCCCGCCCGCATGGCAGAGCCTGGCAAGCTACCTGTGGCGTATTCCATATGCCAAAAACAGTAACAACAAGTCTCACAATGGAGACATTACTGGTGCCTACTCATCGAGCAAATTGATGAGCAATGGGATGACAGTGACAGTGATATATGAATGATGGTCCTCATTCCTCTGACCCTGATAGAGCCCCAAATACACCATCAGGCTACACTAGCACATAACAGGAAAGAATGGAGACGTTATTGGCGCCCGCTCAAGCAAATCAATGAACAACAGGATGACAGTGATACAGTGATTCAGAAATAAAATTTTCTTTAATGTCCTTATGGAGACACTGTTCTTTATTCATAGAGAAAGGGAAGCAATCAAATGAAATTTTCTAAACTACAAACTGTCCAAAGAAAAATATGTGGCTGAATTTTTGCTCATCCTTATATTTTTATTCTTATTTCAAATAGAGGTTCCTGCTTGGGGCTATTTCTATGCTAGTTCATCATTCCTTTCTACTCAAGAACTTTACTTTCCATTTCTCCTTTACTGTTCCCTGACACAAGTTCCTCTAATGGGTTTGGATCTTGACATCTTGAATGTCCAAATTTCTCCAAAATTTGCTCCTCTTTCCTTCCAGCTATCATCCATTTTCTTTTCAGTTAGTTCCTTAGCAACATCCACTCTCCTCAACAAATATGTATCTGGCTACTATTTTTACCAAGGCACCACTTACAAATTCTTGCCAAGGGCATCTGTCTATAGTAAAATTCAATAAATCCTTTCCAGTCCAGAGCTTATCTTGCTCTCTATATCATTTGATGCTTCTTTTTCTTCTTTTTCTAGATTTATTCTTCTCCTGTGAGTTTCATGTCCCTACCTAGCCACATAAAAATATTTATGGCAATTAATTAATGCTGAATGTCAAACACAATTAGTTTACAACCTCAAGCAAATCTATAATTCCTAATAAGTCCTTTTCTTTATGAGTAGAACTACTTCTATTCTGCTAACCCACCCAAAATTCAGCGTTACTCCTTGGCAGAGTAGAACTTTTATGCAGATACTGCCAGCTCATCAACAGTAAATCTTTAATCAGAATGGGAGAGAGGGAGAAGATTATGTGGTAAAATAATATTTATCCAGTTTTTCACATGCCCCCAATTCCACATTTGACTTCCAAAATTAATTACAACTAAACATATAAAACGTTAACTTGAAACAAAAATAAAAATTTCCTAGAAAGTAGATAGAAAAGATAGTCTGTGTAAGGATGTCCTAATCTTCAGAACTTGTCAATATCTATTATTTGACATGAGTGAAATAGACTCATTAAATTGATCATTTTAAAATATATTTATCTTGGAGTATCAGCCCAGGCCCAACATAATTACAAGCATTTTTACAAAGACAAGTGAAGAGGAAAAGGGTCAGTATCAGATGCTACCACTGAAAAGGCTAGCCACATAAACCACAGTTTTTGAACTCCAGATATCATGTCCTTTTCTCAATGGCTTATTTGAGAGTCTGTAACATGTTTACTCTTGAAAGAAGTCACAGAAGTTTTCTTTCCAGGAGGAAGCAAGACCTTCGGCCATCATCCATTATGTCTGACAAATTCAACAAGCTAAAAATAGCCTTTTGTCTCAGGTGGCAGAAAAATCTCAGGAGATACCTTCTTAAATGATGAATGATAAAGTGCTAGCACAAAAGTATAGGAGAGATGTGGTAATAAGGAAAGAGAGAATCAAAGGGCTAACAGACAGCAGAGAGAAAAGGGATAGATAAGAGCCTGATCATGATTTATTAGTTTCATGAATAAGACACATCAATTAAAGAACCAACTAATAATTCACCTACATTAAGAAAGAAGACAACAACCTAATCATGTTTGGTTTCTAATAGCTATCCTTAAGTACTGAATCAGTAGTAAGCCCAAACAATTGTGTGTATGGCTCTAAAACAAACTAACAAAAAGAGATCAGGCACATTAAAAGAAAACTGAAGAAAACATATTTCAGAAACGCATTAAGATAGTATGTGTGTCCATGTTGATAACAAACAATTAAGACTTTGTGAGAGTAAATATTTTTACGCTTCAAATTCTGTAAAGGTAGCATCTTAAGAATTTCTATGAAATACTACATGCTCTGGAAAGAGGAAAACAGACCTACTATTGGAATCTCTCAGATATAATTTATAATTAAAAAACTGAGGATAAAAAGACAATTTTATTATTATATCCAAACCAAGGGAAACCAATCTAATGTGTAGGATATCTGAATTAGGGCTTTTTAGGAAGTAATGACCACACAAAGGACCAAGATGAGACTTCCAGCATGACTCTAACGTGCATTTTGCATTTAACCTCAGTAAAAGTTTACAAAGATAAGAATTTTGAAATAAATGTGAAAGCAAGTGAATCTTAGACTAGTAAAGGGGCAACATTGCTCAGCCCATCACAAAATTGGCAGCACTGGAACGGAAGTGTCAGAAGGTCAACCAGGAACTAATTCAGCAAAGCAGGGTCAGGGGCTGGGGAAAGGCATGCAGAGAGATAGCTCATCTCAGCATCTTGAGTTATCCCCCAACCTATTGGAGGAATAGTGGTTTATGAAATCCCCCCTATCACATGCATCCAAACCAAATGCCATGTGTATTCGCCAACAAATACCTATCCTGAGAAAATCATGTACAATGTATAGGAATTCAAAGGTAAGTCATATAATTCCTCTATCAAAAAGTTTATACTTAACTCAGTCATATTGATGGAAATAATCCTTTATAGCTTGAAAACAGTACTTTTTGTTCTTTCTTTTTTCTATTTCCCAGACTTTAAAAATAATTGGGAAAAACAACTATCTATACCATTATCTCTTCTAATCTGCCTGTCTTTTTCTATGATTTGTTCAACTTTGGTCTAATTATGTTGACAATTATCTAATCAATTTTCTTCTTTGAAATAAAACTGTATCAGGGCTGCATAGTATTCCATTGTGTAGATGTATCAAAGTTTCTTTAAGCAGTCATCTGTTCTAGGGCACTTGGGTTGTTTCCAGAATTTGGCTATTGTGAAAAGTGCTACAATGAACATATAGGTACAGTAACCCAAACATGAAAGCTTGTAACTATTTCAAAGTGATTCAACAGAATTAAAAAAAAAACTATCAGGTCCTTATAAACCATAATAATGGTATTCTTTCAGGACCCCTAAGTCAAATATTTCCTGATTTCAAATAGCAAACTTACTGAATATAGATTACTATTACCTTTTTAAAAAAAAAAGTATTGAATCACTATGAGATAGTTACAAGCTTTCATGTTTGTGTTACAATCACACAACTAGACATGGAGAGTATCATGCTAAGTGAAATGAGTCAGAAAGAGAGGGACAGACATAGAAGGACTGCACTCATTTGTGGAGTATAGAATAACATCACATGAGGCTGACACCTAAGAACAGTAGATACAAGGGCCAGGAGGTCTGCCTCATAGCTGGAAGACTATTACCTTTTGATTGAAGTGAAAATCTGAAGTATAAGAGAGGACAGGGAAACATATTCTAAAACCCTTGCATATAACCCACCATGGGGATAATTTCTATTTTTTACTTAATAATATAGTGCTTACATGTCACAAATAAAGACTTAGGATTTCACTTCTGGTATGTACAAGGCTTGTCAGTTGTCATCCCTATCCTTATAAAGTAAGATCTAAATATATAAGTTCAACCTCATTTCCTGATATCATGAAAAAAGTAAAGTCAGAGAGAAAACCATAACCCACAAGTCTGGAAAAAGGTAAAAACAAAAAATCTCTGCAGAGATGAGGGGTTTCCCAGAACAGAAATGACAGTGGGACCATCAATGCTGACTCACCAATAATGGAAAGGATTATAAGAGAACAAGAACTGTCAACAGACTGAATAGTCTAAGAGACATGGAAAAAATGCCCATAAACATAAGACCTCAATCAGAATAATTGTACGTAACTAGTAAAGAGGTTGATTCAGCACATCAAATCCTCCCAACTCAGTAAACCCTTGATCCAGAGGGCTTCACTGGAATAGTCAACAAAACATTTAAGGGACACCAATCCTTCAAAAACTTTTCTTGAAAATTAAAGAAGGTTGGGGCTGGAGCAATAGCACAGTGGGTAGGGCGTTTGCCTTGTACACGGCTAACCCGAATTCGAATCCTGGGATCCCATATGGTCCCTTGAGCACTGCCAAGAGTAATTCCTTAGTGCAGAGACAGGAGTAACCCCTGTGCATTGCCAGGTGTGTCCCAAAGAGCAATAAATAAATAAATAAATAAATTTTTGAAAATTAAAGAAGGAACTCATTATATGAGGCCATTAATTACCCAGATTTCAAAGCAAGGCAAACACACTAACAAAACTATTGACCAACATGCTTTATGAACATCTGACACAAAACTCCTCAACATATTACTTGCAAACTGATTGTAACAGCAGTGAATGAAACATTTGGAGCTGACCACAGATCTAAACTTACTTCACTGTATCACTTTCAACACTGACATCCAGTTTTTCATCTATTTATTCGAGCAGGCGCCAGTAATGTCTCCATTCATCCCAGCCCTGAGATTTTAGCAGCCTCTCCTTACTCATTTTTCCCAATGATTAGAGGCGCTCTTCAGGGTCAGGGGATGAGACCTGTTATTGTTACTGTATTTGGCATAACGAATATGCCACAGGGAGCTTGTCAGGCTCTTCCTTGCAGGAAGGATACTCTCAGTAGCTTGCTGGGCTCTCTGAAATGTATATATACCAAATATATACCAAATATATGTATATACTTATATATATATTCCTTTATGGTGATTTGTCACACAGATTCTCATGCATGAGGCTCAGCCTGAGCATGTGGAAGCAAAAATTAAATTCTTCAAAATTTGGATCAGTGATCAAGATGAATTGTATAGTAAGTGCAGGAGAAAGTCTCTTCTTCACACATGTTGAGCTATTAATAGTTCAGCTATGATTTTTTGTTTGTTACAGTAAAATATGATATTTAGTTTAGAAGTTTACTTTATACTTAGTGGAGCTATTTGACAACTGTATTCATAATTTCTTGTAACCCCTTCATAAGGATGCCTGCCAGTCATGGAGTAAAATAGGAAATATGGCTTAGGGTCTAGAAGAGTGACTTGGTTAATGAACAATACTTGATTTCTTTGTGTAATCACTTTTATGCTCTTCTATATCAATGCTTGCTTCACTATGCTACATAAATTTACTGGGTGCCAGGGTATGAGTTAAGTGCCCAATGAGTTAAGCTCAATATCAGACCAGAATCCTAGCCCGTGACAAAGATTAGGAAAGGAGGTAAAAGTTATACAGATTGGCAAAGAATAAATAAAACTGTCTTTGCAGATGACTATTAATGTAGAAAATTTACTTCTCCTTAAAAATTAGAATTTGAAATAGAAAAAAAAACCAACATGTTACTTATAAGCAGTTGAAAGAGAAAGATAAGAAAGATTTGGGTGTAAATCAAACATAGAGGGTGTCTATGTAGGAAAATACAAACTTTGTAACAAGAGAAAACAAAGATCTAAGTCTCACAAATGTTAGCCAAGGCATCTGAGTGCAGTTCCTCTTAGGAACTGGGTCTTAGCACAGAATTTTCAGGACTGGCTTTCTAATTTACTTTATTTTGTTTGTTTATTTGTATTTGGGGCCCATGGTTAGTGATGCTCAGGACATTTTCCTGGCTGTGCAATCAGTAATCACTCTTGGCAGAGCTCTGGAGAACACATGTGGTGCCTGCGATCAAGCCCAGATCAGCCACATGCAAAACAAGTACTTTAGCTACTGTACTATCTCTCCATCTCCCTACTTTTACCACTTCTGTCAGTCACTAAATTTCTTACCATTGTCTACACTTAATATCTCTTTTTATTTTTGAAAAGTACTCTGAAATGACAGTGGATTTCCATTTAAGTTTTATGAATATTCACACAGGTGTGTCCTGTGCCTGATGTGTATGCAAACAATTGTTTTTGTTTGGAGACAATAGCACATTTCATATGCAAGATCTTTTCTCTGTCCTGTCAAACCTACAATTGTGCTGATCTTTTTTTTTAATTTTAATTTTTTTATTGAGTCACCATGTGGAAAGTTACAAAGTTTTCAGGTTTAAATCTCAGTTATACAATGCTCAAATACCCATCCCTTCACCAGCGCACATATTCCACCACCCAGAATCCCAGTATAGCTCCACCCCACACCCCCACACCCCTAACCCCCCCACACCCCTAGCTCTCCCACCCTTAGCCCCCCGCCTGTGTAACTAATAAATTTCACTTTACTTTCACTTTGATTGCATTCAATATTTCAACAAAACTCACTATTATTGTTTGGAGAGTCTCTCCCCTAAAGTCAGACCTGCTGAAAAGGAAGCATTAGATAATTTGTTTTCCATTGCTGAGGATGAAGAGGTATGAGGTCAAGTGACCACTCTTAGCGGCCTCTCGGTTTTGGGTTTCTGTATTTTAGTAACTAAGTCCAGAGAGATATCTGCCAGAAGTTGCATCATTGCCAACTTGTACTTCTCAGTTACATTATATTCCACATATGAGTGCAGTCTTTCTATGTCTGTCTCTTTCTTTCTGACTCATTTCACTCAACATGATACTTTCCATGTTGATCCATTTATATGCAAATTTCATGACTTCATGTTTTCTGACGGCTACATAGTATTCCATTGTGTAGATGTACCAGAGTTTCTGTGCTGATCTTTTAAAACTACAGTAGCTATTAATATCAATGATTACATTAAATTACTTTGCTTCTGTTATACTTCCTTAATCACTAGAATTTAATCGCAATCAATGTATTCCAAATGCATCAGAGGATAAACAAATTATTAAATCAACATCTGTTCTACACACTACATATAGAGGCCTTTTCCCAACTTTTCTTAAATTGGCTACATACTACAGACTGAATCATGGCAATTCAATACCTCTATTGCAAACCACAATACCCATAAGGAGAGAGACAGTAAAAGGAAATGCCCTGCCCCAGAGGCAGAGGGGTGGGGGGATGGGGTGGGAGTGGTGAGAGGGATACCTGGATCATTGGTGGTAGAGAATGGGCACTGTTGAAGGGATGGGTACTTGATCATTGTATGAGATGTAAGCACAAAAATGTGTAAGTTTGTAACTGTACCCCAGGGTGATTCATTAAAAAAATAAAATAAAATCAAAGGCAAACAAAAACAAAAAAAATTCTAATGTTGGTTAAATATTGCTTTCAACATCACTGGCCCATATATTATTATAAATGTAGGATGTTATTCATAAAAATTCTGGTACAGGGTTATTATGGGGAAAAAGTAAAATTGGCTACACACAGCTTCCGAATGCTATGAAGAAAATAAAGTTGTAAACACTACCAGAACTTTATATGATAAATTATAAAATATGAGCCTAGTCTTTACACACACACACACTTTTAAACCCATATCAAAAAAGTTTAACAAATTTTAATGTGCCATTGGCAAAGCCATGATAGGCATGAATAAGCAATGTTTATGTGACAAGATATTATTGACACCCACACAAAATAAATTTCAGGAACTTTTTGTAACCTGGGGCTACGTAATACAAACCAATACCCCAGTAATAGGATATGTCTAGGGAGGATTACCTGGTGGTAGTCGTGGGGAGGCGGGAGATCATCTAGGGACAGATCATGTCCCTAGAGGTGATCTAGGGACAATGGAGGATTATGGGCACTTTGGTGGTGGTGGGGCCATGTTGCATATTGACACCATTAACTTTAACATTATTGTAACTACCTAAATTATAATAAAAAGTTTACATGCCTAGGTAACCTATTTGAAAGTAGCACACACATCATGAGCATCTTTCATCACTGAATGACATACAAAAACCATAGACTTGTATGAGAGTGAATGAAGCTGCATGAAGTGTTTTACTGGTCATTCGTTAAAGAGTAGCAAATAATGAACTCTATTCTTGATGGAAAGAGGTCACTTTGTATTCAAGTGCCTTTGTTTCACTTTTCTAATCAATTATGTCATTCTCCACATTACCTTCTCATAAGTAAAATTAACCGGAGGCTGGGAAAATGGTAAAGTGATGCTTCTTATTGTTAAAATTCGAAGACAGCCTGTTTTAGAAGAGTAAGTGCCTTTAATTTACAAGATGTCATCAAATGTGGACTAACAATCGCACTAAATGTAATTACGAATTTCCTTCTGAATCCTGAATTAGTTCAGTATCAAACTAGCTTAATCTAGAGCAGGTCTTAATAGTGGGAATTAGCTGTGCACATTTCCATATCTCCATAGAGACTAGAGAATAATCACTTTTATATGTAAATACATTAGAGTAACTACCCTGGAGACCCCAGTGGCTGCTGCAATCATTAATGAATTTTCACTTAATTTGATGCTCACCCAAGTTAGTCCTTAGGAAAACTTCAAGAGACTGAGCATAATCTGAGCTCACACGCCATACTTGCCATGTCTGATAAACCAGAACCAGCAAAATCACTTGTCATTAAAACCAGGAATGTTTTCAAGCTTTTGGATGTGAAAGAGAAAGAGCTTATCATATCTCTTAAGGAGAGGTTTGGTTCTGAGTTTGTTGCTTAAATGTTCCTGTGTCCAAGTCTCTGGAGTCAATAACTAATCTTTGGCCATTATACAACCAACACAAATCTCTAGTCAACAAAATCAAGCCAAAGTGAGAATGAGTGAGTGCAGTCAGGATACATATTAGTTTGGGTAGTCAACACTGCTCTTGCAAAATTTGAAAAATTTCCACTAATATGATATTTTAATCACATGGTGTCTGGAAATAGACTTAGGAAATCCGGATTTCCAGATCTTAGTATCTAAGTTGTCACTGGTAAGTATAGGGCATTTTAAGACAACCCTGAAGACTTTTGGGGTTGTTCATGGGTCACTGAAAAAATATTTTGTCCTTCAATACTCTCACTCTAAGGACTTTTCAGTGAATTTATACAAATAAACTTGATAACTCATCTTTATAACACATCTTGATAACACATTTGGTATCTGAGCTTCATAGAACCCTTGAGAGCTCAAAAGTTACTACCCCATGATGTACTGCACTTATATTCAACTCCCTTTTCTAAGCCAAACTTGAACATCCACATTTATTATAATAATGTATAAAACAAGGAAATTTAAATTCAAAGACCGTCAGCTTGAGCACACTATATTGACCAGCTTTAGTGACTTTATGTGGCATTTGCTATCTTAACCCTCCATATACCCAGGACTTTCTAAAACACAATGTATTCTGTACTTACGGATAGTATTTTACCCATATTTTTGAATATATAACTAACATGACTTTGAGTTAGTGTTCTTGTCATCTTTTCTAATGAGGTAGTTTCACCTTATGATTTTTGCCCTCTTTCCTTTACAACAGGTCTGTTGGTCAAAGATTTCCTTTTCTCAGTAATTTACCACTAACCAGTGATGTAAAATGTGCTTTTGTAGTGCTACTACTACTGGATATTTTGCTGACCATCAGATCTAAAGGAAGATTTATCAGACTTGGCAACTATATGCCATCTTTGGAAATACTGCATTGCCACAGACTAAAGCACCAAACAGAGGAATAGAATGGAGCTTCCTCATGTACTTCATACTCTGCTTTGTCTGAGGAAAAATTGGGTGCCCTATTCATTCAACCACTCTGTAGCATTCCCTTGCTCTATAAAATAGAGATACAGTTAGAAATCATTCAGCACACAGACAGATCAGTCTTAGAATTAATTTTGTACATTAGAAATTTTCTACAAATCTTTTTAATAAGTGAAAACACATACAATGGAAATATAAATTATTAATCAGTTAAAACATTTCAAATACCATTTTTGCATGCTATCTCTAATTAACCAATGTCCTTTTGTCCCTTGGAAAATGCAAGTGTCTCTAATTCTCAATTTTGAATTAAATTTGATTACCAAATAACATTACCAGTGACTTCTAATTAAAAACATAAGTTCTGAACATTCAGTCTAGCATTTCATTCCCATGTCAGCCAATAATTATTAGATGCATGATTCAACTGGGTTTCTTTTTTTTCTTTATCAAAACACATGCCATAGTTTATTACACATGACTTAGAGTGATGTAGCTTGTACAATTTTACATCATTTGATTGCTATCAGTAATGAAATGTACTATAATTTAAACCAGGAGATAGTCATTAATCTCTAAAACAATGATCACTGACATTTAATAAAATATATTACATGAAAATTATGGCCCTAACTATACTTTCCAATATTCCCTATCACAGATGTTCTCCTAAGGCACTTTCTCTTATCAAATAAGCAAGAGATTTACTGCTTAATGGGGTCGATAGCTAATCCAACAATACTCGTGGTGCAACTCAAGTCTGCTATTGTAAGTCATAAGTTAGTAATTTAATAGAGAACAATTAGGCAGTTCACTATGTATTTCCATTATGTAACTTTTAATAAGAAATTTTCTACATGAGGAGACTGTCTAATAATTGAACTCAACCATTTAAAAAAAATGGAATTTTTCATGAATTTGCATGCAATCCTCTGGAAGAGGCTATGCTATTCTCTGTATCATTCCAACTTGTATATGTCCTGTAAGAACAAGCATTCCACCTTTTTTTTTAAAAAAAAAGTTGTGTTCTATTCTAAGGCCAAATATAACACATTTCTCTCCCAAATGGCCTTACCTATTGACTTCCTTGTTATTTTATATATATATATAATATATATACATATATATATATATATATTGCTTCTCGGGTCACACCCAGCGATGCACAAGGGTTACTCCTGGCTCTACACTCAGGAATTACTCCTGGCGGTGCTGGGGGACCATATGGGATGCTGGGAATCGAACCCGGGGTCAGCTGCGTGCAAGGCAAACACCCTACCTGCTGTGCTATCACTCCAGCCCCTTCCCTTATTATCTTTAATATGAATATTTTCTTCTGAGTTCTCTAATCTTCACCACTAAAACTTTTTCTTGACTTCTCTCTTTGTCCTGACCCACTAGATTTAACATATCTATAGTTAGATTGCTTTCAATTATATTTCTTTTGTATAATTACATATATACACATATTAGTTATTGTATGTAATAATCTCACTTCTAAGCCCTCTGCCCTCCCATTAAAATGTTTTACACTTTCCCTTTTTTATAAAATCATATACATTATCAAATTGTAGATATTCTTCTTGTAAAATTTTATCAATTCTTCTCCTTGTTATAAAGCTCAATTTAGTCCCTTTCTCTTTCCAAACCCCCACTGTCCTGTTGGTACTAAATAGAGCTTCACTTCAATTCTGATTGGATTGAACTAACCATCTCGTCTAAATTCTTAAAAAAAAAAAAAAACCCTCTTATTTGCACATACCACATGACCCATGAAGGCTTTTTCCTCCCAAGAGTGTCTGGATAGACTTTAAGCGCTCTCACACATTCTTCTTTCTCAGACTAGTGTGAGTAGGTAATAAATCAGTAGGTATCTATAGATGACAGGAAGGAGATGTGAGCCTTTCTGTGAATCGGAGGTCAGTAAACTACAGGGCATGAGTAAACTATCTTCTTCCCCATGTTTTGGTAAATTAAACTTTATTGGTATACTTTTATGTTTAGATGTCAGTCTGTGGCTGCGTTTGCAAAACAACAGAGTTAGGAGGTAACAACAGAGACTATTTCCCCTAAATCTGGAAGTATTTCTTATAGGGAGGCAGGCATGGCAGTGCTTGGGGAGTCCAAAGGTCAGTCCAGCAGCCCTCAGTGCAGGGTCCATCAGGTCGATGCCAGTTCTCTGGTGTCATGTGGTATCAGAGATCCAACACAAGGTCTCATGTTCTACTTTTTGAGCCATCTCTTCTGGCCCCAAGCTTGGAGAATTTAACCTTCACAGAAAAGGCTCTTGACAGACGTAGCTTTCAAACCCTCGATCTTAGTCACTGAAGGAAGGTGGTGGGGAGGGGGGGGAATCAACTTAGTTTGTGGCTGGGTCAATATTATAGCAAATAGGGCATTGGCCCTACATTTGCTAACCTGGGTTTGACTCTGCACAACCCCATATGGTCCCCCAAGCCCACCAAGAGTGATCTCTGAGTGCAGAAGTGCAGAGTCAGGAGTAAGCCCTGAGCACTGGTAGGTGTGGCAAACACACACACACACACACACACACACACACAAACAGACCTTTGTTTGGATGATGGAGCAGGCTCCTTAGAATGAGTCTCATGATACTGTTTCTGTTCGAGTCACTTCCTCTCCTGATTGGCAGCATGCCAGCTGCTCTGTGAATGACTCTCAACTTGCTTAGCCACAGCCACTAGGTTTGAGTAAGGAATTTTCTCAGGCACATACCTTCTTACAGGCATTTTCACATGTAAGAAGACACCTTAGATGAGTGGGTACTGTCAATGTTTAGGGTATTTGCCTGTCCTCGCACATGGTGCCTGACAAGAGACAGCTTCAGGCAAGTCACTCAGAATCTGCATGCAAATTTCACCAACCTGAGAAAAGATGAAAAGGCTGCAAAAGCAACCCAAACCAAACAACTCCAGTGAAGCACTGGAAGCCAATGTCAGAAAGAAACTGTTTACCAAAATGCCAGAAGATACATCCAGCTGACTCATTTTGTCCAAATAAAAGAATATTTTTATGATTTCAGAAGTTTTTTCCCCCAAGTCTTATCTTAAGTAATGAATTTAAAGCAGTTCTTTTGCATGGGGACAAAATAATTATTTTTGTGTTTTTGTATTCATATTTCCCCAAGTATACCACAGTGTGCAACTATCCATATTTATACATCGATCTCATTAAGCATTCTCATTTCAAAGCTAAAAATTCAGAGGCTTACATGCAACCTAATTTAAATTCTGGGTAAAAATTGCATAGATTCTTTTGGATTACCTTAGCTATATATAGTTTTGATACTCATGTATTTATTCAGCGAATATTTCTTAGTACCTCTCAAATTCCAAGCATCATGGAAATTATAGAGTATGACCAAAAAGAGCACTACATTTCGAGCTGTCAGGTGAGGTCTGCACCCCAGCTCTAGGAGCAGACTGAAGTAACTTAAATAAATAACTTATTTAAGTAACTTAAATAACTTATTTAAGTAACTTAAATAACTTATTTAAGTAACTTAAATAACTTATTTAATACTTTTGAGACAAATGAAGGTTCCTGTAAAATGTGGAATATGGTATTTTTCACCTAAGCAATGTAAGAATTCTTAGTGGGAGAGAGAAGCAATAGAGAGAGGGACATATATTTGACGTGCCAGATTGTTGTTTAAATTCCCAGCACTGAGTATATCTTCCGTGTGGTCCCAGGGGCACTTGAGCACTACTGCTCCCAATAAATGCAGGACATATTCTCAAGTTCTAGCACTGAACCATAAGCATGGTTGGTTGAGTATCACTGCCAGGGGCTCCCTGACCACCAATTGCATGGGTGGTCCCCTCCCATTGTTCACCCCTCTACAACCACCAACAAAGAAATAAATGAAAAAATTCTGAACAGTAGCATTTACCTGCCTACCACTGACATACTTAGTTTCTGCTATCAAATGGGAATTATTCCTGGAAATCAGGTACAGAGGTGACCTTCTAAATCAATCCAATCCAGACTATTGATAGTCACCTTCTCCCCGCAGTGCATTTTTAGGTTCGGTCCTAAATCAGGACAATCAGAGTTCTTCCAAGGACCCTGACAACTACAGCTAAGACCGTGTCTCTTTGTCTACGACATCATGAAACTGAAAGAGAATAAACCTGAGGGAGCAGAGGAAAGAGCTCCACCAAGTAAAGAAAGACTGTAGCAGGAGGGTCTCCAAAAGGCAGTGCTCAGACTGAGTTCCCGCAGGTTCCCTCACTCAGTTTCTAGCTCCTTCAGGCTGTTCTGGAGTCTTTTCACTACACTATTCTTGCAAAAGTCACATTTGTTGTATTTAGGTCCATACCACAGTACAGGCATGTTTATCAAAATACAAAGTGCCTAATAAATTTTTCTTACTTTGCTTTGGAACCATTGGGTAGAAGACTCCACAGTCCATGGACAGTCATAGTCCACAAGTCACTTTCACTCTCTTTTTGGGGGGGCGGAGCAAGATCATTTTTAGTGAAACTTACTCTTAAGATTTAAGATTTGAGGGGAGAGAACAAGAGGAAGTATGTGTTAATGAGAGAACACTTCTCCAGAGTGTAAAATGCAAACAGAAAGAGAGAGACAAGCACACACAATAAACATTCAAGGGAGAACACAGGCTTGAAGAGCAAGCTGACCCCTTCTCTTTAGAAAGCAGGAACCTGGCTTATTTTTGCTTATTGTCAATGGTGCTTGACATGTGAGAGGCAAACAATAAATATCTGCCTGTTATGTTAAGAAAACATTGTCTAAACAAGTAATCAAAGCACTGACCTGAGTATCATAATAGATACATAAAAGACACTTTAAGATCATTAAGAAGACACTGACCTGGCCATTGCTTTTGCAAGAACTGCAAATAAAATAGATATGATAGTATACAAGAAGCTAACACAATCTCTGTTGTTGTTAATATAATGGATCGTAGAGACACCATGATTCTCATGGGCAAAAAACGCCAATGGTCATTATCTTTCTAAAGTGAAGGAAATCTGAAGTCAGCCCTTACTTTGGCTCCATCCCCTCTCCATCTTCTTTTACAGAATTCTTGGGCAGAGGGCATCCTGGGGAAAAAGAAGAGCAGGAACTTGGTCTTAGGTGACAGTTCTGCCACACTGCTTGAATCTTGCTCTGCATTAGTGCCCTGCCTATCCTCATCTGGGGGAACATACTCTGAGATTTCAGAGTGGCAACACAGCAACCCACATCTCGCCACCGCCATCATTTTGTGCCAAAAATACTCCTGGAATCAAGGATACTTGGTTATTTTCATAGCTTACTTAGTACTCCACACCATGCCTTTTCCAAAGTGCATTATTGGATAAGAGTTCTTCTTACCTACATGTCCCAAACTATCCTACAAACTACCCTTTTCCCATTATGAAAGAAATCCTCCTATAGCATGTGGCCATGAATCTCATACTGTACACCACTGATGTTCCAAGACAAGGGCTTAATGACTCCAGGGTTAAATGCAATAATATTCACAGACTTTCCTCTAAGGAACCTCTTTGGATCATTTCTAGTGGGATTATTCATAACAAGTAATATAAAATAAATTATTTAGGTCTGCTCTGGGGGCATGCTTTGGATCAGGTTGGAAATATCTGAAACATGGTGGTGGGAAGGTATAATGGTGGTGGGATTGGTCTTGAAATATTAAGTGTGATAAATTATTGTCAACAACTTTATAAAAACAAAACAAAAAAATTTTAAAAACTGATCCCCCCCATAGAAAAACACTCTTCTTCTCCTTCTCCTTCTCCTTCTCCTTCTCCTTCTCCTTCTCCTTCTCCTTCTCCTTCTCCTTCTCCTTCTCCTTCTCCTTCTCCTTCTCCTTCTCCTTCTCCTTCTCCTTCTTCTTCTTCTTCTTCTTCTTCTTCTTCTTCTTCTTCTTCTTCTTCTTCTTCTTCTTCTTCTTCTTCTTCTTCTTCTCTTCAATTTTATCAAATCACCGTGAGATAGTTACACACTTTCATATTTGGGTTAAAATCTCACAATGATCAAACACCCATTCCTCCACCAGTACACATTTCCCACCACCAGTATCCCGAGTATATCCCCCCTTTCCCACCGTCCCCTTCCCTTCATGGCAGACAATATTCCCCATACTCTCTCTCTACTTTGGGTCATTATAGCTTGCAACACAGACACTGAGAGGTCATCATGTTTGGTCTATTTTCTACTTTCGGCACACATCTCCCATCCCGAATGATTCCTCCAGCCATCATTTTCTTAGTGATCCCTTATCTATTCCATCTGCCTTCTACCCTTAGCTCATGAAGCAGTCTTCCAGCTATGGGGCAATCCTCCTGGCCCTTTTATCTACTATCCTTGGGTGTCAGCCTCATGTGATGTTATTCTATACTCCATAAATGAGTGCAGTCCTTCTATGTCTATCCCTCTCTTTCTGACTCATTTCACTTATCATGATAATCTCTATATCTATTCATTTATAAGCAAATTTCATGACTTCATCTCTCCTAACAGCTGCATAGTATCCAATTGTGTAAATGTACCAAAGGTTCTTTAACCAGTCATCTGTTTTAGGGAACTCGGGTTGTTTCCAGATTTTGGCTATTGCGAACAGTGCTACAATGAATATATAGGTACAGATGCCATTTCTACTGTGCCTTTTTGCATCTTCGGGATATATTCCCAGGAGTGGTATTGTGGGGTCATATGGAAGCTCAATTTCTAGTTTTTGAAGGACTGTCCATATTGTTTTCCAGAAAGGCTGGACCAGTCAGCATTCCCACCAACAGTGAAAGAGCATCCCTTTTTCCCCATGTCCACGCCAGCACTGGTTGCTTTTGTTCTTTTGAATGTATGACAGTCTCTGTGGTGTGAGATGATATCTTATTGCTGTTTTGATTTGCATCTATCTGATAACTAGTGATGAAAAGTGGAACAAGGAAAGCCCCTTCAACAAGTAGTGCTGGGAAAACTGGATATCTATCTGCAAAAAAAAAAAAAAAATGAACTCTGACCTCTGTCTAATGCAAGGCACAAAAGTTAGATCAAAATGGATTAAAGACCTCAATACCAGACATGAATCTATAAGGTAAATAGAAGAAAATGTAGGCAGAACTCTCCATGACATTGAAGCTTAAAGCATCTTTAAGGATGAAACAGCACTGATCATGCAAGTGGAAGCAAACATAAAAAAATGGGACTGCATCAAACTAAGAAGCTACTGAACTTCAAAAGAAACGGCGACCAAAATACAGAAAGAGCCCACAGAATGGGAAGGAATACTTACCCAATACCTGATAAGGGATTAATATCCAGGATATACAAGACACTAGAAGAATTGTATAAGGAAAAAACCTCCAATGCCATCAAAAAATTGGGAGAATAAATGAGCAGAAGTTTGCTCAAAAAAGAAATACAAATGGGCAAAAGGCACATGAAAAAATGCTCAATACACATCTTCTTAGCATAGTATTTGACTTTCTTTTTTAGTCACTTTCTTAAGTAGCATGAACATCAATTTACCAAGTGAATTTATCTGAACCCTCTAAAATGGCCCTGTGGCCTCAAATTGAATCTCAAAACTACTGCTTAAAGAAAAAAAATAATCTTTATCTTCTGATTCCACAGGTGATGTAATAAGCAACTTCCCCTCAGTCAATTTTTTTGCTGTCACTTTTTTGGGGACAATTTGGTTTTCTACATTAAAGTGCTTAACTTAAATGACAATTTGGTTTTCTACATTAAAGTGCTTAACTTAACTAAAGTGCTTAACTTAAAATTTAAATTAAAGTGCTTAATTTAAATGATGACAAAATAAACTCTAAGATACTGAACATAAATGCAATTCACCCATTTGTTAACTATATATTGAGAAGAAGGACTGGAGCAATAGCACAGCGGATTGGGCACTTGTGTTGCACACAGTCAACCCAGGTTCAATTCCTCTGTCCCTCTTGGAGAGCATGGCAAGCTACCAAGAGTATCCCGCCAGCACGGCAGAGCCTGGCAAGCTACCCATGGCATATTCAATATGCCAATAGCAGTAACAACAAGTCTCACAATGGAGACATTACTGGTGCCCACTTGAGCAAATTGTTGAACAATTGGAAGACAGTGCAACAGTGCTACAGTGCTACATTTAGAAGAAAAAACCTACTATGAGGCATTTTTCCCCATTTGAAATAAGGCTTTAAGGGACTATAATAATTGTCAATTTGAGTTCAGTAGATCAAGAATGCTCTTGCTACTTTACACGTTTTGTGTTCATATTCTGTTCAAGAGGAAGTAAGCATAAATTATCTAAACCTTCCTAAAAGAAAGAAAAAAGAGTTAAACTCATCCAAATCAAGGAGGTCTGAGCAGAAAACCATATACAAATGCTCAGAAAGAATCTATGATCAGACTATCCTATGATCTATGCTCATTCCAACTATGATTATTGAAAAATCCTGACATCCTTTCCTCCATTTTAATACTTGCTAGTTGAAAGTGTCTTTAGCTAGAGGTTCGGGTGCAAACCCCACAGTTAGGTCCATCATTTTTCATGTCAGCTGGTGATGAGCAAGTACTGACACAGGAATCTGGTATGAGTCTCTCTCCTTGTTCCTGACCCTTAAACAAAACAGCACTATATGGGTGAGATGCACTATTTTTAGGATAAACTGGGAAAAATAGGAATTGCAGGCCTAAAATGTACCGAAAGAACTGGAAGCCTGTGAGACCATAATTTCCCTTAATCGAAAAAAGCACTTCAATAGTACTTCAAGATAAATACATTTAAGAATGATTTCCCACACCCCGTTAAAACAAGACAGAGATAGATCCTCAGTCTAAGATATACAGGCAACTGGTATTAATAGTAAATGTCTGTAATTTATTTACAACGGCCCAGAACACCCATCTTTGGGGTACAGAAAATGTGTTTAAAATGGAATAAAAAGAAAATGTTCAGACACGAGGACATTTCCCCCCAAAATACAAGAGACTGATAATCTTCCTTCTCAGCTGAGTTGGGGTTGGTGGGGGCTGGGAGATTCTCAGTGAATCTCAACCATCTGGGCTGGCAGCAGCTCAATCCAAGAATCTGAGGATGTGGTGCTGCTTTACTCTGTGGTGTTAACATTACCCAAGCCACCTCAGCAGTGCTGTGGGTCTCCAGGGTTGCACCAGTGATGCTCAGGGAAATCTATGGGGCTGGGAATGAACCAGAGTTGGCAACATTCAAGACTTGTGCCCAACACTATCTGGGCTCTAAGCAGGTTTTCAACACACTAAGTACTTTTGCTTTTGAAAGGAAACAATAACACATAATGTACAAAGTGATACCCCTCTCCTAAAGGTTTTAAAATAGCATTGACTATACTAACTTCAAGTACTATTTTCACTTAGAAATTCAGTTGTGATGAATCTTTGGAACTATTTCCTCTTTCCTTCACACACATATGATGAAAATGAAGTTTCTGATATTTAAATGATCTGTGCTCTACTATTATTAAAGAATAGCACTGTAGCACTGTTGTCCCATTGTTCATCGATTTGCTGGAGCTGGCACCAGTGACGTCTCCATCGTGAGACTTGTTACTGTTTTTGGCATATCGAATATGCCACAGGGAGCTTGCCAGGCTCTGCCATGCGGGCGAGATACTCTCGGTAACTTGCCAAGGTCTCCGAGAGGGACAGAGGAATCAAACCTGGGTTGGCTGTGTGCAAGGCAAATGGGCTGTGCTATTGCTCCAGTCCTTATCCCTTGATATAATGTAACTTGAATGGGTAGTGAGGAGAAAGTGGAATCCCTGCTCAATAGCCACTGAGAACATATAATACAAACATGAGAAGGTATGTACTTCACTAAAGCTAAGAGCTACCAAATGTTACCATCTTAGTCTTGTATCCAAAGTATCAAAGAAGGAAAATATAGAATTTTCTCTTCCCCTACATAAGATTTATGACAACCTTAAAATGATATAGAAAGACATATTTCACTAAAACTTGCATGACAACTTCAGAAATGAAAAAAAGATTACCTATTTCCAAAAATTAAACTCAACTGTCTAGCTTTCTCAATAATCTGACTAATACAACCCTTGGGAATGACTTTTTAGGACAACCAATTAAAGTCTGTGAGTGTACTGCAATGTTTCAATCTTCAATGTTTCAAAGGAACTGTATCTCTCACAAGTAACCATGCTATGTAACTTAAGGTTTTATTGCTCTGATTTGTATGCAATATTAAAATTTGGCTGTAAATCATATGACAAAATAAAACAAGATGTATCTACTTTATCCAGTCACATATATATCTTAGGTTCTAACTGCAGACATTTACTCCCTGGTAAATTGGTAAGAAGCATCAAGAATGAAACATGTGCTTTCTCTCGCCAATAATAACAAAGTACATGCTTGGCTAACTGTTTCAAAACCCTAACAATTAACAAACCACTGCCCCTGAGAAGTCCTGCCTGGCACTTACACAACTGCACAGAAAAGGGCAAAAACATTTTGAAAATATTTAAATATTTGCCTTGAAAATATATTTGCCATATGGATGACTCAAAGGTTATGCATATATTATACACACTTTAAAAATACCTTGTCTGTCACTGCAGTCTCTTTTCAGCCTAGACCTAACTGAACCAGGTGTGTGTGTGTGTGTGTGTGTGTGTGTGTGTGTGTTGAGTGAAGTATAAGTGATTTACTGGAAGATAAAAACATAAAGTGTTTAGTTATACAGAATAATTGCCACTTGCCACATATTCAAATAGGTTCTAAATTATTCAAGGGTATTATTGAAGAATTATAATAAATTAAAGCATTCTAACATCAGTCAAAATTTGGCATGTGTAGTAACTTTTATATAGCATTTCAAAGAACTATTTTCTGGTTAATCGTCAGCTTTTAGTTTCTAATGTGGAATGTAGTCCATACCCACGCCCCTCTACAGAAATAGAAGCAAAAAGAAACTTCTTCTCTCCAAAGTCTCAGGAGATCCGGGTTCTCTGGGTGAACAAACTGCCCTTAGAGACCAATCTCAGAGACTTAATTATGAAAGTGCTGTTCAACTTCTCAGGGCAGTATCAGCAGACCAGACCAGCAGCTAATTCCAAACCTTCTTCCTAATGCTGCTACAATGTGGCAGAGCAGTATGTCACCCAAAGACACAGCTGTTTTTCTTCACTTGAGGTTGGGTGAAAATGACTTTGGTTAACTGACCACTGAACTAGGATCAATAAATAAACACACTTAGATTTCCTCCCTTGTCAACCTCACAAGGCACCAGTTGAAAATGTGACCCAAATGTGTACTCGTAAGAAAGCCTTAAAGAAACAAGGACTTGACTAGTTATTTTCTTTCCTGTAACTTCAGCCTATTGGGCAAACTGAAATGCAGTAGACACTCAAATATTTGGAGGGAAGGAAGAAAATAATTAAGCATGGGTTGCCCTCAAAATTGCTCTATATGGTAGGTAATATATCTTTAATCAGCACTGTGTGTCTCCAAGGAAGTTGCTTCAAAAATAATTGTATTAAAACCCTCTTGCTTGCAGTATTATGAATATTGGCATTATAAGGAATCACAAAATATTATAATAAATTCTGTAAATGCCTAGTGAGGAATTTATTTCTCTCATATTCTCCCAATAGAAATTATCTGGAATCCTGTCTGTCTCCAATCTCTAGATAACTGAGACATAGTAAATCACATTCTTCTCATCCAACTAGGTACACAGTTTGCTTAATTGTTCTTTACTCTTTCTAATTCATCAAAGAATTCAGGGAAAATCATAATACTTGGCTCTGAAGAGTATTACTTTAATTATAAAAATTACCTCACATGTATTTATATACCTCACCAATACATTTAAAATAAGTATATATGCACAAAGAATTAAAGATTTAATTATATTTCTAGGGGCTGGGGCAATATCACAGCGGGTAGGGTATTTGCCTTGTATGCAGCCAATCCAGGGTTTGATTCCCAGCATCTCTTAGAGTCCCCGGAGCACTGCCTGGAGTAATTCCTGAGTGTATGCCAGAAGTACCCACTGTGCATCACTGGGTGTGACCCTCTGCTCCCGAAAAAGGATTTAATTATATTTCTAGAAACATGCAAAACAATATTAAACTTGAAATGTAAATGTGAGGACATTTTTGTAAAACACAGTTACAAACGGTAATGTATGACAATTTCCTTCATTTTAACAGTTAAACCAAAAAATATCCAATGCCCCATTTAATCCAGGTAGTAGATTTATACACAGTGCTAAAATTATGATTAGGGAAATAAATTAAGCAAAATGCAATTATAATAAAATTTATGTGAAGATAAAAAAGGATAAAGGACATAAATTTAGCCATTTTGAGAAATAGAAATTTGAATATATTATGGAAAATGTTAAATCAAGCAATAGAACTATAAATACATTGCTTTATTTTATGATTCAAATGAAGAATATAACAAAACTATGCTTATGAGGAATATGGTTATGGAATCAGAGCTGCTAGTAGTAAGATTTACTTTCTAAGAGGTTTCTAAAAGGTCTGTTTGGTTTTTTGTACACATCTACATATTATCTCTTATAGTGAAACCTTCTGTTAAAAAAAAAGTTTCAACACAAGTGGTGGGTTTTTAGGTGAATGCCTCCAGATATTGCTCTACTTTTAACCACCCGATTCAATTACTTTAGTCTTCAGAACGACAGGCCTCCAAGAATTTTATGGTAGTCTCCTCATCATGTATCTGTTGGACCTTTCAACCTTTGGATCTGATAGTAGAGATATTGTGTGACTTCAAGTCACAAATGAAACAAAATCTGGCAGCTTCTCCGATTCTCTCGGGTGTGGAAGTTCATGGCTGATGTTTGTCTTCCAGAGACTACCTTGCTAGAGAGAAACTCAAATAACATAGGCAGAACTTTCATGGGGCTCAATTAGAGATGCCCCAGAGTCTTCCAGCTAAAAGGGAAAAGGTTAAACATTTGAGTGACAAAACTGCCTCAGACACCTAGTGTAGAAGAGCCCTCAGAGTCAGCCAGCTGTCATGAAAGGGTCTAAGTGAGAACTTCAGTACTGTTTCCAGACAACTAAGAAAAATCAATGAAATGAATGAGTAATTTAAAGTCACTAAATATCTTTTGCGGTGCAGAAGCTTTTTAGTTTAATGTAGCCCCATTTGTTGATCTCTGTTTTTACTAGATTGCTTAGTTCCGTGTCATCTTTGAAGATACCTTTATCTTCAATATCGTGGAGGGTTTTGCCGACCTTGTCTTCAATGTACCTTATGGTTTGTGGTCAAAAGATACAGTGACCAGAATAAAAGACTATCTACAGAATGGGAAAGGATATTTACACAATACCCATCAGATAAGGGGTTGATATCAATGGTATATAAAGCACTGGTTGAACTCTACAAGAAGAAAACATCCAACCCCATCAAAAAATGGGGTGAAGAAATGAACAGAAACTTTACCAAGGAATAGATACGAATGGCCAAAAGACACATGAAAAAGTGCTCTACATCACTAATCATCAGAGAGATGCAGATCAAAACAACCATGAGATACCACCTCACACCACAGAGACACATCCAAAAGAACAAAAGCAACCACTGTTGGAGAGGGTGTGGGGAGAAAGGGACCCTTCTACACTGCTGGTGGGAATCCAGGCTAGTTCAGCCCTTTGGGAAAACAATATGGACGATTCTCAAAAAACTAGAGGTTGAGCTCCCATTTGACCCAGCAATACCACTGCTGGGAATATATCTCAGAAAAGCCAAAAAGTATAGTTGAAATGACATTTGCACTTATATGTTCATCGCAGCACTGTTTACAATAGCCAGAATCTGGAAAAAACCCGAGTGCCCTAGAACAGATGACTGGTTGAAGAAACTCTGGTACATCTATACAATGGAATACTATGCAGCTGTTAGAAAAAATGAGGTCATGACGTTTGCATATAAGTTGATCAGCATGGAAAGTATCATGCTAAGTGAAATGAGTCAGAAAGAGAGAGACAGACATAGAAAGATTGCACTCATCTGTGGAATATAGAATAATAGACTATAAGACTAACACCCAAGAATAATAGAAATAAGTACCAGGAGGTTGTCTCAATGACTTGGAGGCTGGTCTCTCATTCTGGGCAACTCAGAGAAGGGAACACCAAGTAAAATGTGGTTGGAGGTCATGTGGGGGGAAAGATGATGCGGGCCGAATATAGACTAGAGACTGAACACAATGGCCACTCAACACCTTTATTGCAAACCACAACACCTAATCAGAGAGAGAGAACAAAAGGGAATACCCTGCCATAGTGGCAGTGTGGGGTGGGAGGAGACGGGACTGGGGAGGGTGGGAGAGATGTTGGGTTTACTGGTGGTGGAGAATGGGCACTGGTGAAGATGGGTTATCGAACTTTGTATGGGGAAAACATGAGCACAAAAATGTATAAATCTGTAACTGTGCCCTCACATTGACTCACCAATTAAAAATAAACTATTAATAAAAAAATAATAAAAAATAATGTCACTAAATATCAAAGGTGTAATCCCATCAACGGCCAACATCCAGAGACTTAAAAGCAAGCTCCCAGAAGAGAATGATGCAGAGAGTCTCTTAGCCGCACACCTGGCTGTCTTCCCTGGGGGCCCCTTGGAAGGGGATGGGCTCCAGCTTCCCTCCCTGTCCCAAGCAGAGCTCCCAGCGACCAAAGACCACCAGAATCTAGCCACAGCCATGCTCAAGGCCCCGCTCCACACGTTTGAACAGGCCTCATTCATGAAGGTACCAGCAGAGGAACCCAGGTGTGTGTAATCCCATCAATGGCCAGCATCCAGAGTCTTAAAAGCAAGCTCCCAGTAGTGCACAGCCACAAAGCGGCTGCAAGATATCTTATAACCTACTTCTCCCTCTGGGAGAAACTCGAAAGCTACTGAGAGCTTCCTGCCCACATGGGACAGCCTTGCAAGCTTTCCATGGTGTATCTATATGCCAAAGCCAGTAACCAGCTGAATCTCATTCCCTTGACCCTGAAGCCTTTAGAGGCTTCAAAAATCTCAGGGATAGGATGAATGTAGAGGTTACTGAGACTGCTCGAGCCACTCGACGATCAATGGGATTTCATGACTGTGACGAAATATCAAAGCAGTTTGCTAACCAACAAGTGAGAGATACAATTAAGTTCAGATTTGTTCTGTCAATGCTAAAGAACAGTACTGATTCAGAGTACAGTTTTAGGGTCTCACAGCATCATATAAGGTAATAAACACACGTGGCTTCTAACAGTTATTTCTGCCAACAGTAAACATAGACGCTGAGGTGAGGCCTTTTTTTTTTTCTGAAGCTGACAGGAAGAGCAAGTCAGCACATTCTTTCTGCTATTATGTTTTTATATTGCAATAGACCATTCTCTCTTTATGAATTTATTCTCTCATAGGCTGCTTCTTTAAAACACAGGCATGTTTTATTATTATTTCTGGCTTAGAAAATGGTTAGCTTTTTGAAACAACCTAATCTTTCCCTAGTAAGTCTTAAACTTCATATAGTATATGTTTCTTTTTCCCCTTTTCTCAGAGGGCCATATGTGATGCCAGGAATCAAACCCAGATTGGTCAATAGAAAGTCACAAGCAACATGCATGCATATTTAGGAAATAGGGTGGCCTCCCAGGTGGTAATCAGGAAAGGCTTATGGGGTCATTTGCAGTGAGATTGGGCCAATCAGGTTGATGTTTTAATACAAGAGCCTAAGGCTGTGGTATTCCTCTGGTCCCTTTAACAGGGATCACTATGGTCACCCTAGTGATGTTTGGGTGCCTCCAGGGCTACATCCAGCAATGTGCAGAAACCACAGAGTGCTGGGGAGATAACTGGGTTGGACATGTCTAAACTCATGCACTAACTCCATAACCTAGAATCAGATATTGTAAACAAATTGATAAATAACAAGACAGAAGTTCAAATTTTAACTTTCAGAGTTTTAAAGAATTGATAGAACAAAATATCATGAAAATAAAACACTGTCTTCTAAAGACATTTACTTTACATATGTATAAAATTTATTTAAAGAGCAAATCTTTCTTGAGATGTTTTTATTTTCATATTCAGGGAAATTTACTTTATTTGAAATAAGGTAAACAGGCCATTTAAGTAATGTAAAATATCACATGATAACTAAATTATCATTTAACCACAAGTTCATCAACTTTAAGCTCAACTATTGCAATCAAACAAGTGACACCGTGATAGGTGAAGAAAAAGCTATATTGACAACAAGTTGGCAGGTTAGAAGACAGAGGACTCACTTATTCAAAGCAACCATCTTGTCTTCGTGGTCACAGAAAAGATTTTAATATGGAAATAACAGGAAAGATAATATGGCAGAAGACCAGGAGGCACTAGAATGAACAACAAACCCACCTGAGGCCAATCCCGAGAGACTCACTGTCTTATCTGCAGATTTCAACAAACTTTACCATCACACTCCCCACTGAATTATTAATCTGAGTTGCCCAGGAATTTTCATTTTTGTCAACTGCTCTTTTCCCCAATACTTTAGAGGAGATTTTGAATGAATGCAATGAGATGTTTTCAGTTTCTTTAAGCAATCAGGTTGCATTGTGATAAAAAATGGATTCACTCTTAAAGATCTGTGTTCTGTTTTCATCTCCAAAAAAAAAACCTACAGTCTTCTCCTTACATCTATTTCTTCATCCATAAAATTCATATATGGATAACCCATAATTTAGCAAGAATTATGGGTTACTTGAACTTATGTGTCATTCTTATCACTTATTGTCCTTTATTGAATTTTAACTCTATTCACAATGTAGCACTTTGGTCATTGCCCTTCTCCCTCTGCCTACTTTCTACCCCTCCTCATCAGATTAGTGCAAGATCAGCAACTTCTGGAAACACATCAAATAAGTAAAGGCCCCTGCAATTTTTTTGTATAGAATGTAAATGTTATTCTCTAAAATAATGTGCTGTGCCTTTATACTTGGCCTTCAAATACTACCTAATAATAAAAACAAAAGAAAGGAGACCCTTAATAAGATTAAAGGTTGTGAAAACAATTAAAGGATAGAATTGTTTCCCATACAGAACAGAAAACTTTAAATTCTAAACAATAATACAACTTTCTAGATAATTCTTTGAAACTAGTAACTTTTTTTAAGTCCAATTTTATTATAACTATGTCCTGGTTTATGGCAGGTTTTGAATTTGTTATTCAATTTGCCTCATAGAAAACATCAGAAAAATTTCTCACATCTATAAATAGAATTCTCTGAGGAGAAAGGGTTTTTAGGAAAGATATGATGGTATTTTATGAACCAGCACAAAGTGCTTAAGGGAAATTCATTAAAATTTATTTCTACCTTCCCTAAGAGTTCTTGCTTTGAAAGAAATTAATTGTACCTCAGAAATCCTTTGGCTATGTTTCTTTCTAATTCCATTTACTCCATCTGTATCCTTAGCAGGAGCTGGAGAGAGCAATGCTGTGTGGTAGATTTTTTTTTCTGTGCTTTGAGCTTACACTATTTAATACATTGTGGCTACTAAGGATCATAAATGTAGTTAGTATCCACTTGTTTAAAAAATATTTTATCACTGAATAATTAGGTTTCAGTCACACAATGCTCCATCCCTCTACCAGTGTACATTTCCCAGCACCAGTGTCCCCAGTTTCCCTCCCATCACCTCCCCCTACCTCAGTCTGCCTCTATGACAGGCATTTTCCTTCTCTCTATCTTTCTCTGTCCTCAATTTTTAGACGATGTAGTCAGTTGTTATCTCTTTTATGATTTTGAAAACTGGTAGGAGAATTATGAAAAAAAGAGAATGGACTGGAAAGTTCTATAGAGGTGGATATAGGAAGTGCAATAAAGAAAACATAAGAGACTTGCTCTTCAAGCCAGTGTTTTCACCTGAACATGGACCTCACTTGCTTGTTTCTGTTTCTCTACTGCCTCACACTCTCTCTTGAACATTTTCCCCCTCTTTCTCTCCTCTCACATCTTTCTTAGTCTGTTTCAATTTTTTCTTAAAAAACCTGCTTTGTTTCACCAATTAAATATGAAAATAAAAGATAAGTACCAAGAGAGACTTCGTTGCACCTAATATATAGGTAGCTGATGGCATTACTGAGAGGACTGTGTTGTTTTATTCCGTTAAATATTTGGGTAGAAAAATTGCTGAAGTTACACCTTAAGATTTCTAGGAGGTAGGGGTACATATTACTTCCACACTAAGAAGACAGAAGAGAGAGATAGGGGAGGGTGGAGAAAATATGAATCAACTATAAGAGGACAAGAATTAAGACTTTGTGAAGGGCCAGAAATAGGACCTATCTCCAGTTATGGAAATATTAATGGACAGTCAAATGAAGCCAAGTCTGAAAACTATCTGAGAAAGCATTAGAAGTTGAAAGAAAACTCCAGAAACCAGTGGAATTAACTCTATAAATCTCCCATCTTATCAATAATATTTCAGGTGGTTTAAAAGCACATTTTGCAAAAAGGAGGATAAAGTTAAATGAAGTCAATTGGCTTTGAAGAACCTAAGGGTAGGAAAATAAAATAACTCTAGGAAAGGTCATTTTTCATTTTATAGAATGTTATGTAGTAGCTAAATAGAAACAATTCTGGTTCTGAGCGGCTTGTCTCCTATAGCATTTTCTTATGTGCAAAAAAAGGCAAAATGGTACCTAATTCAGTGTTGTTATGAGGAGGGAGTGAAGGAGATACATGGACTCACTGCAGGTCCTGGGTAATATTGGCTATTAGCAGCAGAAATGTTGAGAGGGAGCTACAATGTTAGAAGTTAGATGAACTTGATCTCAATACTTACTAGAAAATATTTGATTGTAATGCTATCTTCCTCCAAGAAGAAGATACATATCTTCCTTCAAGAAGAAATATGCATATTGTGTTTTCTTGGTATTCTCAGTACTGATAGATACAGTACCAGGTGCTTAGTAAACTCAGTGATGTTATATAATTAATGCTCCTCAAATCTTACTTTAAATTTGTTTTAAACTGCATCATGCCCCTCTCCCCTCCTGCCCGACGGCCTGGTCTCCAGTAACTTAGGAGTCACGCCCATAAACCAATTCTGGTTGGTGACAGATAATCTCCTCAAGGGTCACCATCCAGATTTCACGTCCCTTCTCTTCCGGAAGGGAGCATAATATGACATTCGCCATAACCATGTCACCAGACCCCAAGCCAGGCTGTCTTACTCAGGGCACCTCCGAGGGAGCGGGGGAGACCCCTCCCCACCCCAAGGGACCCAGCCACACCAGCCAGAAGCATCCAGAATTCAACTATGGCCATACTCATGGCTGCTTTTCACACACTCTGGCCAAGCCTCACCCACAGATGAACCCATTCCTGGACACTTCATAAAACACACACCCTCATACTCCAATAGTACTACACCACAGTTGATGGAGTTCAAAGTAGGACGCAACCAATCTTAGAGGGAAATAGTTTTATATGTATATATATATATATATATATATATATATATATATACAAAAGCACACAAGGCTCAACTTTTACCAACATGTTAGTGATGGTTTATAGACGGTCTTAATGGCCCAAGGGTGAAATACAACAATCTTCATACTCTGTCCTCTAAGAATACCTTTTTTTTGTAGAATTTTCAGCGTTTTTTCATAACAAACAATAAAAAATATATTATTTTAGTTCTGCTTTGGGACAGGGATTGGGATTTGGGATGAAAATATCCAAAATATGGTTGGGGGAAGGTATCATGGTGGTGGGATTGGTGTTTGAAGATTAAATGGAATCAAATATTGTGAACTACTTTATAAAATAAAAAAATTAAAAACTTTTAAATTGTTTTAAACTATTTCCAACCATTTAAAATATGCATTTGGAAGTTAGAGAGTAAGGCTGGTCATGATTCATGGTCTAATGTTTTCACTATTGTTATACATTGGTGCAAAAACCATTTATATGTATAAATGAGTTCTTTCTAACTTACAGGTCAGTTGACGATAATGGAGCATTGTCTTACATCAGAAATTCAAAATAACTATATATGTTTTCCTCAGGAGTCAGTACAGACAGGGTAGGCAAGTCTTGTTATTAGTGAAAAAATCTGAAATTTATAGCCACATTAACTGAAAATAATAGTCAATAAGAATATACCTGATTAATTATCTTTTTTAATAACTGGTCCATGTTTATATTCAAATGAATCTAGACTATCTCCCAACCACCAGGACTGGACTAATCAAAAGTTTTATATCTTCTACCATATATCCACTAGTCTCAATGCCTATTTTCCTAATTCATTTATTTCTATGAATGGAAAATTAGCAGAATGAGAGGATATCTGCAGCTAATCATTCAGCTTCTCTGAAACATTTTAACTTTTAAACCTTACAAAGGAAAGAAAATACATCAAGCAAACCATTGGATCTTGCACTTACATTGGAAAATGTCAAAGCAGTGAACCTAAGATCCAATGAATTCATCACTGAATATTGAGTGAACAGTCATCCTAATAATGAGTAGAAAATAAACCCCAAACTCTGAAGCATGAATTTATATTAATAAGTCATTTTCCTTTTTAAAATAAAAAGTATTTTAAATGCTATGCATGCACCAGTAAATTTAATACTAAACCCCAAATCAAAAATTAAGAAATGCTAGTGTAGAGTAACTTGGTAATTTACTCAGAGTAAAATTTGGTGATATAAGCAGGATCCATCCCAAAGGTACAAGTAGTATTCTTACTATATTAAACTCCCTATTAATCAGTGGTTCTGGAGTATCTGAGTACATAACACATTTTATCAAAAGTTGTGCTAGGGAAGAAAAAACCAGTGGCATATGTCTGGTCTTGGACTTTAAATATATTTTCAAAGACTAAAATAGCAAGAGAAACAAAAGTAAATATAAACAAATAAGATGGGACTAGAGCAAAAGAAAATTGTATACTCAAAGAAGTTACCACAAAAGCAAAAATGGCACACACCCGGCAGCCAGGAAAAGATCTTTTGGATATTACATCATGTATTTGATATCCAAACTTCTGGTTAACATCCAAAATTATACAGAAAACTCATACAACTCAACAACATCAAAGCAAACAGTCCTATAAAAACTGGTAAAATACTTGAACAGACACTTCTTCAGAGAAGAAAAGCAGACATTCAAAACCCATGTTCAAAATAACTTTTTATTGGAAAAATAAAAATCAATGGGGCTGGAGCAATAGCACGGCAGGTATGGCATTTGCCTTGCACTCGGTTGACCTAGGTTCAATTCCCAGCATCCCATATGGTCCCCTGAGTACCACCAGGAGTAATTCCTGAGTGCAGAGCCAAGAGTAATCCCTGAGAATGTGACCCAAAAAGCAAAAAAAATCAAAATCAAAATCAAAATAAGTGTTGGCAAGGGTGTGGAGGAAACAGAGCTTTAGCATGCAGTTGATGGGGATGTGAATAGGTGCAGTCTTTATGGGAAACAGTGTGGTGACTCCTTAAAACCATCAAAGCAGAGTACCACTTCTAGATATTCATGCAGAGACTATATAGTATTTTACACATTATATTCATAATAATCAAAACATAGAATAAATTCAAATGTCCATCAGTGGATGTGGAATAAAGACATTCTTGCATATATACTCAATGGAATACAATTCATTTGATAAAAAGGAAGTCATGTATTTGGCAACAAGATAAAAAGAACTTGAAGTGATTCTACTAAGTGAAATATGCCAGGAAACAAAAAGTAACTGGCAGTTGGTTTCATTCATGTGTCAAAATAAAAAGTTTCAACAAAAAGAACTGTCAAAAAAAATTCACTTTTGCACTAGTGGATCAACATGGAAAGTATCATATTGAGTGAAATGAATCAGAAAGAAAGAGACAGACATAAAAAGATCGCACTCATATGTGGAATATAAAGTAGCAGAATGGGACACTAAAACCCAAGAGTAGTAGAGATAAGAACCAGGAGGTCTGCCCCACAGCTTGGAAACTGGCCTCACATGCTTGGGGAAAAGGCAGCAGAGATAGAGAAGGGAACACCTAGTAGAGGATGTTGGGAGGACCCACTCGGGTTGAAAGCTGAGTACTAAAAGTAGACTATAGACTGAACATGATGGCCACTCAATACCTCTATTGCAAACTACAACATCCAACAGGAGAGAGAACAAAAGGAAATGCCCTGCAGAAGAGGCAGGGTGGGGTGGGGGTGGTGGGAGAGATACCAGGAACATTGGTGGAGGAGAATGGGCACTGGTGGAGGGTTGTAAACCAAATGCAAACATGAAAGTTCATATGTTTGTAACTGTACCTCATGGTGATTCACTAATATTTTTTTTAAAAAATTCACTTTTTCACTCTATTTAATCTATGATATCTACTTGAGGGAAGAAAAAAACGGGGTATTGGAAGAATGGGTATGTTAGTGGTGGGATGGCAGTGGAACTTCAGTGGTCGGTATGTGATCTTATGCGCATGAAACCATGTGAAACATTACTCTCAATGGCAATTGTGCCGCGTTTATTATATTAGGAAATGTTGTTGATCAGGAAAATTTGCTATTATTTTTATTACCCCCTGAAACTATTATTTACATTCATATCTGGGTATGGAATGAGTATTTTCCAAATCACATAAGACAAGTTTTGTTTGTTTGCGTTTTAAAGGCAAATATTTAAAGAAAAAACTACCCCTTTCCCACAACTTCTATCTGGCCCTGAAATTGAATTCAAGTCACAAAATAGTAATGACCATCAATCCCCACTACTTAATGTCTAAATTATATTATATATCACAAGATGAAATCAAATTTAAACTATGGTCACCGATGTCCTAATGATCTTATGAAGAAAAGTCTTCAGCATTAACTAAATATAACTCAAATACAGGGGCACAGAAAACACTTTTGTCCATTCAGAATTTGTGAACTTTTACTGTCACTGTCACTGACATCCTGTTGCTCATTAATTTGCTCAAGTAGGTACAAGTAATGTCTCCATTTATTTATTTATTTATTTATTCATTTATTGCTTTTTGGGTAACACCCAGCAATGCTCAGGGGTCACTCCTGGCTCTGTACTCAAGAATTACCCCTGGCCGTGCTCAGGGGACCATATGGGATTGTGGGAATCAAACCCGGGTCGGCTGTGTGAAAGGCAAATGCCCTACCTGCTGTGCTATCACTCCAGCCCCTTCATTTATTTTTGAGACTTGTTGTTACTGTTTTTGGCATATTGATTATGCCATGGGTAGCTTGCTAGGCTCTGCCGTGCGGGCAAGATACTTTCAGTAGCTTGCTGGGCTCTTCGAGAGGGGAGGAGGAATCGAACCAAGGTCGGCTGCATGCAAGGCAAATGCCCTACCACTGTGCTATCGCTCCAGCCCATTTGTGAACTAATATAGCATTTTCATTAAAGTTACTAAGTAATCTAAAAAATGTATATTTTTGAGAGTAATTATTTTAAAAGTAATGTGACATAAACAATAAGACCAAAATATGTTAGTATTAATCAACTTTATAAAATAAACCTGGAGGGTGGAGGTGGCTGGGTAGTGGATGTAGTGGGGGTCGGCCAGTGAGGTATTTATCTTGGGTAGGGTGGGGCGTCTGGGTTGAACCCCTCCCTCAGATGCCAGAGATTGGAGGAGGCATACAGAGGTTCTTGTTTCCAGGTCTTGTTGAACCCAGCGCTAAGATTGCAAAGTTCTGCTTACCTGACATTGTGGGGCTTCACTCGGCGTGAGGTTCAGCCCAAGTGTCCGGAGAGCAACCTGCAGGGTGGCTGGATAGTGAGAAAGCCACAAACAGATGCCTGTCTTCGGAAACTCTCGAGCTCATTCGTCAACATGGTTTGGCATTAGCCTCAGGCAACCACAAGCTAACGTCTGAGCTCAAAAAGCTGTGCAGAGATGTGATAAAGAAAGACCTCAAAGAGAGAAGAGCAGCAGTGTTGGCCAGTGCAGCAGAAGCTGGGAAAAGTATTTGCAACGCCCGCCTGTCCTTCGCCAACTACAAGACCAAGATGACTGCCCTCCAACGTCCCGATGGATCTATCACATCCTCCAGAAAGGCAATGGAGAAAATTATTCACGACTACTACCCAGATGTCTTTGACAGCCATATCCACCTGCCCACATACCAAATTCCGCAGGATGGATATGTCGTTCCCAACGTTCTCCCTTCTGAAATCTGACACACCATTTCATTTCGCTGGTAAAGACGAGAACAGCACCTGGTCTGGACAAGGTCAGACCCTAACACCTGAAGAATCTGCTGCCAGTACTCATCAATACACTGGCCCAACTCTTCAAATGCTACCTCTCTGAATGCAAGGTTCCATCCCAGTGGAAAACCAGTAGGACCGTTCTGTTGTACAAGAAGGGAGATATACACATTAGCAACTATCGCCCAATCTGCCTGCTGTCTGTCGTCTACAAGTTGTTCACTCGTGTCATTCCAAATAGAATAGGCAGAACACTAGACGAAGGATAACCATGTGAGCAAGGCAGGTTCTGAAGGGGATTCAGCACGATAGACCATATCCACACAGGGACCAGACTCATTGAAGTTTCGCGAGAGTTCAAGATGCCGCTCTGTCTAATGTTCATCGACTTAAAGAAGGCCTTTGATTTTGTTAGGACTGAGGTGGTCATTGAAGCCCTGGCCAAACAGGGCATTCATACTCAGTATGTCAAAATCCTCTGTGAGCTGTATTGTGGATTCACCACCAGGATCTCACCATTCTACAAGGAAATGATCATTGATGTAAAGAGAGCGGTGCGGCAGGGTGATACCATTTTACCGAAACTCTTCAGTGCCGCCCTTGAGAACATCATGCGACGACTGGAATAGGAAGGAATGGGAGTGAAGATAGACAGTCGGCAATTACACCACCTCCGCTTCACTGATGACATCGTTCTCATAACGCCAAACATTAGCCAAGCAGCACAAATGCTGACCAACTTCGACCACAAGTGTGGAAAGGTCAGATTGCAGCTGAATCTCAACAAGATGATGTTCATGAAAAACAAACTGGTCCCTGAAGCTCCATTTGTTCTCAATGGAACAAACATCTCCGAATGCAGAAGTTATTGTACGTGGGTCGAGAAATCAACATGAGGAACGACTTAGTGCCAGAACTATGCAGGAGGAAGAGAGCAGCGTAGAATGTATTCAAGATCATCAAAGAGGTGGTTAAGAGAATGAAGAACCTCCAACTCCAGACACATCTTTTCAATTCCACCGTTCTTTTTGCACTAACATATGCCTCAGAGACCTGGGCCCTATGAAAGCAGGGTGAGAATGCTATTAGGGTATCCCAAAGAGGAATCGAAAGAGCTATGCTGGGAATATCATGTCTCACTCAAGTGGGAGAAGGAATCTGGAGTCCTAAACCTCTGTCGATGGTCAAAAATCAGGGATGCTGTCTCGTTTGCCAAGGCATCAAAAATCAGATGGGCTGGTCATGTAATGCGATTCAGAGATGGCCGCTGGACTAGAGCTGTTACCAACTGGACTCCACGGGACGTCAGAAGGCCTCATGGCCATCCACCAACTAGATGGTCAGATTTCTTCATCAAATCTCTGAATGAATGATTAGACGCTCTTCCTATTCCTGGAGTGAGCAGATATCATTGGGCTGCACTAGTTCTCGACAGGGACAAATGGAGACGTTACTGGCACCCGCTTGAGCAAATTGAAGATCAACGGGGCTACAAGTGATACAAGTAATAAAATAAATGCTTATCTTTCTATAGCATTTTTGTATGGTATTTATTCATTGTTCATCACTGTATCACTGTCATCCCGTTGCTCATCAATTTGCTCGAATGGGCACCAGTAACGTCTCTATCATGAGACTTGTTTTTACTGTTCATACTTCACATATTTTCTCTTGGTCTTCGACAGACTATGAATGATCCCTGAGCATAGAGATAGAAGTAATCCTTGAATATGGCTGACTGTAACCGGAAACAACCCACCCGACACACATAAATGTACTTGTACTTAGACAACACTATTTAAGTTTTTTTAATAACTTAATAAGTGAAAAGACATATGCTGTTGATGAGTTACAATGTCATTACTGTAAAACGACAATTCCCAAAATTAATGCACAATTGGGTCAAAAGTCACAGTTGGGTTTCTTAAGGAAAAGCTCATTCATGCTGGGATTCCAATTAGGCAAAACTCTTGAAAAAGAACAAAATCTGATGACTTGCACTTTCTAATCTTAAATGTATAAAAAATTATAACAATAAAGAGAACAAGAAATTTGAGTAAGAATATAACTACATTGAGAGGGATGAAAGTATCAATATATAGTGAAACATTAAATACAATTTAGAGCCAATTAAACTCATACTGTTATGATCAAGTAGGCTGTAACATAGTTGCTAAGAAAATGCAGTAAAATAAAAGTAGTCTTTTAAGAAATGGCCTTGGAATAAGAGCACATGCCTATGGATTTAGACCCCTATTTTATTGCACACCCCAAAACAGACAAAATAAATCCTAACCTGAAAGAAAACTCTAAATTAATGTACTCTTAGAAGAAAACAACAGTAACTCTTCCTACCTTTAGATTATGCAATGGTTTCTCAGATACAGGAACAAAATGTGAATGATAAGATAAGATATAGATAAATTAGATTATATCAAACTTTTATAAGTCTTCAACTTCAAAAGAATTTATGTAGTAAAAATACCCCCCTACTCACACACACCCAATGAGTCAAACTGTTGCAAATCAAATAATATACTTGTATTACAGTTTTATGAAGAACACTAACAACTCAATAAAACAAGAAATATCATGTTCAACTGAGCAAAATATATGAGCAGGCATATATTTTCAAGGTATTTTTGGAAGGGCAATAGCACAGGTAAATCAAAATCACAGTGAGAGCTCCAATCCACAATGAGTCACAGTCCTCTTACATAATTAGAATGGCAACTGGGACAAGAACAAGTGTAACAAGTGTAACCACTGTAAGAAGTAGTGGCAAGGGTGCAGAGACATTAAAATTCCGTATAAACCATTTGGAGCACTGGAGCACTGTCGTCCTGTTGTTCGAGTGGGCACCAGTAATGTCTCCATTGTGACACGTGCTGTTACTGCTTTTGGCATATCGAATCAGCCACAGATAGCTTGTCAGGCTCTGCCGTGCAGGCGGGATATTCTCAGTAACTTGCTGGACTCCACGAGAGGGATGGAGGAATTGAACTCTGGTGGGCTGCGTTCAAGGCAAACACTCTACCCATTGTACTATCGCTCCATCCCTACTAGAAATATTTCTTTTCATGCAGAGAGGTATCTCCATCATCTATCATTTTCTCTTTCTTTACCCTTCTCCTTCCATTTTTCTGTTTTCCTTCTTCCATTCCTCTCTTCATTTATTAATCTTAAGAAAATGAAGAAAACAAACACAAAAGACTTCACAGAAATGTGACAGGGGAGGAAAATCCCATAAGAACAGTTTCACCCAGAGATTCAGATGATTATGGGATATTACTGAAGTTCATAATAAATGCCTTGAACTTATCCAAGTTAGATTTTCATCCCCTGGATAACTTTACAGGCTTACCATATTGAGGGCATGATGAAAAAGATGAATTCAGAGCCTATAAGCAAGGAAGGCTGCCTATTTTTTTAAAATGTGATTATTTCCATTTTGGCCATTCAAGTTGCAAGTCAAGCAAGGTGAGTTATTCTGCTAACAAAGTCTAGATTGAAATGAAGAATGATTTGAAAGCAAAATTATAGTATATTTAATCACTGTCACTGTCATTGTCATCCCATTGCTCATTGATTTGTTCGAGCAGGCACCATTAACGTCTCTTGATCATGAGACGTATTTATTACTGTTTTTGGCACATCCAATACACCACGGATAGCTTGCCAGGCTCTGCTGCGTGGGGTCAATACTCTCAGTAGCTTGCTGGGCTCTCTGAGAGGGGCGAAGGAATTGAACACAGGTTGTCAGTGTGAAAGGTGAACACCCTACCACTGTGCTATCGCTTCAGCCCCATATTTAATAGAAGATATAATTTTATCACAATAATTTGACAAGAGATCTTGGTTTGATATCTATAAGTTTCAAAAAGAAAACAGTTGCGATGGGCCCATGCAGGCATGCAGGATTCGCAGAAGCGCACAGGACTCTCATGGGTGCACAGGACTCGAGCATTTAGTGGTAAAGAACCGCCTTTCCAGGCCAGATGGCAGCTGCCGATAGGGGAACAAAGAACAGGAACGCCAGGCTGGTTGGTAGTCAGTTTATTTCTCTCTCCTCCCCGCCATAGTTCGATCTCACCCTTATGGCGCAGTCCTAGTCATAGCTCTGGTTGCAGTCCCAGTCATCAAAGTTTCATCATTCTAGTCTCCTCGTAGACCTCAAAGTACTCTCCTTCGTTATATCCTTGTCCTGACATAGTCTCAAGTCTCATGAGACTATGTCTAGACAAGGACAAGAATAAACCATTTGTAGAAATGGAAATGGTGTCACTGCTTTGGAAAAATTTGTTAATTTCTCAAAATGCCAATTATGAGTTACCTTATTAGGCAGCATTTCGCCAAGAGGTACAATAGGTACCCAAAAGGGATAAAAATGTGTGACCACAAAATCATGTTTACACAAATGTTACAACACCTTAGCTCATAAAAGTCAAAAAAGTAAAAATAACCTAAATGTTCATAACTGGTGGACAAGTAAATTGTGGTACATCTGCAATAAGTAGTAATACTCCTCAATATTAAAAATGAAGTACTGAGACTTGTGATATCATGTAAAAACCTCAACAATGCAATGAGGAAGAAGCCTTGCACAAGAGACTATTAATATGAAACACCCAGGAAAAATAGCTCTATGGTTGCAGAAAGCAGCGTCATTAGGAGTGAGCAGAAATGAGCAGATTTTCTTTGTAGGGTTGAGAAAATTTTCTCAAAATGTATTGTAGTGATGGCAAGTTGGGCTGGAGTGATAGCACAGCGGTAGGGCGTTTGTCTTGCACGCAGCCAACCTGGGTTCAATTCCTCTGCCCCTCTTGGAGAGCCTGGCAAGCTACAGAGAGTATCTCACCCCCTTGGCAGAGCCTGGCAAGCTGCTACTCGTGGCGTATTAGATATGCCAAAAAAACAGTAACAACAAGTCTCACAATGGAGACGTTACTGGTGCCCGCTCGAGCAAATTGATGAGCAATGGGATGACAGTGATGGCAAGTTATTCGGTACATAAATTATATTCTAACAAGTTTCTAGAAAAGGAGAAAAAAGAATTTTACGAGAGAAGGAAAACTGCTCATTAACCTTTCCAATAACATAAAACTACTATTCAATTATTCGTTAAACAGATACTGTTTTTTTTTTGTTCATTTGAGGATAAAGAAATTGAGTAATTATGGAATAATCCTAATGTTACCATCACTTGTAAAGACAAAATTAGAATTCTCAGGGTGGGAAATTTAAAATTAAATGTGGTAGATTGACTGATAAGACAAACCATATATACAGATTTGTTCTAACTGTACTCAATGAAAGGGCTTTGCTTTAGGTAACACAACATAAGTGGATTCCTAGAATCCAAATTATATATCTGAATTAGAATTTCCAAGTAAAAAGGAATAAGAATTCCCAGAAAATGGCAGATCATAGAACAGGTACAGGAAATGTATAAATTGACTCTAAAATGGTCTCAGAGGTCATGTCAAAAAGATTCAAGATATAAATTGCAGTGAGCTGAACTGAGAAAAGATGGGAATTTCTGAACTTCAAAATAATAGTAACAAATTTAATAAATAATTTTAGAGTTTCTTGTCGCTCTAGTTTTATTCTTTGACAAATGCATAGAAACGTACTGGCAGATAGTTCAGAGTTTTGGTGTTTAGGACAATAAAAAATTTGAGTGCAATAAATCTAAGACTTTTTCTCTAGTCACGAATTATATTTATTCTATACTGCTAAGTATTTTTAAAACTAAAAGGAGTGGTTGATTTTAGATTCCAAGTAGCACTGTAGCACTGCCATCCCATTGTTCATCGATTTGCTCCAGCGGGTGTCAGTAACATCTCCATTGTGAGACTTGTTGTTACTGTTTTGGCATATCAAAGACACCACCCGTAGCTTCCCTGGCTCTGTTTTGTGGGTGGATGTTCTCAATAGCTTGCCAGGCTCTCCATTATATTCCAAATAATGGTAAAAAAAACTCCATTAAATAAAATGACTAGCATATGGCTTAGAAATTATGTAAAAATTTACTTAAAGTCATTACATAAATTCATATTCTTCAAAACTAAAATTATCTCCTTATTCTATACACTGACAAATTGTGAGACATCATTTTGCAGCTTCAATTCTTTCATTAGTACCTTTATCATATGATTGTTTCTGTTCCTTACAGGTATAATCATATTTTTTATAAGACATATATTTCCAATGTAAATGATTTGACTATATTTCTAAAGCAAATTATTTACTCACTAAAAATAAGTTAAAGTTGACATTCTCCAAAACTTTCTGCTTGCAAATTTCAGCAGTTGAGAATTACTTTGCCTAAGTTATCTAAAATGTTTCAAAAAGCCACTTTTATGCTTATCACTGACATTTCTTTCCTCTAAGCTTCTATTCAATTTTTTGCTCTTTTCCCTTATATTCCTTAAAATGCTCTTAAATTGGATGTTTTAAGCACCAGTGTCCTCATTCTTCAAAAACTTTCAAGTTTCATAGGTTTAGTTCCCTTATTCAGTTCACTCGACATTTTTCCTAATTCTCATCACATCAAATACCAGAGTAATTTCTATTTTATTATGATCCTGATTTTCTTCTAGCACACTTTAACTCCCAGATCAAATTCAAATTCCTTATCTTCTTCTCCCACATTTTTCACAAATGAATGTGCGGTCCTGTAAGAATAATACCTTGATTAATTGGCATGAATTTTTCAGGTCATGTATTAATTAGTAATTGTGTATAGTTGTTAGTAATAGAGTTTTTGCTATAATATTTCTAAAATAATCAGTCCTTTATTTTCTCATGTGAAAGAATAGGGCTTATTCTTTTTATTTCAGACCCTGTATGTCAGCTCTACGAAGTCATTAGGGAGCCAAGGTCCTATTATCACTTTTCCTCCATCTAAAGCATATTGTCTTCTACTACCAAGGTTACAGATTGTATGCAGAACTCCTAACCATCACATACATATTTCAGAAAAGAGAAAGGCAAAGGACACAATGTACAGCTGCTCCATATCAAAGAGCATATTAAAGAGCTATTGTGCAAATCTTACCCAGTGGCTGTGATTCATATCTTGTCAGGAGCAGATAATCTTTCAGCTATACACAGTGGTGCTCCAAATGAAATCAGAGATTTGTTACTGCATTTGGATACCTTATGCCCAGCTGAGCAGTTCTGTTTCCAAATAATCAAACTGGATCTGTATAAAGAGTATCCAACTGCTCTTTACTAACCTTAACTGTAGCGTTTTCATTAATTTTTTAAAACAAACTTATTTGCCTTTATAGCTTTTAAAGTATCATTTGAATATTTTTTTTTACATTTATTTATTTTTTAATTTATTTATTTTTAATTAGAGAATCACCGTGAGGGTACAGTTACAGATTTATACACTTTTGTGCTTATACTTCCCTCATACAAAGTTTGGGAACCCATCCCTTCACCAGTGCCCATTCTCCACCACCCGTAAACCCAGTGTCCCTCCCACCCTCCCCAATCCCATCTCCCCCCCACCCCACCCTGCCACTGTGGCAAGGCATTCCCTTCTGTTTTCTCTCTCTAATTAGCTGTTGCGGTTTGCAATAAAGGTGTTGAGTGGCCGCTGTGCTCAGTTTCTAGCCCTCATTCAGCCCGCAACTCCCTTCCCCCACATGGCCTTCAACTACAATGTAGTTGGTGATCGATTCTCTGAGTTGACCTTTCCCTGGAACGTGAGGCCAGCCTCGAAGCCATGGAGTCAACCTCCTGGTACTTATTTCTACAGTTCTTGGGTGTTAGTCTCCCACTCTGTTATTCTATATACCATAGATGAGTGCAATCTTTCTATGTCTGTCTCTCTCTTTCTGACTCATTTCACTCAGCATGAAACTTTTCATGCCCATCCACTTGACTACAAAATTCTTGACCTCCTTTTTTCTAACAGCTGCATAGTATTCCATTGTATAGATGTACCAAAGTTTCCTCAACCAGTCATCCGTTCTGGGGCATTCGGGTCTTTTCCAGATTCTGGCTATTGTAAACAGTGCTGCGATGAACATACATGTGCAGATGTTGTTTCGATTGTACTTTTTTGCCTCTCTGGGATATATTCCCAGCAGTGGTATTGCTGGGTCAAATGGGAATTTAATATCTAATTTTTTGAGAGTCGTCCAAATTGTTTTCCAGAAGGGCTGAACCAGTCGGCATTCCCACCAGCAGTGAAGAAGGGTCCCTTTCTCCCCACATCCTCTCCAACAGCGGTTGCTTTTGTTCTTTTGGATGTGTGCTAGTCTCTGTGGTGTGAGGTGGTATCTCAAGGTTGTTTTGATCTGTATCTCTCTGATGATTAGTGATGCAGAGCACTTTTTCATGTGCCTTTTGGCCATTCGTATTTCTTCCTTGGTAAAGTTTCTGTTCATTTCTTCGCCCCATTTTTTGATGGGGTTGGATGTTTTCTTCTTGTAGAGCTCAACCAGTGCTTTATATACCATTGATATCAACCCCTTATCTGATGGGTATTGTGTAAATATCCTTTCCCATTCTGTGGATAGTCTTTGTATTCTGGTCACTGTATCTCTTGCGGTGCAGAAGCTTTTTAGTTTAATGTAGTCCCATTTGTTGATCTCTGTTTTTACTAGATTTGAATATTTTTTGATCATCTGAGTATATGATATATAGTCTCATTAATATGAAAGGAATATAATGTATGCTTTAGCAATGGATGTGGAAGTTACCACTTTGCAATGGATGTGGAAGTTACCATCATACACCACACACATACACATACAAACACACACACAAATTCATACCCACACTCAGAAACTATGCGGATGAATATAACCAGTGGATTTTTTTAATGGTTAATAAAATACAAAAAGAGAGGATATATTTATATAAATTAATATAAAATGGTATTTTAGAGGGCTGGAGCAATAGCACAGCGGTTGGGTTTTTGCCTTTTACACGGCCGACCTGAGTTCAATTCCTCCGTCCCTCTCCGAGAGCAAGGCAAGCTACCAAAAGTATCAAGCCCACGCAGCAGAGCCTGGCAAGCTACCCGTGCATATTGGATATACCAAAAACAGTAACAGTAAGTCTCTCAATGAGAGACATAACTGGTGCCCGCTCAAACAAATCGATGAGCAACGGGATGACAGTGACAGTGACAGTGGTATTTTAGAATGTAATTTTAAATATATCATTTGCTAAAATCAAACATATTATATGAAAATTATACTCCCCAACTACAGTATCCAGAGCATTTTGCAATATATCCAAATTAGAAGTGTTCTTTTACTTTGGGGAAAAAAATTGGTCTTGCAAAAATGCACTTAGATAGATCCACCAGAAACAGGATTGAAGTTTCAAAAGTAGTTTTCTTAGATTTTATCTTGAAAATAAAAAATAAAAATAAATATATATTTAACTATAGTTCATGAATATTGAACAAGTTTTACTTAAAATAATAGTTGGATGATTACTCAAAAATTGAAAAATAGGGGCCAGAGGAATAGTATAGTGATTATGGCCTCGCATGTGGTTGACACAGGTTCAGTGTCTGACATCCCATATATTCCTCTAAGGGATCACCAGGAGTGATCCCTTAACGCAGAGCCTGGCAAAACCCCTGCACATGTCTAGCTATTGTCCCCAAATATGTCACTGTCATCCCGTTGCTCATCGATTTGTTCGAGCGGGCACCAGTAATGTCTCTCATTGAGAGACTTATTGTTACTGTTTTTAGCAAATCCAATACGCACGGGTAGCTTGCCAGGCTCTGCCCTGCGGTCTTGATACTCTTGGTAGCTTGCCGGGCTCTCCGAGAGGGGCAGAAGAATCAAACTCGGGTGGCCCGCATGAAAGGTGAACGCCCAACCACTGTGCTATCGCTCCAGCCCGGTCCCCAAATAAACAAATTAAATCAAAGAATATTTCATATTTATTGTTTTTCTTACATCACTGATAAGGTTGTGTGAATATACATGATTATGAACTTCCCATAAGATTTAACAATCATATTAACTATAAAGAGGTTACTTTTGCAATATGTAATCCAAGACATCATTTTTTTTAATTGAGATCCTGTGGTTTACAATGCTAATAGTGCTGGTTTATCATGCACGTAATTCCAACACCACACCATTCAAGACAGTATGTTCCTTCCTCTTCCAAGTAGCTCAAGATTCCTCCCTTCCACGGCTCGCTGCCCCCAACCCCAACCCCACCAATTCAATTGTCTGGATCAGTTCTCCCATTAAATTGTCTGTGGACTTTGTTGCTAGCTTGCTGTGTATCTTTAAGTTTCACATATGAGAGATGCATTTCTGTATCTATCCCCTTCTTTCTAACTTCACTAAGCATAATACCATAATTCCATTCATATTGCTGCAAACACATGATTTTGTTTTTTCTCAGAGCTGCATTGTATTGTGTGTATATATATGTATATATACCATAACTTCTTGATCCATTCGTCTGTAGGTGGGCATGTGGGTTCTTTCCATGTCTTGGCTGTTGTGCTAAGTGTTGCAGTGAACACAGGTATGCATAAGCCCTTTCAAATCATGTTTTGCATTTGGGGATGGATGCCAAGAAGCAGTATTGTTGGATTGTATGGTAGTTCTATTTTTGGACAGATCTTAGTATTGCTTTAGACATCAATTTTCCCCCATGGATATCTTAAACACATAATATGTTAAAAAGAAATACATTATGAAAAGAGGTATGTGTCATCTCCCTAAGTGATTGTACATGGTAGAGCGCCTCCTTGCATATGGCTGAGCAAGGTTTGATGTTTGGCATTTCATGTAGTCTGAGGCTGCCAGGAGTCATCCCAGAGCATAGAGTCAGGGGTGAGCACTTCTGGGTGTGGCCCAAAGACAAACAAAAAGCACCAAATATTAAAATTTTGCTTTACTGTTTTCAGGTTCAGGTGTATTTTTAATAGAACAAACATGACAAAAAGGGCTTTCCTTGGATTATAAACATTTAATATGTATGGGCTGGGGCGATAGCACAGAGGCTAGGGCATTTGCCTTGCATGCAGCAACCTGGGTTTGATTCCTCCGTCCCTTTTGGAGAGCCCGACAAGCTACTGAGAGTATTCCACCTGCACGGCAAAGCCTGGCAAGCTACCCCTGGCGTATTCAGTATGTCAAAAACAGTAACAACAAGTCTCACAATGGAGATGTTACGGGTGCCCACTCAAGCAAATCGATGAACAACCCGGGACGACAGTGCTACTATATATATATATATATATATATATATATATATATATATATATCCATAAATATACAGTCATGGGAGTGTTGTTTTCCATGTTTGCATGAATGTTTTATTGTTTATATAATCATACAGGCAGAGTCTCCTGCTCCCATGACTGGCTGGCTTCACCGGGGCCCCTCGGCTGGGGGCAGGTTGAATTTCCCTCCCCTCCCTGAGCAGAGCCCCAGCTGCCGAAGACCTCCAGAACCCAGACACAGTCATGCTCAAGGCCACTCTCCACATGCTCAGAGAGCCTCGCGCATGAAGGAACCGACAGAGGAACCCAGGTATGTGAGACCGGAGCTGAGATCCCCAAGCCTGCTCAGGTTGGGACTGGGCCTCCTCTACTCAGATCCCCCTTTTTCCAGTACCTAGGCAATCAAACCCACAAACTGCCCCCTCCCCCCCCACACACACACTCCGCACTCGCGGTAATCCCATCAATGGCCAAGATCCAGAGGCTATAAAACAAAGCTCCTGGAAGCACACAGCCTCCACCTCTTATTGTCTAGTTCTCCCTCTCAGAGAACCTAGCAAGCTATTGAGAGTATCCCACCCGCATGGCAGAGCCTGGCAAGCTCCCCATGGCATATTCAATATGCCAAAAAGAGTAACAATGATGAGTCTCATTCCCCTGACCCTGAAAAAGCCTCCAATGTGGCACTGTTGGGAAGGATGAGTAAAGAGAGACTAAAATCTCAGGGCTAGGATGAATGGAGACATTACTGGCGCCCACTTGAGCAAATTGATGAACAATGGGATGACAGTAATACAGTGATAATCATACAGCTCACTTTTAAACTAAACATTATTTATGAAATCTATTGTTTTCATCATTAATGCTTTAGTTCATTTATTTTTGACATTTATATATTATTTCATTGCATGAATATTCCATAAGTTTTCATTGGTATGTATGGTAATATTGAAATACACTATTTTTACATCAGTCTTTCTAAGATATATATTCACATCTAGCACAAATATATTTATTGTCATAAAACATTTATATCTTTGACAGTGACATTGCCAAGTTTGACTCTATGATGTTTGCATCAGTTTATAATTCTGTCATCAGAATAGATAATTCCTATCATTTTAATCCTCACCAAGTTGTCACATTTACTAAAAAATGTACTGGTTTAAATATTTTTGATGCTTTGCTACCATATATCATCTGAAAATTATATCAAACCATTTTCAATCTCCTTTTCTTCTACTCATTTGATTTCTGGGAAATATTTTACTTCTTCATTCAAAATAATATTATACTGGTTTCTTTATAAAACTATTCTTAGACTCAGGCCTTTACATGCACTGAAAAATTTCTCCAGAAACATCTTTGAGATTTTGGTTGAATTACGTTGAAATTATAGAAAAAGCTAAAGACAAATGACTTCTCAAATTTCCTATATTTATAAATTTGACGTCTCCTTCATTCAAATATAATATTTTATTTATTTGATGACTTTATGAACTGGAGTGATAGCACAGCCAGTAGGACATGTGCCTTGCATGTGGCCAACCCAGGTTCGATTCCTCTGTCCCTCTCAGAGAGCCCGGCAAGCTACCAAGAGTATCCCGCCCGCATGACAGAGCCTGGCAAGCTACCCATGGCGTATTCAATATGCCATAAACAGTAACACTTCTCACAATGGAGGTGTTACTGGTGTCCATTAGAGCAAATCGATGAACAACAGAATGACAGTGCTACAGTGCTATAACTATATAAAAGCATAAATAATGTACAAGTTATTATTTTTACTTTGTGCAAACTGTATGAACTCATTCTGTGTCATACTAGCTATAGTTTAATGACCTTGGGCTTCACCCACAATACTGTATTTATTGGTAGTTTGTTTTCTCTTATTAATAAGTAATATAGCATTATATGTCTACACAGCAGATTTTTATCCACTCTTTTGTAGACAAGACCTTGAATTTGGGAATTATGGACATTAAAATTACTATCATCATTTATGTACAAGTCCTTAATGGTTCATTTTTATCACCCTAGGTTTACCTACAAGTGAAATAAGAATCCATAGTAGATTCCATGTAAAACAGGTTCTGAGATAGATTCAATGTAAGAATCTATTTTCTTTAAAGTGACTTAGAATTTTCCAGAGATTTTAATATGTAATATGTCACTATATATATAGTGACATTATATGAGAGGTATCATGGCATTTCTGTCAATACTTGATATGCTCTTTTAAATAAAAATATCCACTCTTTTAAATAAAAGAGCATATCAAGCATTTTATTCAGTTTAGAAGTTGTATGTTTTTTATTGTGGTCAATTTAGAGCATGTGTTATGGAATTTCTTTGGAATTAAATTTGTATTTCCCTATTGAATAATGTTGTTGAGCATTTTAATGTGTTTATCAGCTGTTCATATATTTTTGTGATAACTTCCAAAATAATTTTCCTCTTATTTTTGGTCATCTTACTATTGACGGGCTATTACAATTCTTTCTGTACTCTCTATATAAACTGTTTGTTAGTTATGTTCTCAGCATTATTTTCTCCCATACTGTCTGATCTTTTAGCTTCCCAAATAGTAATTTAGGGGGAAGAAAGTATATTAATTTTGGTGGAGATCAACGATGTTATTCTTTTCTTTGCTATTTCATAGTTTAAATTTCTTACCTTAGAACATATGCTATCCTATGTGACTGTGATTTATCTCCTCTTTATTTTCTGAATTCCTACATATTGCTATTAATATGTGGCTCTATTACTAACTTCAAATTACCATTTTTATAGAGTGTTGGATGGTCATTTTCACATATGGACATCTCATAGATTTAGTTGAAGAAATCATAGGTTTTCCTATTGTGAATTGCTTTAGCATACTTACCTTTATTGAAAATTAATTTATTATATATGGTACTAATAAATATGGCCTACTTATATACTCTACTGTTTTCCACTCATCTTTAAGCTTGATGTAAATACTAGTGTCCTAATAACTAAAGCTTTATTGTAAAATTTATTGGTGTAATTTTGATTCACCTTCAAATTAACTTTTGATACTCTTTTCATATATTAAAATATTATTTCATAATTCATCTCAATATCTACCCAATAGTATATTTTTTAATTTGGAAGTTGGTTTTATTTATCATTAAGTTTAGGGAGAAATGCCATATAAACTATATGAAATATTCAAATTTATGAACCTACTATGCACAAGATCTTAATTGAATTTTCTCAGTAAAGTTTTACAAATTTAAGCATTCAGTGCCAATATATCTTTTGTCAAAGTTATTCCTATTTTAATTCAATTATTTTGGGGGAAGTGTGTTTGGTCCACACCCAGTGATGCTCAGAGCATACTATCTCTTTGTTAATGGATTACTCCTGGTGATGCTCAGGGAAACTGTATCTCATGCTAGAGATTGAAACTGGGTGGTCTGCATGCAAGGCAAGCACCTTACCCACTGTTATCTCTTCAGCCCTGCCCTCTTTTACTTTGTAGGACATTATAACTGTTGTTTTAATTTTCTAACCTTAATTTCTAGAATATAGAGACATTTTTTATGTATTCTAAGTTTTATGAAATGTTTTGTCATTTCCCTGTGATACCAAAAAACAATTTTACCATTTTCTAAACAATCAGGTTTTCTGTAAATAACCATAGTTTAATTTCTTCTTTTTCAGCATATGCCTGTTATTGCTTTTACATGCATGACTATACTAGTTAGTAATTTTTTTAAAAAATGTTAAATAGAAGTGCAACAGCAGATATTCTTGCCATTTCTTCCTGAACTTAGATGGAATAAAAAAGTCTTCAGTCTTTCATTACTGAGTATGAAGTTAACAGATGTTATTTTTTATAGATACACTTCATTGAAATAGAATTATTATACTTATTCAAAACAACTGGTTAATTCTGTCATGTGTGCATTAAGTTTTGAAACGCATATTTTTCTGAAACTTTGGGATGATCCTGAACTTTGAGGTGCAGAGGTAGTGCAGGAGTAAGTTGCTTACTTTGCACATCACTGATGAGGGTTACAACCTGGCAGCACATACTGTCCCCTGAGCAATGCCAGGAGTATGCCCTGAGCAAAGAGGGAAGTGGCCCCAAACGCAAAAATCTCTTGTTTAATAATCTTACATCTGAAACAAAATCATTTAATAATAAACTATTACTCTTTAGTATCACTGTAGCACTGTAGCACTGTCATCCCGTTGTTCATCAATTTGCTTGAACAGGCACCAGTAACGTCTTCATTGTGGCACTTGTTGTTACTGTTTTTGGCATATCAAATATGCCATGGGTAGCTTGCCTGGCTGTGCCATGGGGGCGGGATACTCTTGGTAGCTTGCCAGGCTTTCGGTGAGGAACAGAGAAATTGAACCCGGGTCAGCCGCGTGCAAGGCAAAGATATCCGCTGTGCTATCACTCCAGTTGCTCTCTCTTTAGTATATTGTTGTAAAACAATCTAATGTACTTAACAGTAAACTCATATGAATAATTTTTATATCAATTTTCTTGAGGAATATTGACTTCCAGTTGTAAATTGTTGTAATATCAGTGCCTGGTCTTGTAATAATGCCTTCTGTAAAATCATTTGGAAAGGGTTTCTTCTTTTATTTTATTGAAGGGACTACATAGAGTAATATTTTTACTTACATATTTTAAAAAAGTTTATTAGTCAACTTTTAAGACATTTATTTCTTCATAGGAGTTTTCTGTTGTTGTTGAATCTTAAATTTAAGACCTCTAAAGTCTTTAACCATTAAGATCATATATTTCTCAATAAATTTTAGAATTTTTTCATGTAATACTTTATATCATCCATGTAGCTAATTTTATGAACATAATTTTATAGTGTTCATTTATAATTTTCAATGAATATACTTGTGTAGTGATGTCCTATCTTTTATTCCCTGAGATGAGAAATTTGTGCCTTAATTTTGTTTTTGGTTAGCATAACTGGAAATCTACCAATTTTATTAGAGAAATATATTTTGTTTTTGTTTGAGGCTATCTCCGGTGGCATTAAGGGTTTACTTTTAGCTCTGTGCTCAGGATTCACTCCTGGTGAGACATGGGGAATCATACATGGTGCCAGAGAATGAACTCACATTGGCCTGGTGCAGGGCAAGTACCGTATCCACTCTCATATCACTCCAGTCATCCCACCACTTTCTCAATATCAGAATCTAAGAATATGCAAATGGAAGTTATACATAGCCCTTGCATTTTCAAATTAAGAGGAACACTTCTAGAAAATAAAGCATTAGAAACCACACATTAAACATGTTGACTGAACTGAAACTCTTCTTAAACTGTGTGAGCATTGCTGGCGTGAGAAAAATCCAGAAAGAGAAAACACACAGCAGAGCCTAAAACAGATGGAGACAGGAACTGAGAAAAGAAGAGAAGAGAAAAAGAGAGCAAAAGGCAGTACTCATCAAATTTTTATGCCTTTCTCTCCTTTTTACTATTTTTTTCCTTCTGAACCTTTAGTAACTCAAATATATTATACTATTTTCATTCAAATCACCTCATAAATTAAAACTCTTGCCCCTGCTCCCACTAGACTTTTGGGATTAACCTTTTATCTGAGAGAGGTACTCATTGTAAAGTCAAGGGAAGGGGAGAAAGGAACAGGATAAAAAGGAAAAAAGAGGAAAAGCAAAAATCATCACAACTTTTAGACAGATCCACCTTTGTATCTTATGTTTTACATTTTTCTTTTGATTGGATGGGAATGGAGTATTTCCAGCCAGCACCTTACAGCTTGTCAACAGTCTAATACTTCATAATTTATAAAATAGCTTTCTTCCCCCCAAAGCTCAATATGCTTTACAGATATCTCATTGATGCTCAGAATATTCCTTTAGGGAACTTAGACAATAAGAATTATTATGTGCTTTAACTCAGGGGGAAATATTGGAGCAACAAGAATCCATTATCACAAAGTAAGTTACAGAGAACTAGAAACTTCATATCCTATGCTGTTCCCGCCCTGAGTCACAGGTTATAAAGAAATAAAAATGATTGAGCCCTGACACTCAGGATTTCTCAGGGAATAAAAATAGGGGAACAAGAAGCTAGTCAATTACTAACTAACCTTCCCATTTAGACACCTGCTAGTCAACTCTAAATAAACATGGTGTCTAAAACAAACTCCTTGACTTTCTCTTAAAATATTTTTACAGGGGCTGGAGTGATAGCACAGCAGGTAAGGGTGTTTGCCTTGCATGGCAGCCAATTCATGTTCTATTACCAGCATCCCATAAGGTCCCCTGAGCACCACCAGGAATAATTCCTGAGTGCAGAGCCAGGAGTAACCCCTGTGCATTTCCAGGTGTGAACCCCCCCAAAAAAAAGCAAAATAAAAATATTTTTTTCCAGATATAATCTCTTTTTATAGCTATACAATTCATCTAGATTGTTGAACTGTTAGCAACTCATTTTCCTTTTTTTCCCCACACTTCCCTCATTTAAAAGCTCCAACAGTACCATACGACCAAGATTGGTTGTGAACACATGAACCTTAATCTTCTCTTTCACACCACCTTCATCCATACTGTCATTATCCATATTCAGTATGATAACTATACAAAATTGAAAACTTTTCAATATCTATTATTGCAATATCCTAGGTTTAATGGCATTAATACTATTGTCATTCTTCTCCTGGCAATAATTCTCTCTCTCTATCATGGTCCTAAATATTTTTGTTGTGATTTTTGTCTGCCATGGTTAAATAAAAACACTCTGCCATTTTCAATAAAAAAAGTAGTCCTTTAGTTCAAGTCATATCATTCTCCTAAAAAAACAATAACTATCAATGCATTTCATCTTAATTATGTATGTAGTAAAAACATTATTTGTATACTGATTCTTAATTATTTCATTTTGAGATATTAGCTGTTCATTTTTATGTATATAAAATGAAATTTTTAGTATCTTACTACTTTGTTGCAGAGACCATATATTCATTTCCCATGCCTTCACTTTCTGACATTATTATAATAATTTTTACTACATAGTCATGAGGTATTTATGTTAACTGAATAAATACTACCTACAGCTCTGCCAGGCAAGCTTGTTATTCTTGAAACTTAAAATGAATGTGAACACTATGTTTCTTAACTGTGAGATTTTTCTCAAATAAAAAGACATTCTATAATATAATTTCCTCTTTCTTTTTGAAAAATTTTTCTCAGTTGTTGTAGCTAAAAGAGCTGAACTATAAGCACTGTTCTAGCTATCATTTCGGCATCTCCTCTTCTCCCTATTCTGAAGAATTCTCTGCTGCTCTTTGGTATCCCTTTGTTTCATGATCCTGTGCTTTATCTCTGCAGATTAACTCCACATTTTTGTAGAGTTGTTTAACCTATGGTAACTCAAGTATGAAGAAATAATGAGAAAATATAATCTGAAATCTTGCATATGCAAAATATCTTAATAATCTTAAACTCTCAACTGATAATTAAGCAGTATAATTGACTTTAAATCTTCAATCCTTTGCATTGATGTCTTCTGCCAGTTTTTCTGATAAAAATTCTACAAATTATCTTATCTGATGTGCAAGTATTTTCTCCTATCCATTAAAATATTAATAATGTTTTATTTACTAAATTTTTTCATTTGCTTTTGGGTCACAATTGTTAATGCTCAGGGATTACTCTAGGCTCTGGGCTCAGAAATTACTCTTGGTGGTGCTCAGGGAACTATGTGGGATGCCAGGGATAGAATCTGCTTGGATACATGTAAGGCAAACACCCTACCAATCTGCACTATCTCTCCAGACCAAAGATATTTTAAACTTTTAGCCCAAGTTCCTTTTCCTATGAACAAGCTTTTAAATAGGAAGTAGTACCATTTGTTTCATTTTGCTTTTGTTTTTTTGCAATAGAGTCAAATCCTTGAAAACACCTTTGAGTTCCATGTCCTAGAGAGTTCTGCCTGTGTTTTCTTCAATGCAGTTTTGGATTTTGCTCTATTATACTTTGAAATAACTTGTCTTTGGTGTGACACAGAGTCTAATATCCAAATACATAAGACACTCACAATGTTCAGCAACAAAAAAGAAAAACCCAATAACGACATCAAAATATAGGGAAAGGAGCTGAATAGACGCTCCCACAAAGAAGATACACATACAGTCAATTGGCATATGAAAAGAAATCAGCTAATTATTATAGGCAAATTCACATCAAAAAAGCAATGAGATTTCTCCTCACACCAGCCAAAATGGTACATATGACTGTAAATAACCAATGTTGAAGGGATGCAGTAGAAAAGTAAACTTTATACTCAGTTACTGGGAATATTTCTGGTTTAGTCCCTGTGGAAAACAGTACGGAGAATAACTTCTCAAAAATATAAGAATTCAGTTCCCATATGACATAGCAATCTACTTCTTGTAGAAGCTGTGGTATATAGACAAAACAATATGATAAAGCATCAGGAAAGATAAAATTACGCTACTTCAACTTGCATAGAACTAAAGGGCATCACGTTAGAGGTTGTAACAGAGGGAGGAGGACAAATACTAGATAATCTCATAGGTTGTGTTATGTAAAGAAAGAAAACAAAGAAATAGACAGTATCAAATGACAACACTTAACCCTGAATTATAGATCTGAGAAAGGGTGGGAAGAAGGTAAGGAGAAATGATGAGATGGGCTGTGAGTAACATAAGAATGTTGGAGGATACTCCTGGGAACTTTTATAGTACTGAGATGAACAACTTTGTACATTAAATCATAAATGATAATACTACTTTAAATATGTGACCTAAAATATAAATAATTAAATTTTAAAAGTTTTGTTGGACAGTGCTAGTGCAGACATACGAATCTTTTTATTGAATAAACAATAGCAACCCAGAAAAAATTCTTTAATTATGTTATTTCCATTTATTCAACGGGTTGCTTATTGAATTCTATAAGTGTGACAATTCACAAAAATTCTGAGAAAAATTTTCCCTCAGCAAATTCTCCTTTTATTTTTTAATTTCTATTATTTGGAGAGTGGGATTTGCAGAATCAGTTGACCAATTTATCTCTAATTTTCATTTTTTTTTCTTCTTGACTGTGGGAATTATGTTCAACTTGTAGGCACAATTATTTTAGATGCCATTCTATACCAACATCGTATTTTAGTAGTTTAAGATATGTATTTTATTATTTATTTTATGTGATCATATTTAATAGATATTTGCTCCCTTTTAGATCACTGAAATAATAATTATTTCATAAGATCCTTGCATGTCTTGGTTTCTATGAAGCGATCATCATTAAATGCTTCCATCATTTTTTAAAAAGCATAATGTTTTTGTTCCCCATTAAGCTTTGTAATATTATCTTACTATGCTTACAAAAAGCCTAAATTTCATATAATGGTCTAAGTGTTAGAAAATAATTTGACCTTATCCCAAAACATCCTATAAACATTTCTAATAGAAACATAAATATTTGAAATTACAAAAAATGTATGCAACTTTGTTTGTAATACTTAGAGTTGTAATAATACTACAGTTGTAATGATACTTATCATAGTTTTGTAATAATATAGTATTGTAATGTTTCTGTTTATACAATTTCTCTGCTTGTCCTGGCTTCCAAACTACTGCCCACTCCCATCGGTCTACCTGCAACTGCAACATGGTTTTCCTTAATGTGGCCAGATTATTACTTTTGCTCTAAAATCATTCCAACCTTTGGTGATAAGTGGAAGAATAGCAATGATAAGAGTAAAGGTAACCAAGGTTTTCTAATATAACTTCAACCTCCTCGTCTTGTCCATAAAATGCTTACTGATTTTAATAATTTTATTCTTAAATTACAGGTCTACTAATTGAATTTGCACAATTTAATTTGCATAATTAAATTCTTATTCCATAAGTGATATCAGGTAACTGATTTATTTCTATCAGAAAATATTAAAGGTGATTTTTTTAACTTTTCTAATATTGCAAAATCTGTATATCTGTTCAAAATTTTAGTATAGAAAAAACATTTACTCAATACAGTACTGAAGTCTTGTTGAAAATGGAAAGGTGGAAATAAGAGAGAGGTAAATGGTAGTATAGGGATAATTAAAATTTGGATTTGGAAGTGAGACTGCAAGAGGAGGTAAAGGGAGAGTTAGACTGAAACCTATAGTAGCAGATATAACACAGAAATAAATATGGCCCCAGGATCTGTAGCTATGTTAGTGTCTTGTCTGAGTAATATTAAAAATGTAAAATCACATGAAACATAAAGATGCTATATGCCTATCCATTCAATTCTGTCCTAGTTAGTTCTGGAATCTATACAAAAGACACTTCTTTATTCTACCACCCTCATTGACAGATCTTGGGTCACTGAAATATCCCCTAAATTTATCTCTACATATCCCATCAAGAGTAGCTCTAATCCATATGTTACACAACACTTAAAGTGATCTAAAAATCCCAATCTGAACATCACAGTCTCATGCCAAAATCCTTTAACTGCCTCTACTAGCTCTTAGGATATTGACATATTATGTGTTAGTAATTATAGATATTATAATAAAACAGCTATTTCTTGAGGGCATAGTGTATGCCATGTACTCAGTGTTTAAAGAACCACCAGGATTTAACCAATTTTACTATGAAAACTTAGGTACAGAGTGATTCTTGGGGTGTTTCAGAGCCAAGGCAGCAGTGAAGAGCACTAGTTTGGGAAACCAAATTTCTGGGCTGATATCCCAGCTCTGTTACCTGTTAAGCAATCTTAGGCATGTGATGGGTAATAATATTATTTATTCTCTTTAGAATTTCAGGAGAACTAAATAAGGTGGGGAGGAAGAAATTATATCAATTAATAATATATTCCATGGCCATTCCATTTGCCAATAACTGAGTATTTGTACAAATTAGTTGTACATAGTTTTAGTGGCATCTCCTTGGGAGCAGAAAAAAAGCTCTGCTTCAGACATGTATGTTTGGGCAATGTCTATGGTGCTGGGCTATGTGCATTGCATCCACAGTGTAAATGGGAGCCATTGTGCAGGAAATCTGAGTGATTCTAAATGAATTGGGTATTTCACAGCATCTGGAATCAATACACTAGACAAAGCAGAGCTTACAAGTGCTAAAGTGAGAGGCAATACAATTTATATTTGAGTATCCTATGAGTAAGGCATTTCCTTCCCACATATTTCCCATTCTTTCAAATAGTTTTAAATGGAATTTTAAAAGTTGCACAATGGTCACCAAAGTCATATTTATGACCTTAGGAGAAAGAGTTTCTTCTCTCAGGGAAGAAAACTTCTATACATATTTCTGTATCTTAATGTGCTAAAAGTAAGAATAAAAATCAGTACTGCTATGGCTGTTTTTACTGACCCCATCTGTATGGGCAGCTTAACCCTATCTCTGTATTTCTGTATGTGAATACATAACATCAGTGTTTGGTGTGTCCTTTGGTATGTCTGGAGACCATGCTGGTTCTTAAGTATTTGGCAAGTTAAAACAGCCCTTCTCTGACACCTAAAGAGAGTTTATTACCTGATCCATTAGTGTTGTGCCTGCTCACAAGAAAGCTACTTCTAAAAGCATTTCAGAGCTGCTCTTAAGCTTTGTTTTGCCCGTAGTGCACCATCATTTTCCTGTCTTAAGACGTGTTCACTTGAGAGTTAAAATCTGCTTAGGTGACACAAGACAGTGATACATTCACAGCCAAGTTGCAAATAGCTGGACAGTTCACAAAAATGGTGTGAGTTTAAATTTGGACAACTATTTGAACATTGTCTACACGTAAATTTTTAGTGACAAACTATAAGAAAGAACGGCTTGATCTCTTTAAACCTAAGACAGACTGGTAAATAAATAGAAGAGAGGATTCAGGGAGAATGGCACTCACATGTGGTTACCATAACTCTTTGCTAGTAATTCCAAGCACTCTCTTTAGGTAAGTCTAATCATTGCTGGAGCCTCAGAGGTCTTGATTCTGCAAAAGTCCACCAGACACCAGACTGAAAGTACTTGGCACAAGACCTGAAAGCCTGAGTACCAGAATAAATGGAAAACTATGAGATCTGTGCAAGTCCAGGGATATTTGAAACTAGTCTTCTATGAAAGCGTCTTCATACAGTGGTACCCCTCATCTCTAATATACCAAAATGATGCTGAAAGACTATTACTGTGCATGAAGCTAGGAGACGATTTTTTTTTGTTGCTTTTTTGGGTCACACCTGGCAATGCACAGGGGTTACTCCTGTCTCTGCACTCAGGAATTACCCCTGGTGGTGCTCAAGGGACCATATGAGATGCTGGGAATCAAACCCGGGTTGGCCTCGTGCAAGGCAAATGACTACCCACTGTGCTATTGTCTAGTCTACTAGGAGACAATTTAATTACATCTGCAAGTTGTAAAAGGGGCTTTAATTTAAGGATTCCACCCAATATACTATTCACCTACCTTCAAAAATGATAAATAGTGTGCATATTCAAGAATAAAAGGAAAACAAGTGAGAAAGAATTCTAATTAAAAAAAATAAATAAACCAAAAAGCCTTACTATGAATGCAAGTAGAAAATCAAGAAACAATAATAGCAATGGTTTCTGAGGTATGTGTGTATCTATGCATGCAGGTTTATGTATGTACATATAGATGTAGTGTGTTTATGTATTGTATATAACACAATTCAGTGTGTACATATAAATTATTATTATTATTATTATTATTATTTTGCTTTTTGGGTCACACCTGGCGATTCACAGGGGTTACTCCTGGCTCTGCACTCAGGAATTACCCCTGGCCATGCTCAGGGGACCATATGGGATGCTGGGATTTGAACCCGGGTCGGCCGCGTGCAAGGCAAACGCCCTACCCGCTGTGCTATCTCTCCAGCCCCTATAAATTATTTTTAGCTGCATAATGTAATAAAATTTTTTATATGTTATCTGTATAAATTTTAATATAGACCAATATATAAAATTATACAACTAAAGTACAAATGAGAATGCAAACATTTTAAAGTTATACTGAAAGGGATGTTATCATCACTTTCAGATATCACATACTTAAACTCTCAAATGAAAAACTGTCCTTAATTTTATCTCTAGTTGAACATAGGTCTATTATTTTTACATAATCACAGCACTAATTTTCCACAAATTGCACAGTATTTAAGAGAGCCCCTATTGAAATGCAAATGCGCAAGGAATTGTTTCAGGGAATCTAATTTATATAGTTTACACCACAGAATTTAAGGTGTATGCTTGTTCCTGGGTTGTGGTATATTCTATCAAAACTGAGGTGAGAGATTTTTACTTCCCAAATATTCCATACCCCCCACACTATGAATTTTTAGATACCAAATTAAGAATCATGTCATAGTGAGCTATTTATACAGATAAGAAAATAAATCATCGTTAATCAAGCTAATAGAAAAGGGTCAGTTTCCCCAAAGCTTAGGAGGAACAGTAAGAAAACTTTCTTACAAGGCCACCTAGGAGAGCCAAAAATCAAACCCTTTAGGTTAACAACAAAACTCAATCCTGAGTGCATGATCCAAGAGTAACCCCTGTGCATCACCCAGGGTGTGACCCAAAAAGCAAAAATAAAATAAAATGAAAATAAAAACAAAACTCCAAACTTTCTAGCTAATTAGAAACCCCATTATAAGTGTCAAAATGAATATTTCCAATGAATGCTGACCTCAAACCCTTGCTCTCTTCTGGTTTTATTTCCCCTCCTCTTCCTCAACCCACTTCGGCAGCTCAGAAATAAATCTGCCTAGGAGCAGCCTGTTCTACAGGGAGAAATCTCCCTGGAAACTGGAGGAAGATTTCCTAGCATCTCCTTCCAACAGATCTTTTTTAGTTTCTAAGTCTCCTGCTTTTCTCATCTCTACTCCCTTTCCTGAATTCAGAAAAATTTCATCTCTTACAAGAAAAAAGATTTGACTGCCTGATCCTCTAGTTATTCTGTCTTCTACCTGGAACACAGTTTCAAAACAATGATGTCTGAAACTGGATAACTTGGTTATCTTGTTCTACAGTGATAAGCTTCTCTAAAACAACATACTGATCATGGTTAATTTTGGAAATGAGGGTACCAAAAATAAACATAAAAAAATCACTGCAAATAATGCACAGAACATAGACATTATTATCTAGCCACATGTTACTTCACCTCTTTGTATCATGTGAAAAACAAAAAGTACTTTGCACACCAATGCAATATGATTGTCCTCAAGAGTAGACAAGTACATGCTGTAATAAACTGTGTTGATGATCTCTGTAACAGTCTTTGTATGTTCCATTAAAATTTTAAATATATTTATAATAGAATTTGATTAACTTAGACATATGCTCAGAAAACTATCATAGTAGTGCATTCGAAGAGTGGAAAAACTGAGGTAGGAAAATTAAATGACTTGTCTAAAGAATAGTATTAGAAGTAAAATTTAAAAACCAGGGACTACTAATACCTCAAGGATATTTGCATTAAATCATTTAACTATTTCTGGATATGAAAGAGAAAAAATTCCAAAATAAGTCTGCACAAAGACTATATTCAATGAGAAGTAAATGGAAGAAAGTAATAATGCTTTCTATATTCATTCAATTTTTTTCATTTTGTAAAATGCCAACAATAAAGTGGACAATTTAATGTGAGTGGATATAAATAAATATAGTAAAAACATTATAAAATCCCTCATTGTAGTTATTTCTCTATTATGTTATCATATGAATTACTTACCTAGCATAAAACAAGCAACACTAGACTCTAAATACATAGCCAAAATCCCTGATGAGTTCTTCAAAAAGTTTCCTTAAATTTTTGAAACCATTACAACATACACAAAACAGTATTGTGTCATTATAAATGAGAAATTCATGGAGAAAAGATAATTTGAATTAAATCATATTTCTAAACATTTGACAAATGGAACTTGCTCATCAACTACATGCTGTTTTTTTTCTTTCTTCTTTTATTTTCTTTATCTATGACTATGGGCCTATCCTGATCAGAATCACAAATATATAGAACCTAAAAGAAATCCATAAAGAAAATTCCACAACATACTGCAAAACATTATTCTAAAAAGTCTCGACTGGTCAAGCCTATCGATCAACTACTAAAACTCCACTGAGAGGAAATTTATGGTCACAGAAACACCTAAAGATCTTCCAGCACTCTGCACATGAATGAGTAAGAATGACCTGGAATACCTGACCGATTTTATTTTATTTAGAATTATAGTAAAATTCTTCCTTAGATTATAGTTCTAAATACTATTATACCTAGTAAATAAAGTGGACACACAGTGGTAAAATTTCTATTGCGAAGGTCTACAAAAGCTAACTAAATGCAAACTACAATATCTTTTTTTTCTGAAAATGAATGGAAAATATAATAACTTCAGAGAAAGGGATCCATAAATACTCTGACATGCTGAATTTATTAACCTTAAACTAATGCAGCTTGGGAGGGTGGGAGGGACGCTGGGTTTACGGGTGGTGGAGAATGGGCACTGGTGAAGGGATGGGTTCCCGAACTTTGTATGAGGGAAGTATAAGCACAAAAGTGTATAAATCTGTAACTGTACCCTCACGGTGATTCTCTAATTAAAAATAAATAAATTTAAAAAAAAAAAACTAATGCAGCTTAAAAGTCTACATCATTTTTGCTTTAATTTTTCTCTCTCCTTTAGTTAGGGATTGAACCAAACATCTCATATGTGCAAAGAAAATATTCTACCCTGCCCCTCTAGGGAACTTCTTTTTATTGAGTTTTATTTTATTTTGTGTTCTTAGAGCCTGTACTCAGGGGCTCCCATATATACAAGACAAGTGCTTAATCACTGAGCCATGTCCCAGGTTTTAATAAGGCCCACTTTATTAATAGCAATTAAAAATAGAACTACAAGTTATCAGTATTATTATAATACAAAATACTCAAAACTAGCATTATGCTAAAAAGCAAGCTAAAAAGCAAGCTGAAGTTTACAAATGCAAATAATTATATAGACAATCAAAGCACACCTTGAAAACCAATTGAGGCAACAACCAAAAGTTTGGAAAGAACAAGAAAACTTACAATAATACCACAGCAGAGGCAAAATTCAATTGGGCCTTAAAGACCATACAAGAGTACAACAGAAAACAAGGTGTGAATGTGTCCCCAGAGTGAGAAATCTGAGCACACACACAGCATGAGGAATGAAGGCTCACTCCTGAACTCATCCAACATTTCTGCTGACACTAGAGCACATTGCTGTGCTTAGCTTTGGATAAATCATAGAGTTTTCATAGTTGACAGTCAATTATACTCAGCTTAAAATTCCGGAAACAATTATGGAAATTGTTATGTGCAATGCCATATTGAGCATGGTACTTGTAATTTCTACTATGAATTAGTCAGGACTCTTCAAATGAATATTTCTTCTCATTGGCTATCAGTTTTGTGGTTTCTTATTTTACAGGAAAATCCTGAGCCTAAAATATAAATTGCTGAAGCATCCTGGTCATAAATCACTAGGTTCTTGTAGCTTTAGGACAAAACCCCAACCAACTAAAATCCAAAAAGCAGTATCTATTCATTCTACTAGTCCCTGCCAAGTAGAAAGTCAGCATTCTGTAACACATAGTAACCGATGCTTTGATATGAAGCTTTGGACTGTTACCAAAGATACATTATATATGTCATGCGTGATTTTAAGGGTCTGGCATACACCATCTCTAATCTAAAATACTCCTGTTGCAAAATCACACAGTGCTTGTGTCTTTTTTAAACATCTATCTACATGGATAATGGCAGTCTCAGTCATACTAAAAATGCCACATACAATAAGGAGAATATTTTGATAGTTTTCAGATGGATATAAAAATGGAAGAGTGTCTCAATTTTAACCAAAGGCATAAGAGTCATGGACAATGTAAAAATGCCAAGTACATCACATTCTATAAACATGTTCAGCAGGCATTTCCTGAAAAGGACTAGATAGTATGTGTTAGAGTGTTTAACTCTATTCCATTCAAAAACTTTCAGTATCTCAATTGTGCTTCCATTTGGAGAAAAGAGCCATAGAAAAGACACAAACCAACAGGCATAGCTGTAGCAATATCACTTCTGGGAATATACCCTGGGGGTCCAAAAACACACAGCAGAAACACACAAAAAGACATACCGTCTGCACTTCTATGTTCATTGCAGCACTATTACCAATAGCCAGAATCTGGAAACAAATTGAGTGCTGGAGAACAGGGTAATTGATAAAGAAACTCTGGTACATCTACCCTTGGAATATTACATAGCTGTTAGGAAAAATGAGGTCATGAAATTCGCCTATAAATGGACGGACTTGGAGAGTATTAGGCTGAATGAAATGAGTCAGAGAGAGAGAAAGATAGATATAGAGTAACTGAATTTGTTTGTGGGATATTAAAAAAACGTATAAAACTAATACCTAAGATTAGGGAAAATGGGCCAGGAGGACAAGTCAATGATTGAAATTATCACAAGGGTGTAGGTGGTGCAGGGTAGTCAGGGTAGAGGATAGAGGATTAAAATGGGTTCTTTATGACAACATTAGTTAGAAATGATCACGCTGCACAAGAATTGAGTGTTGAAAGTAGGTCAAGGCATATACACGATAACATTTCAGCATCTGTATTGCAAACTATAATGCTTAAAGTTAGAGACTAAGAGAAAGAGAGAGAGAGAGAGAGAGAGAGAGAGAGAGAGAGAGAGAGAGAGAGAGGAGAGGTGCCTGCCATAAAGGCAGGCAGGGGTAGAGGATGGCTTGGAGGGGTGGGAGGGAACCTGGGGACACTGGTACTAGGATTACACTGGAAGAGGGATGGATGTTGTAACATGGTATGACTAAAACCCAGTCATGAACAGCTTTGGAATATTCTAGCTCACAGTGATTCAATAAATAAATAAATATGAAATCTGAATTTTACATAAGTTATACAATTTAAATATCTAAGTCTTCTTTCTCCATACTTTCAACTTTTTGTAATAAAATCATTCTTAGAAAATGGGGTTTATTTGGGTGATGGGGTTGGTTTTGTGACCATACCTGGTAGTGCTCAGAGCTTACTCCTAGTTTTCAGAAATCACTTTTGGCAGTGCTCAAGGGACAATATGGGGTGCCGGGAATGGAATTTGGGTCAGTCACACACAAGGAAAGTACCCTATCTTCTATACTACCACTTTGACCCCTCTTAGAGCATATGCCTTATCAAACTGGGCAACAACATAGAGTTGCCATAAATATGACAACCTCTGTAGGATATTCTAAGAGACTTTAAAAGAAATTTTAATAATACTTGTCTGAATATGTAAGTAATATGTATTTGTTGGGTGGAAAAATATACATATAGCCTTTGGATCCGGCTGCGGAGCGAGCATGATGGAAGAGCCCAAGGGAGCGCCCTTGGACTCCAGGCAGCCCACTGAACTAATTCCGGCATGGGACCAGAGACCCCACGGTGCGCTGACACAGTGGGACCCGGGCATCCCCCAATTCTTTTAACCTGTCTCTCTCTCTCAACTCCTCCCTCCTGAGCACAGCGCAGGATCCGCGGTTTTCCTGAGTGCAAAATGGAGCCGGCGATCCAGCTGAAACAGGGCGCTTTCGCGCGCTTGCGGGAGACCCCAGGGGGCGGGGGCAGCGACCCCCGCCCACAGCAGATAGATATTTAAACCCACCTCCCCCACGTGTGCTTCCCTTTGGATCCGGCTGCGGAGCGAGCATGATGGAAGAGACCAAGGGAGCGCCCTTGGACTCCAGGCAGCCCACTGAACTAATTCCGGCATGGGACCAGAGACCCCACGGTGCGCTGACACAGTGGGACCCGGGCATCCCCCAATTCTTTTAACCTGTCTCTCTCTCTCAACTCCTCCCTCCTGAACACAGCGCAGGACTTCTCCATCTTATGAGCACCATAAAAGGGTAAAAGTCGGTAGTGATGTTATTTCTGGTTGTACTTTCCCTGGACTTTATACAGAAACCCAAAACCTAATGTCATCTTAGCATCAGCAATATGTAATGGTTCGCTTTTAATGGGTCGGACTTTTGTGGGAGATCCTAACAAGAATAGTAAGTCTGTTGCTGAAATATTGAAGGCAATCAAAACGGTAGCCATCTCTCTAGACTAAACTAAGCTATATCCCCACGCCAGCTGAGAAGAAATTTTCTTCTTTCTCGGGAAGAAACGCGGCGTGTCGTCAACTACAGTGTGATGTCCATTAAGCAAACAGACCTGGTGGCGTGGGAATGGGATATAAGGGGAAAAATTATGTACATGGAACAGTGGGACGCTGGTGGAATCTCGAGCCGGAGCCGATACCAGCGCAAGACCTTCGGTTCCAGAAACTGCTTCCAGACACTCTACTAGTCTATCAACTAAGCCAGAGCCCCACGTCTGCTGATGACGGGAAATAACCATCCTTTTCGGTTTTTTTTTTTCCCTTGTCAGGCAGCGTGGCGATTACTAAACAGGCGTGAACTCGGTGGCGCGGGGCAAGGGGGAAAAAGAAAAGTTATGTAACAAACAGCGGGACTTAATATCTCTATATTCTTAGCAGTGGAGAACTATCAAATGCCTCCTTGGCAATAGGACTGCTTTTCTTTTTTGGGGGAAACCCCAACAACGGTAGTGAGTTGTGTGTTGAAACATGGAATGTAATCGAGATAAGGCATAAACGAAGTGAAACTTATCAAGTACAAGGGTGGGGACTGGGGAGGTGGGAGGGGGCGGCAGGTATACTGGGGGGGTTGGTGATGGAGGATGGGCACTGGTGAAGGGAAGGGTGTTTGAGAATTGTATAACCGACATAATCCTGAGAACTATGTAACCCTCCACATGGTGATTCAATAAAATTTAAAAAAAAAAAAAAAGATAATAGGCAATGATGTCCAGACAGATCAATCAGCTAGACATCCCTGCAATTTTCTGGAATCTTTTGTTAACCCTTGCCAACTGATAAGGAATGCAAGGAACCTTTAAACGGGCACACACAAAACCCCCTTTGAACTTAGTCATATACCAAGGTCCTCCCCACTCAGGAAGCTTCTTCTCTTTCCTCTTCTACTTTCCAATAAACTTTATACTTTCAAAAAAAAAAAAAGAAAAATATACATATATTTTTCAAAATATATGCATATAAAATATATACAAATATATATATCGAAATATATGTATATAAAATTTTTCAAATATATATATCAGAATATTTCTTCTCCCTAAGAGAATATTTTGTGCATTTGAAGACAAGAAAAAGGTCTAAATCTTTAAGAGATTGGAGGAAACATTATCTTTCAAGAAGATCTCAGCCATTATGGTATTTCTCAACTATTCACAGCACTAGGAGTGTAGAATAGCATTGCCATAGGTAGCTTAAGTTTATTTAGGTTACTCCCATCGCAGTGCTCCCATTTCTCTGTGTTTATTTATAACTTCTTACTTTGTGCTCTGTTCACTTGAAAAATATTGTTTTCCTCTTCTCCTTAAGTCCTTTGCATAGTTTATTCAGAGCAATGTCCTTTTCATATAGGTACAGGAAGACAGTAAATGCTTTTGTAATGTGAGAGTCAATTGACTAAATGATATTTTCCTCCTGGGCATCTGTTCTATGGACCTAGGCCTCAGCTGCCCTTTCTTCCTAGCACCCCCAAAATCTGGGTCCCGACGAGGGACTGGATGGACCCAGGGCAAGTGGTGAACTATGTGCTACCCTGGCATAGAGTTGGGCCTGGCCAAAGGCCTAATGCTTAACTATAAGTTAAGAGCTTGGTCATAGACAGATGTCATGATCCAAAAAGTAATAACTAGATTTGGACCCTGCTAAGGGTTAGGAATGATTAATCTGGCCTGAGAACTGCAGTGTGAGTCTGTGGCAAGATGTACCCAGGAGAACTGCCCTACAAGCCTCAACGTATCTCTTACTGTGCCCATACAAAAATAACTAATATTAAGATGTTAATTCAGATGCTAGGAGGAGAGGAATACCCCTAAGTGGAGTTTCAGCCCCTGAGCCTGATGGGTATTCAGGAAGGGCTTTCTTATGTTGATTTTCCTACCAGATGGGTGTAGCTTGGGCCCAGAGATAGAGAGGTGGAGAGATAAGTGGGGAGAGGTAGAAAAGGGGAGTCAGGGAGTCATTGGGGAAGAAGCAGTGAGAGTCAGAATCAAGACGTCAGAGTCAGAGGCAGAATCCAGAGAGGAGGGAGTGAGTCCAGGCTGCGAGATGGAGCTGGAGAGATGAGCGGGAGAGTCAGGAGATGGAATGAGGGGCAGTGTGAGACTAGAATGGGGAGCTCAGAGAGACTGGAACAGGTGCGTGGAGAGAATGGAATAAACAGCAACTGATCAATCACCTGGCTTGGCCTTCATTTCCTGTTCCACCTGCCCCATGGCCTGAGTTGCCCTGGCTGGGCTAGAGGCCTGGGACCACCCCTGAACATGGGCACAGATGGGGAGAGCCACCAGGGCTCTCCTGACAGATGCCCTGGGAGATTTTTACATAGGAGAAGCATGTGGTTCTTCTAGCTCCCTGAAGGCTTACTGTGAAGTCTTGGCTTGAAATAGGAAAGTGAAACAGAGCAACATCTATAAACTGTTGCAGTTCCACCTGGAGCATAGCAAGGACATTTCTGTGGGGCTGTCTAAATGGGGAGCCGTGGTAGCAGACTAGGGTATAAACCAGGAAGAGAAGGGGCCACTGTAGAAAAACATTGAGAAAGACAACTATAAATAACTCCACCTACAAACATAGGGATGGAAAAAGGCAAGCAAAAAATCTAACACTTCTTTCTTATTCCAGCTTCCTAACCTGAAATAACCTGAAACTGAAATTATGTGATTATTTCCCTAACTTCCTTGATCAGAATGTCTTAACCCTAATCAGCTATTTCTAAGTCTAAGAAGAACTAGAAAACTCATAACTGAGATGGGTTATAAAAAATCTCATGGTATACTGATCACACCCAGAGAAGCAAAGGGATATTTGATGTGTGCATGCTTTGGTTTAGGGTCTGATTTTTTCAGGAAGTGACAGCAAAGAAAATCACTGTTTTGCTTACCTCTATCTGTTCCATCTTGCTGAGAGAAGTGGTGAGTGGTAACTGACTAACTCCTTGTATTAACAATCATTTCTTTTCATTTTCATTCTTGTAATACTCAGGATAGATATAACAATGGCTAGATTTCTTAAAACCAAGGAAAAATTAAGACAGTCCTACACCTTAATTACACTTTGATTTTTTACTTACATAACATGTTCCTCTTGTCTTTGGTACTACATACTTCTTATTTCAGAATCAAACTTAATATTCTCTAAATAAAAATGACAAAAGAATCTAATAAACTTCTCAAAACTTTTTCAAACATTGTTGTAATATCTTCAAATATTTATTTTTATGAACTATATAGGTAGAGGTGAATCACTCTTCACTTTATATGACTTATCAAAAAATATGTAGTATTTTTAAGATCTACTTTTGACAGAGGTTCCAAACTATTATCTCTCTGTTAAAAATAAAGTTGGAAGTGAATAGCAAACTGCACAATTGTAATGGGGTTCATGATTTTCTGCTTTTCTTAGAAATTGCACAAATGCATGTATTCTAACTAATTTTTAAGGAAAGGGCAGACTGTGATAGAGATCACTTCACAGCTCGCCCTTTATGAAAAATCAAACGAGAGGTTCCATCCCAATTCACAAGTAGGATTTATTTTACTACTTGCTCTCCTGGGTCAAACTGAATACACACTTTCAATAACTGGTTAGGTGAACAAAAATTCATCTTTTAAACCACAGTGAGAGGAGGACGGATTATTACATTAGTGACAACAAGTATAAATGAGCTATGCCACACACTGAGGATGTTCACCTTGGCCACAAGTAACAGGCCATAAATAAGTTTCCAAAATGTCTTTTAAATAATTCACAACCCGTCAATAATATCCTCACACATAACAAGATTCTTTAGAATTTAGCAAAAAGCATCTGACCCTTGGGTAGCATGGGTTTGCACTCTGTGGGCCCCTTTACATACATCATTTCTTGTTAACAGATGGTGTGAATTTACACTTACAATAAATGCAGTCCAGCGTTTTAAGTGCATTTTTCTTTTCCAAATAGTTTGATCAAAGATGCTTCCCTTTCTTTAGCCTACTTCATTGGAAAATGAGCATATGGAATATGTATACCAAGTATATGCTGTTTATATTATTGGGTCAACATGTCTAGAAGTGACGCTGGGAGGGAGTCAAAAGCTCTACATAGATATTTGACTAGAAAGTGGGTTTGACTCCCCTAACCCTCACACTAGTCAAGGGTGCTCTGTATATTCCTTATACATGAATTTCCAGACAAGAACACTATATACTTTGAAGGTACTTCCCCTCCATTCCATTTCACACTATGTCTCACAAGTCACTCTGACAAACTTTGTTTTCTATCGGTCCTTTTTTTCTCAACATTCCAACTCAGCTCTTCAAACAAACAGCAAGAAATTTATGAGGTAGGTTACCGCTGCTTTTTAATTTCCATAATGGGCATCAGTAAATATCAAGGAGAGAGGAGGGAAAATACATACTTCCACCCAAGGTAGGGGGCGGGGAGTTGGACGGTTTTTTCATTTCACTAGGTGACTTGGGATTTGGGAAATTAAACAACTCAAAGATTAAAAGGACTTGGGAAAATGATTTAATAATCATTACAATAATTTCCATGACCTACTTCACAGCAAGATATAGGTCTCATTAAATTCAGCCACAGATGAGTGAGCTGGAGAGATGAAGGCAGAGCACCCAGGAAAAAGGTGACTTGATGAAGTTAGAAGCAAACACAACGGAAGTACTTTTCATCAATTCCAAGTGATCAAAGACACAGAGACCAATTCCTTGCATTGAAATTGTTTCTAATTAGTTAATGAATATGTTAGGGGATGATGCTACCAATATGTTGATATAAATGGTTTTCCCATTTCCTGCATTATTGAATGCCTTTATTTATTACTTGTGATTTTTCCAAATTATAGCCAAGAATCAAAGTAGTTTGAACTCAGCAGGAAAACATCATTCCAAATAGATTCCAAGAATTGATCTCTATATTTTACAAGAAATTTATTCCCAGGGTGACTGGGAGCTCTAGACCTTTGCATGTCTAAGATTTATGCATTGACAGTGAACATTTCTCCCTGCAGCTGCTCTTTAATATCAAATAGCTCCTTGCCTCTGCACCCACCACTACCACACACACTTATCACACCCCTACACTGTAGTACACTCACACATCATTTAACCACGTTTTGATCAATGATGAACTGCATAGATGTTGGTAGACCCAGTAGGCTCTAGCACAAAACCTAATTATCTACTATATACCTTAGGAGCTTATACCACCTGCAGTAGACCCACAGTAACTAAGTCACTAACTGATTCAATTCTCAGAAGGTTTTGTGTTGTTGAACAACATACAATTGTACTGGGAGAAATTCTCTATCTCTGGTATCAGCTACCTTTTCTTCTATATGACCCCATTCCATATATACTTCCGTTCATAGCCCTTGGTTAATAATCTCATGCCCATCCAATCAGAAATGGTTATTTTCTATTTATGAAGAAACAGAGGTCCCTGATTTTTCCGTATGTTCCTACACAAATCACTTCACACCAGCACCTCCAGTGCCTCAGTGTTCCTTCTCTGCTCACACCCCTCTCTGCAATTAGCTATGCTTTACTTCTTCCATCCTCTGTCAAATCCATGCTACTCTCTCCCTTATCTTCCACCCCCACGATCTGAAAACATGGGCATGTCTCATCCAAAATCAACTAAACAAGTAGAATCCCTAAATTCCACAAGCTTTATCCTTTACTTATTCTCTCTCACATCTCAACATAAAACTACAGTTGTCTCTAAAATGCTTCTACTATCACACTGCTCTTGTCCAAGTTTCTAATTACCTCATGACTAGTAGCAATTATCACTTGATTCACTGTGAAACACTCCTTGGCACGGAGAACCATTGTTTTCATTCCAAATATACTGGCTACCACTCACTTTCTTACTCTTCCCTTTGTTCCTGTCACTGCTTAGACACGTGGGCTCCTGAAACTGCAACTATTTCCATGTGCATACAGAAATGGCCTCCATTTTTTACCTTCATCTGTTAACAGCCTATTGCACATCCTCTGTGACCAGTTTTTAGAGGTTAAAATATGCACATTGTATCTCTACCTACATGTAATACAACAAGGATCTCAAAATGAACCTATTGCAACCCAATGTATTATTTTCTTTAGACTTATTCACAATTTCAGGATTATCCCAATATACAGTACATCTCTAAAATTAGAAACAAATTAGTCCTCGAAAATAATCATCTTTAACTCATTGTTCTCCACATATTTAAGTAGCTTTATCTTTTAAACACCCCCACCCCCACCATTTCATCTCATTGATCTAGCCCCACTGTGTTAGTCGAGGACATAATCACCTTTCACTCAAAGTAACAAACTAATAACGTGCATGATAATGCTCACTTCAATCTGAATCTTTTTTAGTTAGTAATTTAAAAAAATAATTGAGGGCAACATGCATAGTCAACATTTATGGTGTTGATGTAAAAAAATTACTGCATCCCAGTCCACCAAAATGCACAAAGCACTTTATTCCTTTTCTCATGTCACCTCTAAAGTCCCTCTTCACTTCCCCTACTCTTCTCACTCGGTTTTGGCAATCTAATTTTGTGATCTAAGCCAATGGTCTTTCATTGTTTAATTTCATCGTCCCTTGTTCTGCCTCTCTATATACCATAGATGAGTGAGAAAAAAATTCCCAATATTCGTCTTCCTCTGTGGCTTATTTCTTTAACAAAATGACCTTCAGTTTCATCCAAGTCACAGAAAGTTGCATGATTGCATCTTTTCTTGTTGCTGCATAATATTCCATTGTGTATATATACCATTGTGCATATATAAGTTCTTTATTCATTTTTTTGTCATTGGAATCTGGCCCAACCTGAATTTTATCCCTACATTTTTAATGATGGACAGTGAGAGAAATAGCAAGAATTCTGCTTCGCACACTGACTTCCCTGCCTGGTAGCACACATTGGCCTGTGCATGTGTCTGAAAATATTAAAACTATGTTCATCACTGTGTCTTTGGGTTGAAAAAGGAAGAGAAGGTTCTCTCTTTTCACAATCTTGATAGTTGACATGATAGGGAAGAACATCAGTGCCCCCAAACAGTATCTCATTATTTTGCTTTGTTTTCTTATAGTATCCACATAATCTAACCTGTATTGGCCCTCAACCCTCATTTAATGCTGGAGCTAATTCTACTGATCACAAGAGCTGGATACACTAACATATTCCCTAAACTAATTCCCTAGAGAGAATTTGGGAACTTTAAGAACTGATCACACTTTGTGAGGAACTCTGTTTCATTTTTTCATGAATTAATAAAATGAAAACAAACTAGGGTCAGAGTGATAGTACTGCATGCAACGTGTTTGCTTTGTATGCAGCCAACATAGTTTCAATCCCCAGCATTCCATATGGTTTCCTAAATACCATCAAAAGTAAACCTGGGGGGCTGGAGTGACAGCACAGTGGGTAGGGCATTTGCCTTGGATGAGGCCGACCCAGGTTCCATTCCCAGCATTCCATATGGTCCCCGGATCACCGCCAGGAATAATTCGAGTGCAGAGCTAGGAGAGACTATTCCTGTGCATCGCCAAGTATGGCACAAAAAGAAAAAAAGAAAGTAAGCCTGATTGCAGAGCTGGAATAGGCCTCCCCACCTCCAAAAGAATAAAAATAAATCAGGAAATGGCAGGAGAGAGAGAGTATACATGATTGAAATCACAAGACTCAGGGAAAGTAAATATGCTTGTGGAAGGGTAGTGTATGAGAAGCATTTCTCATGGTCCACATGGTCCCCTCAGCTTCTGGATGAAGTCCTGGAGGTCCCCAGCACTGTAAAGATAGCCACAGTATCCATAACATCAGGACCCCCAAACAGTATCTCATCATCAGCCCTTTGCATTAAACTGCTGGTCCAGATTTCTGAGAATCTTGGTGGGCTCTTTATTTGAGCACTTTGTGACAGCATCCCATACTCTGCCACAATATTCCAAGGTTAAAACTATTAGAACAGGGGCTGGAGTGATAGCACAGCGGGGAGGGCGTTTGCCATGCATGCGGCCGGCCCAGGTTTGATTCCCAGCATCCCGTGTGGTCCCCTGAGCACCGCCAGGAGTGATTCCTGGGTGCAGAGCCAGGAGTAACCCCTGTGCAACGCCAGGTGTGACCCAAAAAGCAAAAAAAAACTATTCAAAGAGGATATAGTTGGTGGCAACCTCATCATTGGGTTAATTTTTTTTAAATTGATTTGAGAAAATCTGTTTCCATATTAGAATCTATTGTAAATTCTTATGAGCAGAATGAAGTAGGACTAAGAGACAATAATTGAAAGCTCACCTGTCTTCATTTTCATTCAAGGTACATAATAAAAGTGAAATAAAAATGAGCGTGGACAGCAGTACAACTACATGACACTGGCTGACCTGTCGCTACCTGCATCAAGACAGCTGCAATTTGAGTACTCTGAGAGGATTTAAGGAACCTGACTCCTTGGAGGCAGGGAGGTAGCACAAAGGGAAAGGTAGCCTGTCTCTCACACACAGACAATCTAGGTCCAGTACCAAGCACCACATATCATCCGCCAAGAACTGCCAGAAATGATTCCTGAACACAGTCAGGAAAAAGCCCTGAGTATCACCAGGTGGTGCTGCCCAAACAAATAAAAAAAACCCACCCTGCCCTGCCCAAAATAAAGAACGTAACTTGCTGTGAACAGCTGCTGTGAAGATAGCTATAAACTGCCTTGAATGATGGCAAGAACTACTCCTGCTATTTCTAATATATAGTCAAACGCTAAGGGAGAGAAAATAAACTTGATTCACAGAGATGCCCACTATCATTATGGACTCTAATTTGTGTATATGAAGATATTCATTGGTGAGGATTTCTTACTTTGTGAGGAAAATTACACATGTTTCAAATCAAGAGCTTTCCAGATTTTTTTTTTACCTGAATTTGTAAAGATCAAGCAAACACTGAAATCTGGGAGAGTCTATTTTCAGATAAAAATTTTCCAGAACATGGGTGTCTCTTTAAAAAAATCATAAGACTTGGCAATTGAAGGATCTTTTTCCTTTTTCATTGTTTTCCCCCCAGGGATAGATTGGAGTTATGGGCGAAACTCAGTAGTGCTCAAGAGACCATGTTGTGCAGGGACTAAAGAAGGGTTAGCTTCATGCAAGGCAAGCACCTTTACCTCTCTACTATCTCTCTGATTCCTGAGATGTCTTTATGACATAAAAACCTGTGTCTTGGAGCTATGGTCCTCATTCTCCTGATCCTGAAAGAGCCCCCAATACTGCCATCAGGCTACACTAGCACGTGACAGCCAGAAATGGAGATGTTACTGGCACCCGCTCAAGCAAATCGATGAACAACAGGATGACAGTGATACAGTGATCTTGGAGCTATGGAGTGGATTTGTCATTAACCCCACACAAGAATTTGGGCCCTAAATCAGCTTATCTGCCTTGTTAGCATCTTTCCAGTCTTATGTGCTTCATGAATTTTGTAACTATATTCAGTGTTGCGTCCTTTTTTTTTGGAAGCCAGTTCACTCTGTGCTTTCACACATAAAGCAACAGAAACAACCATCTATTTCTTATTTCATGGGAAATAATAATTCAGGAAATAACTGGACAGAGGGGACATTTCAGTAAAATAATCTGAAAGCTTCAATTTTGACTGTAGTGATAAGAATTACCATATTATTCATGAACTGAGAGAACCCAAGAGCTCTCTGGATTCTGGCAGAAAGTATGGTACATGGAGGTCTCACCAGACGTCTGAACCATCAGTGCAAAATCATGGATATTATAAAGAAGAAATAAGACAAAAAAGACCCTTCCATAAAAATTTGGAATTAAAAAGACAGACCAATTTTCAAGTGAAATTATTTGGAAGGCACTAATATGAACTATAACATTATTGGTAGCAACAGGAGAAATAATAGAGTAAACCATTGTGATCATTTGAGTTTTGCATTTGTGTTAAAATGAATATGATAAAATTAGAATATTAAAATATGTAAAATGTATATATGAAAAAATATTTTATATTCAAATGAAAGAACGAGGTTAAGAAATTAACATACATTTTATGTTAGATATATATTCTTCAAAAACTGTCATATCATCTTGGAATTTAAATTTTCTGCTTAGTAGCAAGTAAATGAATTATTGATATCACCTAGCAACTGCATTTCCTTTTATCTTACATAGCTTTTGTCACAGCAAAAGACTAAACTTAGTGTATCCTCATAAAAACTGAAGATTTCAAGTCTATTCACTGAGGTTATGCTAATTTGAAACAAAGTATATGCATTTAGTTATCAATGTTGATAATCTGGTTATTTACAGTAGTAAGATCATGCTAAATTATATATACATATATATTTTATTAATATTTATAATATAACGATTCAGCTTCACGTTTTATACTCCATTACAATTCTCAATAAAGAGATGATAAATCATTTAAAGCAATAGATAAGTTTTAAGATCAGTAATATAAATGACCATGTTTTTCTTGAATTGAATAGACTTCTCTAGATTGTCATTTTAGTTAGCATATACATTTATGCTTAATACTTAAACTCATACCCCTACATACATATCTGTGGGTGTCAATCAGAGTTATGAATTTGTTATTCAAACCTAAACCTAGCAGTCACAAAACTACATTGACCTGAAAGTGTAAAGAACTTTAATTTTTTAAAAGAGCAATATGCTTGGACATGTTTTAGCACAGGTATTTCTAACAAATAGAACAACTTTAAATTTTCATAGAACAGCAACACCAAAAAATGGGTCAGTTGCCAGTAATGTATTAATTTTTCAACACAAGAATTTAATTCTCCTGTGTTCTTTTTTCAGTTTCCCTTTGAAGTGAATAGTGGCCAAAATGGAATGAGAGTGAACACAGAATCAGCACATTTTCTTTGTTAAAATAGAGGACTTACAGTACAAAGGAAATTAATGAGTCTTTTAAACTAAAGCAATTTTATGTTTTGCTTTGAACGTTTAGTTGCACTGAAAGGCAACATTTGTGCTAAAACTGTAAAAACAAGAAAGACATAGCCAGTAGCAGCATTTCTGTAGTTCAAAGAAATTCCACAGGGAACCTGTTTCAAAACACAAAATCCCTAACTCCTCATTACCCAGGTAGGTAGTAAGTCCTATTATCTGGGGGAAATGAGATCAGCTGATAGACCTAAAAAGAAAGATAAACTTTCTTAGTTTTGAAAAATATTATAGTCTGAAAAATAGACATATTTCATATCACCATGAATTATCCTAAGTGTCAGACATACTACCTATGCCTTCCCCTCTTTTTTCACTGGTGATTTCTTCCCTGTCACTGTCACTGTCATCCCGTTGCTCATTGATTTGCTAGAGCGGGCACCGGTAAAGCCTCCATTGTGAGACTTATTACTGTTTTTGGCATATCGAATACATCACGGGTAGCTTGCCAGGCTCTGCCATGTGGGCGGGATACTCTTGGTAGCTTGCTGGGCTCTCCGAGAGGGATGGAGGAATCGAAACTGGGTGGGTTGTGTGCAAGGCAAACGCCCTACTTGCTGTGCTATAAGTCCAGGATTTCTTCCCTATTGCTAGCCAAATGGGTAGTTAGCAAATGCTTTATTATCTTTATTATCTTCCAATTACATGTCAAATAGACCAATCTCTGCCTGTCACTTTCAAATCAGCTCCTGTGCTGTCATACCAGATCTCCTTTTGATTGTAGGCTCACTCCACAAAGGGAAGGTAGATTCAGCTTGAAAATGCAGCAATAAAGCAAATATCACAAAAAATAAGCCATACCATATTTTCTAGTACATAACATTTTATATTTTCCCCATACTAGAGAATAATAAACCATTTTAGATTATGATCTATAGTCTTAGAAAAAGAATAGTTTGAGGGGCTAGAGTGATAGCACGGGGGGTAGGGCATTTGCCTTGCATCCAGCCAACCCAGATTCAATTCCCAACATCCCATATGGTCCCCAGAGCACCGCCAGGAGTAATTCCTGAGTGCATGAGCCAGAAGTAACCCCTGTGCATTACCGGGTGTGACCCAAAAAGAAGCATCATCATCATCATCATCATAATCATCATCATCATCATCATCATCATCATCATCATCATCAGACTCTGCGCCAGGCTGTTTTCACTCAGGGCATTTCAGAGGAGGGTGGGTGGAACCCCCCTGCCCCAAGAGAGCCAGCCCCAGAAGCCAACCTCCACTACCCAACCGCCTCCATGCTCTAGGCCACTTTCTGGACCGCGATTTGACACATTATAAGACACTTCCTACCCACACATTTTCCATAATTACTACACCATATTTGATGGAGTTCAGACAGTAGGCAACAAATCATATAGTTATACACACACACACACACACACACACACACACACACACCTCTCGGAGAGCCTGGCAAGCTACCGACAGTATCCTGCCCTCATGGGCAGAGCCTGGCAAGCTACCCGTGGCGTATTCTATCTGCCAAGAACAGTAACGATAGGTCTCATTCCCCTGACCCTGAAAGAGCCTCCAATCATTGGAAAAGATGAGTAAGGAGAGGCTGCTAAATTCTCAGGGCTGGGACGAATAGAGACGTTACTGGTGCCAGTTTGAGTAGAGCTACGAGCAATGGGATGACAGTGATCACAGTGACAGTGATACCTGAGAATATCAGGTGTGCATAATATCTAAAAAGTGCATTTATTAATGAAAAGAACAATGTATTGCTAAAACTGTTTCTCACCACCTAGCTTTTCATCTTTTGCTAATGGCTATCTTACCTCTGACCAATCAGAGTGGTAGGTGTAGAAGAATGGGATGGCTGAAATAATTTCTAAGACAAAAATAAAGTACAACACATCAATCGACTGTTCCTTTGTCTAAGGATTTCTCTATAGCATGTGATGCTATTGGATAGCATTTTACACAAAGAAGTCTCCAAAATTGAAGTCACTCATCAAACCCTGCAGCTGTTTTTATCAACTGTATCTATAGGATAGTCTTACATGTTTATTTAACGTCCTAAAGACTATGTTGTCATTCAAACAAGATTCACACCATCTTCACCAGGAGTAGATGCCATTGCAAGACAACAGTGTTTTTGCTCACTCAGAATAAGCAACAACTCATCCATTTAAGCTCCATCAAATTACAATACAGCCACATCTTCAGGATCCAGTTCTAATGCTAGTTCTTACACTATTTTCACCATATGTATATTCACTTCTGTCTATCATGTTCACCATTGAAATATTAAACTCCTCAATATTTTCTATGAGGAGCAGAATCAGCTTCTTCCAAATTCTTGCAAATGCTAATATCTTGACCTTCCCTGCCCAACCCCGAAGCATGAATGTTCTCCATTGCATCTAGAATAGTGAATCTTTTCCTGGAAATTTCCAATGGAGTTGCTTCAGAGAAATCACTCTTTATGGCAACTATGAAATGGATTTTTTCAATAATAAAGTGCAAAAGTTCAAATGACTTTATGATCCATGAGTTGCAGAGAGGATGTTCTATTCACAGGCATGAAAACATCATTCATTTCCCCACCAGATCTTTATAGCTAGGTTTGTGATAACTGGTTTCAAAAGAATACCAAGAGCTACATTAGCCCCTGTTAAGAATTTGGGGCATTCAAAGTTTTGCTTTGAATCTTTGACGGCAGACATTGAATTTTTTCTGGCCATGAAATTTCTAGATGGTGTCTTCAAATGGAAGGAATTCTTTTCTTTAGCCTTCTTCCCCCTCTCAGTCCTAACAGATTTCAAGAAAATTGGAGTCTTACTTGAAGACGTTTTGGCTTAAGGAAATTTAGTGGCTTGTTTGCTCTCCTATTCGGATCACTCAGTCTTTGGCCATAGAGGAGAAAAATCTAGAGTAGCATTTTTAATTTCCTTCAAACACATTTTCTTTGCCTTTACCACAAGGCTTTTATGGCAAAAGGGGTATAGCTTTGGGCCTATTTTGGTTTTGGGGATGCCTTCCTCACCAAACTAATCATTTTATTTAATTCTTACTAAGTTGTTCAGCAACTCTTTAAAGTTTCCACTGACAGGAAAGTAACTAATGAGAATATGCAAGGTGATATATTTCATCATCAAAGAATCCTACTGAATAATCCTTATTTGAGGATAACTTCACCGGCTTTAACTAAAACATTGTCCCTCATAATTTCTCAGAACCATGTTGAGTAAATCCTACTAGTAACATTACTTGAAGATGCAATCATGATTAAGACTTCATTTTTTTGAACTGAGTTAGTTGTACTCCATAGCTCCCACAGTTATCTTCAGATCACCAATATGAATCATTCTCTTCCACATGCACTGTTACATCATAGTCATTCTAAAGTCTGATCCTGAAACAAGCACAAAACAGGATGTGGTACAAAGAGGGCAGAGTTACATAGTAGCATACTCTGTGGGATACTTCTGCCAGAAAGTTTGCTTCTCTTATTTCAATAAGCTACTATTTAAATACACCTGTCCCACCTTATGCCTAAATCATGGATGACACTTTTTTAAAAAAGATCTTCCCTCCCTTCCTTCCTCTCTCCCGCCCTCTCTCCCTTCCTTCCTTCCTAAATTTAGAAGTGTCTAACATCAAAATGTGTTTTCAAACTTACAAGAATTGCTTATTACTTCCTCCTGGACTATAATTTTCTGAAGGCAGTAATTCTTGTCCTGGTGCCAAAAGAGCATTTATATAAAGCCTGAAGTCTTTCTTCCATGGTTACAAGCCCAACATAGACTAAACTACCTCAAGACTGATGGAAGAAAGCTGATATCTATTATTGTAGATGCTTTTTTCCTTCAAACTTTGGTAAAACTTTATTGTGAATATCTCTGTAAACTTAGAATCCTCTCTAAAACATTTTACATACACTTTATAATTTTAAATTATTCTTTCAATTTGTACTTAATAAGGGTGATACTTTAGTGGAAAAAATCAATTTCTATTATTTCTAAATCTTAAAAAAATTATTGGATTTAAAACCACATGCATCCTGATGGATGGAGATTATTTTATGCTTTGATTGAACACTCTCATCAGAAATGAAATGGGTATTGGTCTCTAAGGAGAAAATTCTGGAATCGAACCAGACTGATCTATCTTCCCTAGTGCTAAGATTGTAAGGAGCTAAATGCATCACAGTATTAGAATGAAATGAATTATGCAGAGGCTTTGATAGACAGCATGTGCAATTTCTTTTTGAAAAACTCTTTCAATCATTCTGTTCTATCTTTGATTATGTGCTAGTTATGTTAAAAATAAGTAACCCCTCAAATGTTTTAAAACACACATACATATGGATTGCATAAAATTAATATCTTTACCTGTACAAAAAAATCATTCCAGGAGCACATTTGCCAGTAAAATATATTTAAGGCAGTTTCAGCACTTCCACTAAACTATATTTTCAGAGGTTTATAATGTGGTCATAAAAATTCATTCCCGGATGAAATTCAGCACCAAGGAAAATGTACTTTACACTTTGAAGATAACTATTTCTTCTCTTTCATTTCTCATGACTGATTAAGAAAAAAAAGTTTCCACTGAGTGTTTTTCAAAAGTTAAGATATTAGCCAAACTGGCAGGAGCCCAAATCACATTGGCATTCTATGCAATTATTTTATATTTATCTACAACTTTCTCCTGTTGCTCCCACCCTTTCTTACCCCCCTTGCTGCTAAAATGCACATAGTACAGAGTTTTTCAAATAAACCTGAAAGTTTCAAAAGCAGACATGGACCAGGGATGCCACTCAACAGCAAATATTTTTGCCCTGCATTTGCAAGGCTCTGGGTTCAATCACCAGCATCACACACACACACACACACACACACACACACACACACACACACACACACACACCTAGTACTGAAGTATGTGTATGTGAGGTTAGCAGTGTTGGTGAGATTTCTGCCTCCTAGGTCTAGTCTGTGTTACCATATCTGGCACTGGGTAGATACTTAGTTAAGGTTCAACAGACAGTAGTTTGGTCCTAGGACCTATAGGCTTTAAAATTTTCCATGATCATGGCCACCCAGTATTGGAAGGACAGGCTTCAGTTTGCATCTTGTGTGATAAATTATAGTCAGTCAGTAGTTGATGATGAACCAAAATTAAAACTTTGTCTCCTGTTGCCTAAGCTACATGAATCACAAACCTAGGTAATCCTTGAGATTGGTATTTTATTTTGGAAGTGATTATGTCCCTACTTATAAAAGAAAAATAAACTTGAAAGAAACATTTTTCTGATCATTAAGTAAATTCAATATGTGGCAGCCCTCATTGTGTACTAGTATGTTAAAGTGAGTCAGAGGAGTCTAGGTGATGAAGACTGTACTTCGGTAAAGCAGTAATTAACTTCTTATGCAGAATGTGATTTCTGAGCTCCCAGGGGTGTCTGTAAGATAGTGAGAGGCCCAGGGAATGTCCAGGAGAAATCACTATCCATCTAGTAAGCAGTCATGTAAACCAATGACTTCAACCCAATTGAGTTAGGGCTTGAAAGGGGAGTAAAATCAGATCCTGAGAGAGAAATGGGATGATTTAGAGAAAGAATGGGAGGACATTTCAATAACAAAGAGTAAGTAATTGTGGCCAAGACAGAAGTATGCATAAACGTAAAGCACTAAAGAAACTGAATAATTTTGGTTAGATGTAACTCAACCTTCAGTTATCTAGATGGTGTGAAATAAGACAGATGATGTCAACAGAGGCAGTCCAAGGAGCTCAGACTCTACCATGTAGCTTTATATCTCCGTGCAGTATTTTAACAATCATCTGTGGAAAGCAACTCTGAGTAATTTCACACTAATTTAACATTATGTAACTCAGAATGATTACATAATAATTGTTAATATATTCAATAAATATTTATCATGCATTTTCTGAGTAATCTGAACTAATTACCTTCACAACTTAGAAATTATAGAAGAAACGATCCAGCTGAGGGTAGCAGAAATCTACTGCAACATTAATGTGTAAGCTAAGGTACCACCTTTAATGTCCTCATTGTCAGACAGGTATTTGCACGTGATGAAAGTAGCATAGCAGAAAGCAAAATGTCTTATTCTCTCATTCATAAGACTTAAGGGGCAGAATGATGTCAGGGACTCTTGGTTAGGGCAAAAGGACAATCCTGTGGATATGATTTTTCTCCAAGAACCATCACTAACCTACAGACAGGACACATGAGTAAAATGGGACTAAATAGTGCTATATTCTTTTAAGTCTTCAGAGTAGGAGATTTTCCCCTCTCCTTTATCCTCTGAAGAAAACATGATAGAAAAAAGAATAACTGTCATTACTTAAATTAATATTCTCTTCTGGTACTTGGCTTAAAGTGGCACTCAGGAGTTTGCTGCCTAAGGAAAGAAGACATTGGAAAATTAATGACACCATTGTCTGGTATAAAGGTAACCAGAAAGCAAAGTTGTTTACATAAAAATGGGCATTTTAAGAGAAGGAAAACATTAAGTGGTAATAAAAACAGAGTTGCATCTGTTCTTTATTTTTCCTTTTGAATGTTTTCTCCCCACCAATTTCAACAATGAATAGAGTGTTTTCAACTATGTTTATCCCCCCTGACTAGTAGACTTTAAACGGCAATATGTAGAAACACTAACAATGAGAAAAAGAAATGATTTTGACTTCAAAAATTGTTAGAAGCCTGCTATTGTTTCCTAAGTGTTCTATCTTTTAAAGTCTGTTTTTTAGATGAATGGTGAGTAGATGAACTCAAATCAAATTGAAGCTTGTTGAGTTCAGTCTGTATATATTGAGCAAGTCACACGAAGACAAGGACTAATGGCATCTCAAACAGATAAACTCTGGATAAAATTATATATGAACGCAACATAGGACCTAGAATTTTTTCTATATTTTTTATAATTATTATGTCATTTCAAATACGGCTGGAACCTTCATTGCTCAGGCACAGTTTATTTAGACATAATTTCCACTGAAGAGCAACATTGCCTGTGATCTTTATTGCTTTTCTACCCCATTTCTGGACCTTGTGTTCAGTCTTCCTACCCTCATGCGTCTGTTTTTGGCTCTGACAATAGAGACAGAGGAACTTGGACTAGATGTTTGGGCTGCAGACTTTCTGCCATGCAAAGGAAAAATGTTGCCCCAGGTCACTGCAGACATGTTTGACCGCAAACTGCATCTGGCCTGTCTGCTTTTTCTTCATCTCTCCCTGTCTTGTGCACGCAGGGCCAATTTCACATTCTACTTTCATGGACCTGGATGTGCCACCCTCCCCACACCCCCACAGGATCAGATTGACTGGCGGACTTTTGATGGAAAGGGTATTGTTCCTTTTAACTTTTGCTCCCATATCGTGCCATATTTTCCTACTGACTTCTCCATTTTTTACTTTATGGAATCATTTCATTCTTTCTTGGAAGGAAGAAATAGTTATAATTTCCTGAATGTGAACTGTTCCATTTTTCTTCGTCCTGTATAAACAGCAACTGGATGTCAACAAGATTTAAGCCGAGTCTCTGTGAAAGCACTCTTGTCTTTGAAACGTCATCGCACTAAACATGTGAGCTTGGGTGTATGTATTTGTTTATGTAGTCCAGCGACAGGTAACACAACAAAATCCCCTAGTAGTTAATTAAGTTGCTTGGTCTTACATATCTGAAAACCAACAGATATGGGACTGAAAACTAAGACTTTTTTCAACCATTTGCTTTCCCCAATCTAGTGAGGGAGCAAAGGGCAGGGAGGAAAAAGATAACAAAGAAAAAATACAATTATGCACTAAAAATATCAACAAATATTACAATATAAAATATACAGATGAAGTGGTTGGACAGGTTATAAAATATAAATTGCCTTCATTTTCCATCATGAATCTATTTTTGTAGTAGTGAGTTTTAGTTTCCATTTTTTAAACTCTTTAAACTTTCCTGTGTCTTAGTTTTCTGGTTTAAAGTCCTTTTTATGTTAGCAGCCCAGAGTAAGTCCTTTCATTTCTGCTACATTATACATATAGATATTTTAAGTGAATAGAAGGTGTGCAATTAGCTTCTTCCATATGATACAATTTTCTACATTTATAATAATTTTGGAAATTAGGACCTAAAGTTCCAGTGTGAATGAGCCCACAAAGGCTAAGAGAACAAGTGAAACAAATATTGGATTATTAAATTAAACCTGAGACTGTGTGTTTGGAGGAAGAAAGGACATATTAGCTTATATTATTTCATCTAAGACATCTCTCTCACTCTTTTAGCCTATCTTCTGCATGGAAGTATAGTGTATGTTCTTTAACTGTGCCATATTCTGTCTAAAAACCTGAAAGCCTACAGACGTGAAGAAACCTTGTTCTCCCTGTGTCTTGAGGAGTTAATCATAGAATTACATTGAAAAGGAAATGTACAATTCAAACCACAGGAAGATAAAAGTTCAGGAGAGATTTTTGTTTTGCTTTGTAAAGGCATTCAAACTGACCAGGAGGAAGAATAAAGTAACTAGATTTTTGAAAGCTTCTGCAATGCCTAAGAGAACCTAATATATCACTCTAACTATGAGCAGAGAGCAGGGGGGAAGAGAAGGGGTCACAGCTATCTATCAGCTTTAAACAAACACGGTTGAGCTGCTACAGGTACTGTAGTTCATAATATTAAGGTGCCAGTTTGCAGAAGAGCTGCTACTCCCATTTCCAATGAAAACTGGAGATTTATTTTATAAGTCTTATCTTGCCACCTACCTGTCTTCAGTTCTTTAGCATGGGCAAAAGAAAATCCACTTTATTTCTTGATTTTTTTGGAGGGTCACACCTGGTAATGAACAGGGGTTACTCCTGGCTCTGAACTCAGGAATTACTCCTGGCAGTGTTCAGGGGACCATATGGGATTCTGGGAATCGAACCGGGGTTGGCTGCATGCAAGGTAAACGCCCTACCTGCTATCACTCCATCCCCAATCCACTTTATCTCTTAAACTACAAACAAGGCTAATCCTTAATTTTTAATTTTCTGGAGACTGCAAGACTATAATGGAATGGCAGAAATGGTAGCTTCTTTGGCAGACTTAGAAGTTCATTACACCATCCCAGGAAAACCACATATCAAGGAGAGCTATAGTTACAATGATATTGGGTTTCTGTGGATGGTTCAGATATTATATCCACTCTTTGATTTGGCACAAAAGGATATATACATTATAGATATTATTAGATAATCGATATTAGTAATGAAAACTCTTAAGGAACATATTATTCAAATGTAGAAAATTTAAGTTAATCACTAGAAAGTTTAATAATAATTATGGTAACAATTACTTAAAAATTGAAATGATATATATAATTACAAAGCTAGGTCTCAAGAAACTACAGTTACAGATCATTGTATCGCATGCTTTAAGAACTTTCAAAAATTAAGAGATATAAGGTTTTGGATTTCTGTATAAAGTCCAGGGAAAATTCTGCCAGAAATTGCATCACTGCAGGCTTTTATTTCCCTTTTGTGGTGCTCATAAGATGGAAAAGCCTGGAGAGAGAAACCCTATCCCCCTGGCATCACATGGGGCAGTGGCTCAGTTCACAGTCGAGGGATTTCTGCGAGCTGATGGTGTCCAAAGTAGTTCAGTTGGCCTCTGGGATCATGCTTGTGTAGCAGCAGAAAGGCCTGTACTGGGGGTCATTATTAAGATAACCAGGTAAGTGATGTCTTGTTTGAAAGCCTGTTTGAGGGCTTAACTGAAGACTATCATTTGGCGAGAGGGAGAAACATCACCAACTCGTTCCTCTATAGCTTGAAGGACTAATACTGGAACAACAGAATCACACCATTCCATGTCATGTGGGTTTCCATTACTAAGAGTTAAATATCAGTTGATTGGTTTAGAGAAATCTAGGTTTGTCTTTTAATGATACATGGTTTTCTTTCTCAGCACGTTATGTTTAATTTAAACAACTCATCAGTGCCTGATTAAGAAACAGTCAATTAATAATGGGCAAGTTAGTTTGTGGCTACAGAAATAAGCATTAAATTTTTCAGGTTCAGGTTTATTCAGAGCTGTCATCTGAGAATAGCATTGAAAAGTTAAGAATCTGCTTTAAAAGTTAGTTTTTTCATGACGGAATTTGAAAAAAACTTTAAGCTACTAACTTGTAACTACTCTCATTAGATATATCACATAAAGAGTGGAATATGGCATGAAAGTGTGATTCTAAGGATTGTCTCACCTATTTACTAAGAGTCAGGAGTAGCAGAATTAGCAATTGTTCAACAAACAGCTCTCAGCCTGTTACTTTGATGCCCTGGGTTTCTGCTCTTCAAACAAAGCATGTCACTTCTGACACTTTAGGTGCCAGATATGTGGGAGGTTTTCCACACAGGTCTATCACAGTGACAATTCATGGGAGTCCTAACTAAACTCAGTTCTGAAGTCCTCTACTTTGAGAAAGCATCTGATCTCCCAAGTGCTCTCTCCAGTTACTGGGTTTAGAACTGAATGAAATTTTATGGAAGGATTCACACCCTGAAACCACCTCCCCTTCAGATACCAATTACAAGTATAAGGTCCCCGGATTACCTATGATTTTTAGCCAATCTAATCAGAAACCCTTCAACACCCTTCCTCAGGTCCAATTACCTTGCTAGTGCAGCTCAGGGGACTCAGAGAAGCATGCATGATCACCAGGTTATGAAAGGAAAGAATAAAGATACAGATGAGGAGGCAGAAGAAATATCATAGGGTGAGGACTGGGAGTGGTGAGTCTGGGAGTTTCTGCCCCAGGGGAGGTGGGGCTGTGGATATGGTCCCCAGTATCAAACACTCTGACCATTCCTGCCCAACACACAGACACACAGACACAGACACACACGCACGCACACACGCGCACACACATGCGCACACACACACAGACACACACACACACGCACACACACGCACACACACATGCACACACACACATGCACACACACACACACACGCACACACACGTGTGCGCGCACACTCACACACACCAGGAATTTATAAAGCCTTTCTCTCACAGGCATGCTCATCTGCATTTTCATCTGTGGGCAGAGGAACAGGGATTAACCATCCCAAGTTCTAATCCTGTCTCGATCTTTCTGGACAGAAGTCCCCCACCCAGAAGTCCACCAAGTACTACCTCAGCAGAACTAAAGACGTTAGTGGTCTTATTACTTAGGAATCCTGAATTAGGAAAATATATTGAAGACAAATAATAAGACAAGAGCTGCTTCTACTGTGATTGCCGCATAGAACATTATATTAGTGTCAAGAGTTCAGCCAGAAGCTCATATCTACGTATATATGCATATATATACACATGTGTACAAACACATATATGTGTATGTATGTATATATACATATATATGTATTTATGTATACACCTATGTATATATATACACATACACACATACATATAATCTACAAGATAACTTGCAGTGAATTTTAGAAACTTTCCTTCTGAGAAGTCTTTCTTAAAACTCAAGTTTCATCTCACAGCAGAATATTAGTGAATTTGTATGTGACACAGTCCCAAATGAGTTGCTACTTCTTCACTTCTACTAAAGTAAAATTCCAGAAAGGAATTGGCAGGTGCCATTGGAGTTAAATACATTTGTGAGAATGAGCATTCTTTTTTTTTTTAATTTTTTATTGAGTCACCATGTGGAAAGTTACAAAGTTTTCAGGTTTAAATCTCAGTTATACAATGCTCGAATACCCATCCCTTCACCAGTGCTCATATTCCACCACCAAGAATCCCAGTATAGCTCCACCCCACCCCCTCACACCCCTAACCCCCCCACGCCCCTAGCCCCCCCACCCTAAGGCCTCCCCCGGCCTGTGTAACTAATAAATTTCACTTTACTTTCACTTTGATTGCATACAATATTTCAACAAAACTCACTATTATTGTTTGGAGAGTCTCTCCCCTAAAGTCAGACCTGCTGAAAAGGAAGCATTAGATAATTTGTTTTCCATTGCTGAGGATGAAGAGGTATGAGGTCGAGTGTCCACACTTATCGGCCTCTCAGCTTTGGGTTTCTGTAATTTAGTATTTTAGTAACTAAGTCCAGAGAGATATCTGCCAGAAGTTGCATCGTTGCCAACTTGTACTTCTCACCTTCTCCCTGATCTTAGAGGGAAGGCTCTAAGTTTTTCCCAACTGAGAATAATGCTAGCCATAGGCTTGTAGTAGGTGGCTTTGACTATATTGAGGAAAGTTCCTTCAGTTCCCATTTTGCTGAGAGTTTTCATCATAAGTGGGTGCTGGAGCTTGTCAAATGCTTTCTCTGTGTCTATTGATATGATCGTATGGTTTTTATCTTTTCTTTTATTGACATGATAGATTATGCTGATTGACTTGTGAATGTTAAACTATGCTTGCATCCTTGGGATGAATCTCACTTGGTAATGGTGTATGATCTATTTGATGAGTTGTTGGATTCTATTTGCTGATATTTTATTGAGGAACTTCACATCCATATTCATCAGGGATATCGGGCTATAATTTTCTTTCTTGTGTTGGTTTCTCTCTCTGTTTTTGGTATTAGGGAGATATGTGCCTCTTAGAAACTGTTTGGGAGAGTTTCTGTTTCTTCAATTTCCTGGAAAAGCTTGAAAAGGACTGTCAATAGGTTCTTTTTAAATGTTCGGAAGTATTCGCTAGTGAATCCATCTGGAACTGAGCTTTTGTTTTGGGGAAGAATTTTGATGACTATTTCAATTTTCTTGATAGTGATAGGTCTATTCAGGTGTTCCAAATCTTCTTGGCTTAGCCTTGAAAGATTATAGGAATCCAGGAATTTATCCATTTCTTCTAGGTTCTCTTGCCATTCCTATTCAATATAGTACTGGAAGTACTTGCCATGGCAGTTAGGCAAGAAAAAGACATTAAGGGTACCCAAATAGAAAAGGAAGAAATCAAGCTCTCACTATTTGCAGATGACATGACACTATATTTAAAGAAACCTAAAGCCTCTATGAATAAATTCCTGGAAACAATAGACTTGCATAGTAAAGTCGCAGTAAAATCAATACTAAAACCAAAAGTCCATGGCTTTTCTATGCTCAAATAATAAGAGAGACGAAAGGGATATGAACAAAGTAATCCTGTTATTAATTATACCTCAGAAAATCAAGTACCTCAGAATCAGCTTTACTAAGGAGGTAAAGAATCTGCATGAAGAAAACTACAAAATGCTAATTCAAGAATTAAAAGAGGATATTAGGAAATGGAAACACATCCCCTGCTCATGAACTGGGGAATTAACATTGTCAAAATGGCAATACTCCCCAAAGCATTATACAGATTCAGTGTGATCCCTGTAAGGGTACCCATGACATTCTTCAAAGAAATTGATCAAATATTTGTGAAATTCATATGGAACAACAACCTCCCATGAATAGCTAAAGCAATTCTTGGGGGGTGGGGAGATGGGAGGCATCACCTTCCCCAACTTCAAACTGTACTACAAAGTGGTAGTAATTAAAACAACATAGTATTGGAGCAAAGTCATATCCGAAGACCAGTGGAATAGGGTTGAACATCCTTACCCACACCCTCAAATATATGATCATCTAATCTTTGATAAGGAACCAAGAAATGTGAAGTGGAGCAAGGAAAGCCTCTTTAAGAAATGGTGCTGGCAAAACTGGACAGCTACATGCAAAAAAAAGGGGGGGGGTGCTCAGACCTCTACCTAATACCATGCACAAAAATCAGATCAAAATGGATTACAGACTTCAACATCAGACCAGAATCCATAAGTTACATCAGAGAAAAGGTCAGCAACATCCTCTATGACACTGAAGCTAAAGGTGTCTTCAAGGACAAAACACACTGACAAAGCCAATGGAAACAGAGATAAACAAATGGGACTATCTTAAACTAAGAATCTTCTGCACCTCAAAAGAAAAAGTGACAAGAATACAAAGTCAGTCTACAAAATGGGAAAGGATATTCACCCAATACCCTTCTGATAAGGTGTTGATATCAAGGATATACAGGGCACTGGTTGAACTCTACAAGAAGAAAACATCCAATCCCATCAGAAAATGGAGCAATGAAATGAACAGAACTTTCTCAAAGAAGAAATCTGAATGGCCAAAAGGCACATGAAAAAATGCTTTTTTATCACTAATCATCAGGGAGATGCAGATTAAAACAATGTGATATCTCAGGCCACAGAGACTGGTACACAGCCAAAACAACAAAAGCAGCTGGTGTTGGATGTGGGAAGAAAGGGACTCCCACACTCCCACACTCCACTCACTGCTGGTGGGAATGCTGACTGGTCCAGGCTTTTTAGAAAACAATATGGACGTTTGTCAAAAAACTAGAAATTGAGCTCTTGGTTGACCCTGCGATACCATTTCTGGGAATATATCCCAGAGCTCCAATAAAAGTACAGTAGAAATGATTCTGCACCTGTATGTTTATCACAGAACTGTTTACAATAGCCAGAATCTGGAAAAAAACCGATTGCCCAAGAACAGAAGACTGGTTAAAGAAACTCTGGTACATCTACACAATGGAATACTATGCAGCTCTTAGAAAAGATGATGTCATGAAATTTGCATATAAGTGGATGGACATGCACAGTATCATCCTAAGTGAAATGAGTCAGAAAGAGAGGGACAGACATAGAATGACTGCACTCATTTGTGGAATATAAAGTAATATAATAGGAGACTAATACCCAAGGACAGTAGAGATAAGGGTCAGGAGGATCGCTCCACAGCTAGGAAGCCGGACTCACATCCTGGGGCAAAAGGCAGATGGGATAAAGAAGGGTCCACTAAATAAATGATGATTGGAGAGCTCTCTCAGGATGGTAGATGTGTGCTGAAAGTAGACTATCGACCAAACATGAGGGCTGCTTAGTACCTGTATTTCAAACTGTAACACCCAAAAGGAGAGAGAAAGAGGGAATGTGCCTGCCACAGAGGCAGGGTCTGGGAAGGGGAGGGGGTGTCGGGGGAATACTGAGAAATTTGTGGTGGAGAATGGGCACTGGTGGAGGGATGGGTACTTGAACATTGTATGACTGAAATGTAATCAAGCAAGTTTGTATGTCTGTAACAGTATCTCATGATGATTCATTAAAATATTTTTTAAAAAGAATTAAACACATTTAAAGTATGTACACATATATGTAACTGATTACACAAAGGAAGTAAAAAACTTAATTTGACCAACAAGATATTATTGTTTTAAATTATTATCCACATAGTATTATACCCTGATCAATTTGCCAGATTTCAGTTTTAAATAACCTAAGACATAGAAAAAAAGAAAATTCACATTTGAAATGCATTTTTATTTTTAATTCTGTGATATAGTAAAGAGGCAAAAAGTTTTTTGTGTTAATATAAAGTATGTGATAAGTTTTGTAGGTCATTTACTTCATAATTCTCAGATTAAGATAAAGACTCTTCACTAAACATGTTTTGTATGGTTTTTTTTTCTATCCTTCAGATCCTGGCATTTAAAAGGCAACAAATAAAAGTTACTTAAAATGAACTTTTTAATTATCATAGATCTTTGATAAGCGGCAGTTCAGAAAATGCTTTATATTTCCAAGTGAATTATAAATTCTAGCTTTCAGAATGTGCAAATAATTTTTAGATACAACTCAGATCTGGGAATCCTTTGCTGTACTATACTAATAAAAGAATTGAAAAGCTGGTAAACTTAGTATTTATCACTACTAGCCAGTTCTCTTGAAAAAGATTTACTTCTTCAAGGTTCACTTTTCATACTTATCAAGTAAGATTAGGTGAGAGATCATCTTTCAGATGACATTTTCTTTTTGGTGATTGGCTTCAAAAAACTCTAGTGGAAATTATAATTTCACAATGAAGTACTATTAACAGTCTCAGCCCAGCCTGGTACTGGTACTAAGGCTGGGATTTCAAGTGATTTTAAGTAGCTTTTAATCTAAATAAAACTCTCAAGCCTCAAGCTAGAGATTTGGTCCAGAGGCACAGTGTATGCCTTGCATACTTGAAGCTTCTGGGTTCAGACCCTAGTATAGCAAATAAACGCAGAATTTTCGGCTTGCTTGTAAACCAACAAAAAGTACTTGATTTAACTTTTTTTTAAAAAAATCCATAATAAAAATTATAATCTAAAATCCATAAACATAAAGTTTCATTTTGTAAGAATTCAGTATATTCCCAGGAAACTCTTCAATACTAGAATTTATAACCAAGCAAGTAAAAAATCATAAAAGCATTTCCAAAATTTCAGTGACTTTTTCTTAACTACACAGCTACTTTGACATTACAGAGATGTAACCCTGGCAAGAATTATATTAAATTAATATTTAGATTATTTTTAGGAAAAATTAGAAAAAAATCATTTAACTTCTGTAAGACTTTGGTTTTCATTAAGACAGGTATTCTAGACTGACTCTAGATTGTTGTAATCAGTAAGTAAATGTAAATTCCTTACTGGACTTTTTATTCATAAGGCGTACTGACGATTTAACATTTTATAATAAAATATATTGCAGCCATTCCCTTTTTAAACAGTAATGTAATTATTTTCCAACAGTCAATGTCTAATAGCTTAAAATAGAAATGACATACCCATCATCTTTAATATACACTTCAATAATGAAAGTGAGGGGTTGTAGAGGGAGTACAGGGATTAAAATGTTTGCCTTGCACGTGACCATCCCAGTTTGATCTCTGGCACTGCCTATGCTGACCTTCCAGAACCACCAGGAGTGACTCCTAAGCAAGGAGCGAGCAATAGACGCTGAGAACCAGTTGGTATGGCCAGATTCCTGCTGACCGTCTGCACAAAGAAGTGAAAGGCTAATGTGCCGTTTGTGAACTTTTGAATATATTTATTGAAAAGACTTAGAATGCCGGCAAAGGCTATGTGCTGGTGTGGTTCAAATCAGAAGACTACTTCGCATGGATTGAAATTTCAAGTTAAATCCTACCACTATAAAGGTATGACCATCATTACTGTGATGCTACTTATCTTCATCCACTAGAGTTCAGCTTTCTAGACGTGGACTAAACTTATTTTCAATTAAAAATTCAGACAAGAGGTGTACTTTCCTGAAGAGAAAGAAACAAATTATCACCCAGATCCAAGTTAAAAGTTCCAAGACCTGTGACTACACATAAACTAGTCTGAGACATTAAACTAATCCTTGTATCCAGGCTGCCACAAGATTCACACCAGCACCAATGCGGGGAATGGCGGGATTCTTGTGGGACTTGCATTGTATTCAAGTTTGCCAAAGGTCATAAGGATTCTGAGAAAAAGTCCCAGGGTTGGGCTTTAACAGCTTGTCAGATGGCAGCAGCGACCCAAGGATTCCTGAAAGGTGCCAGCCCCACAGCATGCACTTTGAGAAAAAAGGCAGGAGAACTCCCAGCACCCTGGAAAGCCTGCTGAGCCACAGAAATGGTGATGCTGAGGCTTTGAATATGTGACCCAGTTCTATTCAATGCCTCTGGGCAGCCCGCCCGTGATGCACAACGGTGTCCATTCCTGAGGTCCCTGCTCAGAGAAGGTTCCTATTGACAGACTCCCTGGCTGCCAAGGAACCCCAATGGTCAGTCTGTATTCCTCTCATTCATATGCACCAGGCTCGCCTTTTTAAATTAAAACATCCCAGGAAACATTTTTGGCAAGCACTGAAGTTTCCTTTCCATTCCTCTTGTTTCTGACCACAGAGGGCTCATGGTTGTTCATTCAAGTTGTGATTCTGTTTCAGGGTTTTCCAGGTCACAAATCTACCCCAAAATGAAGGGGTCTACTTTAAGTTGAAATAAAGCCACTTGTTTCAGTCCTCCTAGAATATGTCAACCTCAGTTTTCCTTCCTTTCTTCACTACAATTTGCTTTTGATTTTTACTCCAAATATTTAAAATAAAAAATACTAATTAAGAGAGTGAATCACTGAAATTTAATTAAATTTGAATTTCATATTGACTAATAATTGAAATAAGATATTTCTGGTGAAGAAATTTTGTTTGCATTCAAATCATGTTTTAACAGACACAAGTAATATCAGCATGTTGATGTGATCCATTTAAGAGTGTTCAGAAACTAGAGGTTGTGTGAAAAGATTTTTCACACAGCCACTAATACTAATTAGCGATTAATAGTAATTACTAATGATAACTGCAAATATTAAAAAGCACTCAATCTTGGTAGCCTTTTTCTTTTAGTTAGCCTACCATTTTATCTTCATCATCCACCCCTTTTTCATTGCATTCTGGAGAAATGTTTCAAGTTGGTCCCAGCCTCCCTGTGCTGGACAGAGAAAATATCAGAAGTTGCTGAAGAAGGGAGCTTTGAGTATTAGCAGGGATACCACTGGGAGGAAAAGAAAAACAAAAATAAAATGCTAAAGAAGTGCTGAAGCTATCAAGACACCAATATTCAAAACACAGGCCTAATAGTCATAGTATTGGATTAACCTTCACTGCCATGATGTGTTTTTTAATTTGGATCTGCATCTGTGTTCAAGAGCAGGTGCATGCAGGTCGATAGAAAGGCTGTTAAAGAGTGAAGAGAGAGGCTCTGTTTTCCTCCCCTCCCCCCTTAAGCCAGCATGGCCAGAGGGCCTTCAGATTCAGCCCTGTCATTGCTCTCCTGGTCACTACCACGAATCAAGAAAGAATATTGGCTTGACATTTTTATGCCTGGGTATGTCTTCACAGAAAGTTTTATTTGCACTCTAGACTTATTTTTTTTTTCTTTCTTTATTTAAAGGCATAGAGTACTTCTCTAGTTAAGTCACAATGGATAAGGCTATCTGTTGCTGAAGTTAGAGGATTTAGGGGATTACTACAGATGACAAAGATCATGATCCAACAGAGGGTATATCTTATCTATGTCAGACAAATATAACTGAAATGACTATTATATGATAGAATTTTGCTCCACAGCAGAAATCCAATACTAAAAGGAACCAACATGTCAGAGTAAGGTGGTAGATGAAGGAAGAAAAAAAACAATAAACATAGCAAGAAATTCAAGTCCCATTAATCAATGTATCATTAGTTTGTCTTAACAGAGCTGTCCCCTATTAGAATTTTTTTTCATGAAAAGGTTCCCCCTTTCTGAAACTCCAATATGTCTCTTATAAAGTAAACAAAATACACATTTGTTTCCATTATGATTATACTTGATCTTAGCTAAAAACCGAAAAGTGTTTCCATTATGATTAAAGGAAAAACAGGGAGTGATTTTTATTAGCTGTGCTGGGAAATTTCCTGTAAAAGTGAGAGAACAGATCTACCTGTTCATCTGCCCCCCTCCTTATATTAATCATGAAATATTTATAAAATAAATATTTAAAGATTGAGCAAATCCCTAGGGAAAAGAAATCAAAGTAGAAAAATTGCCAAAGTTCTTGGCAAGCCATTCACATGGAGAGAGATTCCATGGGAGAGATTCCAGAATCTGTTCAACCCTGTTTAACTCATCTGTTGATCACCAAGCCCCATGAACGAAGGGAAATGATACCCCCAACTTATCACTATAGCCCAATTAGAATGGTGGGATTCCTCAAATCTATGCAATTTGTCTTCAGAATCGTCAGATTTGAGCCATTTCTCCTTTTCCTTTTTCAACTGGCACCTTCTTTTCTATGATTATTTGGAAACTACAACACTTTGAAGATTGGAACAGAGTAGCACAGTGTTCTACTTTTTATTCTTCATGAATAAAAAGCTAATGGCTGAATATTCTTTTTTATAATTTGTACAAGTGTTTTTCAACTTATTTCTAATAAATCATCAGTTTATTCATCTTATAAAAATTCCCAAAGTACTTCAGATGGAAAGTTATAATGTAGATGGACAGATAATAATTATTGGACTAACACTGCATTATGTTAATTGTAAAAAAAAAAATTACAACTATCAGATTTAACAAACATAAAATTGCTCCCATCGTGATTTTTGAAGTTTCAAAATATCATGTATTCAGCTTCTTATTTATATTTCATGGAACTCCAGTGATCACTTTGCACTTTCACACAAGTCTGACCCATACTTTGAATCACAGTGTCAGATGATTCAATTGCCTTAGCAGTTTCTGAAGTAAAATGGCTCACGTTAAGCTTGTGAAATAAAATGGTTACTTGGCAGGTGATACAAATGGAATTTAGTAATCTTTCATCTTCAGATGGAGAGCTGAGAGCCTAATGCAGGCAATGAAAAGGACTAAGGCCATCTCACGATCTTTTGGGGATAATTATATTAGAGAAATTTCTTTTTTTTTTTTTTGCTTTTTGGGTCACACGTGGCGATGCACAGGGGTTACTCCTGGCTCTACACTCAGGAATTACCCCTGGCGGTGCTCAGGGGACCATATGGGATGCTGGGAATCGAACCCGGGTTGGCCGAGTGCAAGGCAAACGCCCTACCCGCTGTGCTATTGCTCCAGCCCCTAGAGAAATTTCTTATGGAGTCTATATGAAGAGTAAAGGACATTTCTCTAAATTTATGAAGAATATCTACGTCTGCAGATGACTAACATCAAATATGATTTTAGAAGCTCCAGGAAGAGAAAGCCAACCCAACAATTTTCAAATCACAACCAAAGGGACATAACAGAGAACATGATAGAAATTCAGCAATTGAAATTGATAGAAAAAGAATAAAGCATTTAGTGATTTTATAAGCCATGCAAGTTTGAAAAGAATAAGCATTAAAAAATCACATCAGTGGGCATCAGGAGATGGTAGAACTGATAAGATAGCTTGCCATGCACACAACCAATTAGGGTTTGATCCCCAACACCCCACAAAGTCTTCTAATGCCCTACAGCAGTGATCCCTGAATGCAGAGCTAGGAGTGAACTCTGGGCATAGCATTTAGAGTAAAATGATAAGTAACATTATCAGCAAAATAATTATGGGGCAGGAGATAATACTGCAGGTAAAGCACTTATCTTGCACATGGCTAACCTGGGCTTGACCATATATGATCACCAGAGCCTGGCCAGGAGTGATCTCTGAGCAAAGAGCCAGGAGTAAGCCCTGAGCACTGCTTGGTATGTCCCCAAAACAAAACAAAACAAAACAAAAATTTAAACTGAGAAGTGGGTTGAAAGTGTTCAATGTACAGTGATAGGGGATGTTGGAATTTTCCTGAGGGGTGTTATAAGATAGGTACCTTTGGACTCTAAAAGACACATTTACACCCTTTAAACCAATATTACCACAATAAAAATACTATTTAAACAATACACTACAAAATTATTTAACAAGATTAGAACATACAAAGAGAAAAGTTTGAATTCATTCTTTTTCTGAGCCATGCTGACATTTTTTACCATGTTCAAGTATCTTTTTTTTTTAATGAATCACTGTGAGATAGTTACAAGCTTTCATGTTTGGGTTACAATCACACATTGATCAAACACCCATCCCTACACCAGTGCACCTGCTGATATTAAGGACCTTCATGAACCCCCCAACAACAGCAACCACTCATTATACTCAATTATCTCATACATGGAATTGTCTCTTCAAAAGGGCCCCTTCAACCTATAGCTAAGAAGGCGTAGACAATTTCACCCAAAGAGATGACAGGCTCAATTTTCAGAGATAAGAGCCTCAATATAAAGGGACTATTTTCAGCACTAAAATCAGTTATTTAAAAAAAGAAACCTCTAATTTTATCATTTTTATAACCATTTTATAGTAAAACTGTTTTGTCCTGCTATTTTGCTGCCACCCTAAGGATATTAAGTACAGTATAGAACCCCCCTTTCCAAATTTGCATAATAAAATTATTCAGTTCAATGTTTAAACAATAAAATCTAATAAAATTTATTTATGCTCTGAATGAACTATTTCTGTTTGGGGTCCCACATATTTCAAGGGGTTAATTGGTGAAAATCACTGAAATGGGGTTATTGTATACGACTAGGGTTAACTGGTAAGACAGGGAGCCACAGGAAGGAGAGAAGGTTTGCAAGTGGCCACAGTCTGATGTAAAAGGCTGAGAAACAGTGATCCAATTTTTTGCTTGTTTGTTCTTTTAGTTCAGGGCAACAGTGAGCCTGTACTCAGAGCTTACTCCTGGCTCTGTATTTAGGGCTGCTCTTGGCAGGGCTCTGGGGACCATATGTGATGCTGGGGATCAAATATATGTCAATCAAGTGGAAGCAAGAAACTGACCTATCTCTCCAGTGAAATACTACTCTTGGGAGAAATACTGATCTAAACAACTATTGACTGTACACCTTTTAAACTAGCAATCTAAGTACATAGTTTCAAATCCCTTTTTTAGACAATGAAAATAATTGAATATTACTGTGAGGAAACCTACAAAATTGGGTGAAGGCTGTATTTGAGTGGCTAAATGAATGCCCCGTGTCCTGGATTTGACTTCCCAAACTAAAGAAGACAAAAGTACGAAAATAAACATTTGAATCTTTAGTATAAAACAAAGATATAAATATAAGCATCCATTCATAAAATTTAGAAAAGGAGATGAAAGGAGGGCAAATATTAAACCATCAGAAATTTAATGTACCTTAATCTAAAAGATAAGAGAGTCTGGAAGGTGCAGTAAGTGAAGAATGGAGATACTGAGAGGAAGACAATATGGTTCTTGAATTCAAATACAGAAAAAGAATGCTTTAAAGCATAATGATATTTAAAAATCTGTATTTTAGTTATTATTGCTCCTTAACTCTAACCTCTCTGAGAAAATGAAATGACCCCATGAAGCTAAGATAACAGTTTTGTCAAAAGAGGATTGGGGGCTGCAAATAACTCAGAATGAGTTGCAGCAGAAACAATCATAATTTTAAAAGAGCACTGATCGCAAGAGAAGAGCAGTCCCTAACACGTGGGTCCATAGCAATAAAAGCTTAATTTATAGGAAAGGGGGTAAAATGCTACCCAGAAAACAGGAAAGAGGGCAAATCAAGACTAATAGAACAACTGCATTTGTGTAGTGAGAACTAAAGAGTGAAAGAGAAAAGCCAATATTGTCTCAAATTAATGAAATAAGAAAAGAAAACATTTTTAAGAATCGCAGGTGTTTTCAATTTCACACTTTCACGTCAAAGAGTAGACGGTTCGGGCGCCATCTTGCCACAATCAACAGAGAAGCGGCCAGGCACTCTGGTGAGCAATGCAGCCCGGAAAATGCTCCGGATCCGAATTGGGGCCAACAACACTGGGGAGCCGGAAGGTGGAGGTGCAGCCACAACACCTTCTCCAGATGGAGCCCTGGCAACACTGAGCAGCAACTAACATGGCTCCAGGATTCGGGACTGGGACATATCCGAGCCATGCAGCCGCGTTAGCGGCCGCGCGACCTTTTCTAAAACCTGAAAACATACAATCTTTTAATGGAAAACTAATTATCAAATGCTTCCTTAGTAGGGCTATCTTGTTTGGGGGTATAACTCCCACAACAATAGGGAGTTTTGTGTTGAAATATGGAACGTAATCAAGGTGAAGAGAAAATGAAGTGAAATTCATCAGTTATAAAGTTGGGGTGGAGGGCGGGGGGTATACCGGGGATCTTGGTGGTGGAATATGGGCACTGGTGAAGGGATGGTGTTTGAATACGGTATAACTGAGACATAAACCTGAGAACTTTGTAACTTTCCACATGGTGATAAAATTAAAAAAATTAAAAATTAAAAAAAAAAGAGTAGAAGGTTCACAAGACATAAAGTCTAACAAAAAGGATAGAATATGTAGAAGAACTGCCGGAGACTTAAACGAACACCAGCTTTCAATTGTTTCCTGATAGTGTATACAATTTGTAAACAATTTATTATCTTCCTAACTTTTAATCAATAGTCCCATTGTCCTGTAGGAGAAATATTTGTGACTATACTAAAATGTGCTGCTGGGCTCAAGCAGTCCCACTGCACCATGCTCAGCAGGATCCTTCAAGGCCAAAGAAACAAGTCCAGAATTTCCAGGAGGAGCCCTGCAATCCCCTGGGGAACTGCCTGGGCACCACTGCCATCCCACCAAAAATCAAAAGCTCAACTAAAAATACAATGAGCAAACTTTTATAGGAGACAAAAATATTTTACAAAATTAATTCTGTGCATAAGAGTTTCAAAACATTCCTGCTCTGAACACTTTAAAATAGCAGGAGGTTTTATTACTTATTTAAATATTAAGAGAAATGTCCAGTAAGCATGATTTATAATCCAGTTGTTCAGATTTTTCTCTTCCTTGCCTAAATTTAGGAGCACTGTTTAGTTCTCCTGACTTAAATTTTGCAAGATCCGTAGTAAAAGATTGGATAAGCCAAAATTTTAAAATGAGTGATTATCCATATTATATGGATAATCATACTGAATCATAACAAATCATACTGAAGTGAGCAAGATGCAAGGCAATTAATGGTAATAAGAAATTCTACAAGAAGAAAAGTGAAAATCACAGAAACTTTTTATAAATTCTTCCTCATGTCCTATATTTTGAGTCAAGATTCCATAGGATTACTGGATTTAATATTTTGATAGGACATTTCAGCACCTTATTCCCCTGTACAAGTACTGTTTCAAGTCACACAATTCTTCAACAAAAAATATATTGTAGTTATTCATATTTGGGGGGATGGTAGTGGAAGAGGGCCACTCCCACAAGTTCTTAAGTCCTAGTCCTGACTCTGTGTCCAGGGGACCATCTGTGGTGCTGGGGTTGTGAACCAGGTTCAGCCACAGGCAAAGCAAGTACTTTAAATACAATCTTCCCAGCACCCCAAATGTACTTAATGGTCTTGAATGTATTTCTTTTATTAGGCTTCGCATAATTCCATAAGAGGAGCTGCAATATCACAGTGCAGTCTATTAGGAAAGCAGTTCAAATGATAGAAGAAGACAACTGTATCACAACACTCTCCATGGTTCAGCTATTTCCCATTGTTGTTCAGAGGATTTATGAAATTATTGCAATCTTAAAAATGCCTTACATTTTAACATGTATTTTCTGCATCGAATGGATTACCAAAATTGTATCCTTAATACATGAAACTTACAAATGTTTAGAAGAGTACAAAGAAAATTAAACACTTAATGATCTTAACCATCCACAGCTGCCACCTGTTTGCATAAAATTTAAGCCTTCATTCTGTAATAGTTTTGCATATTTAATTATAAAGTCACCAAAAGTAATGTTACCTTTATTTAGCTCCCCCCCCAATACTCCAACTCTCCACAAACATCCATGCAAGGCTGACAGAGAGGTGGGAGGTAGTAGAACTCAATGAATAAAGCAAAGCACTAGGTTTGGCATCAGACAAACAAGTATCTCATTCTAGATTTGCTACTTCTAGCTGAGGTGCATCACTCAAGTCTTGTCATTTTTAAAACTAGAGGGGGTGATTATCCAACAGTGGAAGGTATTTGTAAGATTAAGAGATAGTAAATATAACTGTTCTGTGAGTTACATGAGGGACAGAGCAAGTGTTGAAAAACTCATAGTGTAGTCAACATAACTGCTTCCGAAAGTAGTATATTGAAGAGTAGGTGTGATTTGATATTAGGCAAAACCCTGCCATTCCTACAATTGTAAACATTGCAGAGGCCGAGAATAAAGTGGGTGGATATAAGAAGGTAGTATGATATAACTGGGATATTTGGGAAACAAACTGCCACTCTAGTTTTTAGTTTGACAACTCAAAAAAAAAAAAAAAAGAAAGAAAGAAGGGAAGAAAGAAAAAAGAAAAGAAGCATCACAGTAATAAGTGAGTGAAATTCTACTGAACAAATTGTGAGCTTTTATGTATTTCCCTCAAATACCTCACTGAAAGGGAAAATGAAAAGGCCTCTGCATTGTACTCAGGATTCAGGACATGCCACTGCTAAAATCTCATGCCTGAAAATGCTAGCACATTTTTCAAAAAGAATTAAATGTTGGTGTCTGTGCACACGGTGAAGCAAATTCCTCTCCTGCTCCATTGCTTTACAAAGATCATCTGAGACTATAGCTCAAACGGAATTCAAACTTCACACCCAGACTAGGCCTTGTGTCTGAAAGGACAAGGTGAGAACTTGGCCCATTAAACATTATGGAGTAAGTCAAGTAGCAGAGAGCCATGCAAAGCTATAAACCTTTCCAGGGTGCTTTCCGATTTCTTCCTCAAAGACCTTTTGAGGTTTTATCCCAATCCAGGCCTCTGAGCCGCATGAGTCGATGCTATGATGTAGGGGAAAATGCAGGCAAAAACCCGGCTGTGGAAAGAGCCTTCCAGCTTCTCTTTAGGGCTCAGTGGCGCCTGTTCTCACATTACTATGGTTAACCTGGAGTTATAGAACATTTGGACACTAATGGCATAAACTTTCCATGGTTCATTTAAAACTTTACAAGGGTTGGTTCTTTGTAGAGGAGAGTGCATTAATATATAAAACAAGCATATTGTTTAGTTTAACTCTTTGTCCATGTATGTTTTCAGGGTCACTATTTGAGCAAAATGTGGGCAATTTCAATGTGTTTTTTCTTTTTTTAATAAAGTGAGAGAATGCAAACTTTTACAGTTCACTTGAATGAAGTTGTATGACCTACATACCATGTATTAAAAACAATTATTATGCTGTTGCAGACAGTATGGGGTATATTACCAGAGCTACCATCATTAGGCATGCTTCAGCATAGCTCTTAAAGAATCCAGATGGTGGTTTTCAACTTTATCTTCATGGTGTCCCGGAGGAAGTATGTGTTAATAATCACAGTCCCCTTCTTACTTCAAAGTTTTGTAGAGCAGAGCCAATAGGAGAATCAGGCCTCCTGCTGTTACTGGTGGGTTGTAACTGCATTTGCCATTACCCTCAACAGTCATCAAAATGACATGTGCAAGAGAAAATACTGATTCACCACAGCAATTTGTGACCTAAGGGACACAATTTGGTAAATATTGGAATTTCTGAGTATTAGGCAAATCTTTCATTTAAAAAAATGTAAGTTTATTTCTTGCAAATTCACTTGAGCATCCCAAATGAAATGGACACCAGGACAATAACTTTATGATTTAGGTTTTCACTAAAATAATCTCCAATTAGCTTACACTATAATAAAAAAATACTCCAGTAGGAAAGAATGAGATGAGTGAAACCATCTGTGGCATAAAACTCCAGTTGTCTTCAGAAATAAAGTGAAGCTGAAAACATCACCTATGAACCTTGAAAAAGGATTCTCATATTAAATATAACTTAATGGAATACTAATAGCACTATGGTTTTATTTCAGTGGAATCTATGAAGCTGTGATATTATTTTATAAATATGCACATACCTAAAATTTGGCACTGAGTTAAGACATTATTAGTTCAAATGCTGACAAATTTAATACTTGCTTCCCTGATTATGTAAATAAAATTAATCATCATAAGTTTGTCAACAGAACTTACAGAATGTTTCATTAGGTATTTTAAAATATGAGAGCTGAATTATCAAAACTTGTAAAAATTTAAGTACATACTTACTTCAGTTCCAAATGTCACATTGAAGATTTTATTCTCTAAATATTATTTTATTTAGTAAATAATTAAATAAATACATATTAAAATTAAATGAAACAATTAAAAAGACAAAACTAAAAGTAGCTTGAAATCCTTAAATAGGGAACAAGTAAATTTCAGGACTCTACCAATGACTTAAGTCTTTACATACTAATATGATAAAAGCTGCCAACTATGTTGCTATAAAAAATAAAGCTCAAACAATGGCATTTATGGTAAACACTTATTAATATCCTAATTGTTTCACTTATTAACATATATATGTCTACTTTTGCCTAAAATTTTTTTTCAATATATTTGTATTTCCACCCACCCTCTTCACCTCGTGAAGTCCACAGAGAAAAGAGACATAAATAACTACTCAAGTCTGCCATCTTCAGCTGGAATCAGTTCAATCTCAATTATTTTCAGGATTAATTTTTTAATTATTTTATTATCTATCAAACGTTTTTTGTCTGGTTTGCTACTTCAGCAAGATTCTGTTTGCTCTTCAGGAATTAGATCAGGATTCAGCATCATGTCAGGGCAGTATTGCCACCATGTTGGCCAAAAGATAGGTCCTTTTCTAGGACAAGAGATTTTAAAGGACTTTTATATGTACATTTAAAAAGTACACTTTGTGGTTAATTTTTTGACATGCTGGAATGGTAATGTTCCTGGTTGGGATGAGAAAATAAAGTTTTCAATAAGATTTCAGCACATCCTAGAGGTTTTGTTTGCAATAGGAAGAACTTAAAAGTATTACATAAGGAAGGACAAAACAGTGTATATAATTATTTTTTAAAATAGCATTTTTTTAGGGGACTTGGTGGGAGTCACACCCAGCAGTGCTCAGGGCTTACTCCTGGCTCTGTACTTGGGGGGATCACTACTAGCAGGGCTTGGGGATACCACAGGTAGTGCCAGGGATGGAACCCAAGTCAGCCACATGCAAGACACTGTACCACTGCCCTGGCCCTACTTTGGGGATTTTAAGATAATTTAAAAAGAAGTGAAAGGTCCAGACCTGCACCCATCCCTCTCTCCTATTAATGTGGCAAGTTTATGAAAACTGATGAGCTGAAATTTACATACTATTACTGGCTACATTTCATAAATTACATCATGTTTCACTGTCGCACATGTTTACAACATTTTGACAAATGTTTAATGACATGTATCTACTGTTCCCTTTCACCAAGCCCACTCAATTTTTTAAACTCACTCAAGCTATAGATTCAGCTTTAGTTTTGCAACAAAACAATGAAAGGCAGTACAACTCCCACCACCACCACCACTTTTTTTTTTCCTGAAGTATCTTGAAGCGATCACAACACTATGAGGTTCTATTGTCATATACATATGACAACTCTGAAGAATGAACAAAGCTGTGAATCATAGCATCTTTACCACACACTCCCAGAGTTAACATTAGAAATCACTTGCAGTGCTAATCATTTCATAGCAAAGGAAGGAAATTCTTATTGTGGATTTATAGGTACATAACTTTAAAGGCATCTGGAGCCTTGATTTAGGTTAGCAAAGAACAGCAATTTATGAAGAACAAGGGTTAATTGGAAGCTGTTTACTTAAAGTGGTGATCCTTTAAAAGTAAGCTTTAAAAATATCTAGTATCCATTAGAGAAATTTATCTAGACTGTAGCTGATGTTTCATTCCCCAATCTCCATTCATGGAGTTGGTCCATGGTGTGACTTTGGAAGTTTCATATTTTTGTCAAGGGTTTACTGTCCAATTACGTTTTCATGGGGGGGGGGGACTTTCAGTTTCACTTTCATTTCATTGTAGTTTAGGCAGCATAGTTAGAACAGTGGTAACATTTCTGGTTATGATGTACAAAGTTACTGCACCATCTCTATCCCCAAAGTGCCCCAAACTGTCTTCACTGTCTTCAGGTTACTTCTAGTCCAGCATTTTCTTCCACCAGCACACCTCCCACTTGGAAATCAAAGTTCTATAACCCAAGAGCAAGGGTTTATCATTGTTCAATATTACCTATTTATTACCTTGTTCTGTCTCTCTGTATACCACAGATCAGTGAGATCATCCAGTATTTGTACTTTTCCCTTTGACTTACATCACATAACATGGAGCCCTCAGTTCCATCTAAGTTGCAGGAGATGGAAAGATTACATCTTTACGTCTAGCTGAGCAGTGTTCCATTATGTACACATATTACAGCTCCCTTATCCATTGCCATTGTTTAATCACACCTGAATGTTGTGTGAGAAATAAGATAAATCTCCAATCATGTGCCAAGGATCAGCTCTGCGTATACGAGTTAGGAAGACAAATTTGTTTTGGGTAAAGAAGGAACTAGAATGATATATAATTTTTTCCTTTTCCTTTTTGGGCCCTCTTGGCTCTGCACTCGGGAATCACTTCCCCTGGACTTGGAGGCCAGTTAAGGTGTGGGTGATTGAACCCAGGTGGGCCACATGCAAAACAAATGTCCTACTCACTGTTCTACAGCTCCAGTCTATTGATATAAAATTTTTAAAATATCCAATATTATTAGAAAAAAACTCTTTTTCCTCTTATTCAGTTTTCTTCAGGGCAATGTCTGGCTCTAGACTTCAGAGCTATTCCTGACAGTGTTCAGGGAACCATAAAAGGGCAGAGCTTGAATGTGGGCCTCTTCCATGGCATGAAAAGTGTATCAAGTTTGGCTCTTTTTTTTTTTGTAGTGTCAGGCTAGAATCCAGGAATTTATTCTACCACTTAGACACATACCCTGAATAATAAGTTTGAGTTTTGAAACAAATACAGAATAAAACAAAAATTAAACTTTGACCCGAGTCCTTCTCCAGTCAGCAAGTTGAGGCAAAATGTAGCTCCCATTAATCTAGAAAAAATGCATAAAAATTCAGACCCTGTAGTCTAAGAGTCTAAGTAAAATGACTATTTATAATATAGTTCAAAAGTTTCACAAGCTTAAAGTGTTGTCAAGATGCGCCACCATTACCACTTAAAGTTTCAATATGTCAAATACTGGAGATTTTTAAAACTATGCTTTTCAGTTTATCAAACACTGGAAAGTATAATAGATAATTGGTTACCAGATTTATCATTATAATTTGACATTTACATAAGTCTTTATATTTCCAAAATGTTCTACAACCAATTTTCTTGGTTCCATGAATATCACTTCTAGAAGTTAATTAATTCTTCAATTTATATTTTACAAAACAACACAAAGAAACAACAGAGCATGATGTGAATCAGATGCGAAGCTACAATAAATTCTTGCCCTGGCATACCTAGGACATTTCTTTTGGTTCTTCAAAGAACCCTAAACCCTTCTAGATAGATAAAATTTTCCAAAGAGAACTTAAGTATCAAACATTAATTCAAAACCAAGTCTTCCTCACTTTCCTAGTCTACGTGGCCCAAAGCATAGCTGTTGTAATTGTCAATGATTTTATATTGTAAAATACTTCAAAGAGTTTAGATAAATAAAAATCAGTGGCCTTTCCTGCTAAGCAAAATTTCCATTCCAACCTTCCCCTCTCATTCTTTTCCTGCTCTCCGTAGAACAATATGACTACTGTGCAGGTTCCGTTAGCAATACCACAGGAAGTTCTCAGGGTCGGCCTCTATATTACACAGAAGAAATGAGAGCCATAAAAATAGCACATGCGCGTGAGGGAATAATAGGGCTATTATCTGACATTTGATTGAGAAATTTGATCAGAGGGGCTGAATTCACTTATCTTAGCCCAGATGCCCGATGCATTTTCTTTTGTTTCTCTTCATTTCTTGGCTCCAAACCACCTCTTCACCATGACCCCCACCCACAGCTCCCCGCCCACTGCGCTCTCACATACAGTCAGTTTACAGGGTGTCAGTGTTCTCACTGCACACAGCTCAGCCCAGAGGGAAGTGTGCCACCCAAATCGTTAAGTGGCCATTTGACTCAGTTCATCTGGATGGTTAATTTAGTTTTACAGATCTAAAAGAATCCTAAAAGAACTGAAAAATTTAAAGTAGAATAACTTTAAGGGCTGCCATAACTATATGCTAAGGGATTGTGTATATTGCAAAGCATCTTTTGATTGACAAGACTCCTGCTATGAGATAAAACCAATATCTCTCTCCCAAAGGTAAAGCATCTTGTTCCAGATGTTCTTTGGATTATATCCTAACCACACAGAATTAATTTGGCCAATTTAAGCCCAATTTAAGCCAAACTTATGGAAATAACATACGTGATGAATGTGAAAACTTGAAAACAAAGAAATGTATATTTTAGTGGTGATGATGGGTATAGTCACATATGCTTTGAAGAGGTTGTAAATTATACCCCTAAAACATATACAGTCACGTAAACTGATATCACAATAAAAACTAAAATAAATTTAATTTCTTGAATTCAGTCATAAATATTGCTACTCGGTGAATGGGTATTCAGGTTAAAGCTCATCGTTTACCAAAGTCACAAGCAAATATATCACTAAAGAAAAAGCTATGCATAATTTTTAGCAGCATATATTCAGGGATGAGGAAAATAGCTCAAAGAACTGAAGGACATACTTTACATGTGGGGTTCATGAATTTGATCCTCAGCACTGTACAGACCCCAATTACTATTTTGGGTTGCATTTATTTTAAAATGCAGCAGCATCTGTTCCATTGTAAAAAAATTTAGAAATGTTTTCAATCAAAATTTTATCGGCTTAATCTACTCTATAGAATGATCTTATGGTCTGCATGCAGCACTTTGGAATTCTATCCTTAACAGAACATGGTCCTCTGAGCACTACACGGAGCAAACCCCAAGTACAGAGCAAGGAGCAGCCACAGGCACCACCACGTGTGGTCCCCAAACCAAATTTTAAATTAAATTTTAAAATAAAAACTATTTACAAGTATTTTTAAGTTCCTTGAACTACCACTAAATTAAGTGGAGGAATAAAAAAATGAGTATTTGACAATATTTGGCAAAATATATGTGTGTGTGTGTTTGTGTGTATATGTGTGTGAGCATCTCTTAAGAGTCAGCTCTTAAAATATTAAAGATTTAAAAATATTAAAGATTAGGAATTACTATTGAAAGCATACAATGCTACATAAAGCAGAAACTCAAAACAAAAATAAAAATATGTGATATGCATAATGACAGAAAATATTTTATATTTAGTTTTACTTAATTTTTCTAGAAAAATCTTGACTAATGTGTTACACCACTGTTACACCATTGGTATTTACACATTTATGAAATTGTATACTTTATACATATATAAAATACAGATTGGGACTAGGCCTTCTCCACCCAGATCTCCCATTTTCCAGTAGTTTAGCAGCCACACCCACAAACTGCCCCCTGCACGTGTAATCCCATCAACAGCCAAGATCCTGAAACTATAAAACAAAGCTCCCGGAAGAGGGAGACACAGAGTCTCTTGCCCCAATGCCTGGCTCTCTTCATCAAGGCCTCTCAGAGGGGGGCGGGTTGAGTTTCCCTCCCCGACCCGAGCAGAGCCCCATCAGCTGAAGACCTCCAGAACCTAGCCACAGCCCGTCTCCACTTGCTCAGATGAGCCTCAATGCATGAAGAAACTGGCAGAGGAACCCAGGTGTGTGGGACCCGGGGCTGAGATCTCCAAGCCTGCTCAGATCGGGACTCAACTTCCTCCACCCAGATTCCCCCATTATCCATTGTCTACTAGGTGTTCACTCAAGTCATACTGAATAGAATAGGCAGAACACTAGATGAAGGACAACCATGCAAGCAAGCCGGGTTCCAAAAAGGATTCAGCATGATCAACCATATAGACACAGTGACCAAACTCACTGAAGTTTCGCGAGAGTTCAAGATGCCTCTCTGTCTAACGTTCATTGACTTAAAGAAGGCCTTTGATTCTGTTGAGACTGAAGCAGTCATCGAAGCCCTAGCCAATCAGGATGTTCAAACTCAGTACATAAAGATCCTCTTCAAGCTGTATTATGGATTCACCACCAGAATCTCACCATTCTACAAGGAAGTGATCATTGACATAAAGAGAGGGGTTTGGCAAGGTGATACCATTTCACTGAAACTCTTCAGTGCCACCCTAGAAAACATCATGTGATGACTGGAAGGGGAAGGAGTCGGAGTGAAGTTAGACAATTATTAGTCACTAAAAAATGGCAAACTTTCATAATTTGTTGTGAGACATAAACATTGCTCCAAACAGCAGAGTTCCAGATGCCAAGACTAATCTTTTATTCATCCTGCATCTATTCACACCTGGCATTCTAGCTTCATATTTCTTGCTATTTTTGTTGACAATTCTAGAATAGAACTTAAGAATAACAGTATTTCTTAAATGAAATTTCTCTGAATTAGGAATGGTTGGCTTAAAGACCACAGAAACATTGTCCCTTAATTCAATTATTCCTCTATTCATATAAATACATTTTAAAAAGCATTTCAGAATCACAAGTTTCTTTGCTCTCTATATTGTCTGCTTACAACTTTTTATTGTCCTGTTAGTTTGACACTAAATGATTGTCTGTGGCTTGTGTTTGATAGGCAAAGCTGTGTTTGAAATTGAAGAGCCATTTAATTCCCTCAGTCAGGTAACAATACTAGCATTTTATGGAAGTGGGGCTCTGGCTTTTACTAGCCTATTCTAAATACATTAACAATGTGAACTATATTTTTGAAAGCATCTATAAAGTATGCAATGTTTTAGGTGTGAGTGCATGCTAACAACAGAGGGCTGTATCCTATCACTATAAAAAATACAAACAGGTGTCCTTGAAATTCCCTTGAAATTTATCACGAATCACGAAATCCCGTTAATCACCAATTTCTCGGGCGGGCTCAGTAACATCTCATTTTGTCCTTTCCCTGAGATCTTAGAAGTTCATCTCTACTCGGCCCTCCTAACGATGTTGCACTGGGGGCTCTTCAGGGTCAGGGGAACAAGATCCAGCTTGTTACTGGATTTTGCATATGAATACACCATGGAAAGCTTGCAAGGCTGTCCCATGTGGGCAGAAAACTCTCAGAAGATTGCCAGTTTCTCCCAGAGGGAGAAGTAGGCTAAAGATATCACTTCTGAGAGCTTGCTTTTAAGTCTCTCTCTGGATGTTGGCCATTGATGGGATTACACACACCTGGGTTCCTCTGCCGGTACCCTCATGCATGACGCCTGTCTGCACGTGTGGAGAGGGGCCTCCAGCATGGCTGTAGCTAAGTTTCTGTGGTCTTCGGCCGCTGGGAGCTCTGCTCGGGGTGGGGAGGGAAGCTGGAGCCCATCCCTCTGAGGGGCCCCGGGGAAGACAGCCAGGCGTGCAGGCAAGAGACTCTCTGCCTTGAAATTTATAACTTCTGAAAATTTGCCTGATGACAGGTAAGATATTAGAACAACATAAAGTGACAATTCACTCGTTATTTGCTCTTTGTTTATTCATTCATTCATTCTAGGGGGCTCCTAAGTGGTGTTCAGGAGGTCCAAATTCCCCAGCAGTGATTCTTAACCAATCAGGCTGATGGGTCAGTACAAGGGCCTAAGGATACCAAGCTGCTAGCTTTCAAGAGGCCAGAGATTACCAGAGCCACATCAGCAGATGCTCAGAGAATCATTGATGCTGGGGATTGAACTCAAGTTGGGTATCAAAAGGCAAGTGCCTTATGCATTCTATCATCTCCTAGCCCCTCTTATTTTTCTCTCATTCCTTTTGGAATCACACAATACATTAAAGAACTCATCTGAAATGAACTATGCAAACATGTAGGATTAAATGTTCCTAAGTGTTTATCGTTGATGCACAGTTAACTGCATATTTATGAATAAATTCTTTTGTGCATTCTACCAGTTCTCTTTTTCCTGTAGGCCACCTTAGTTCTAGACCCTGGCTGCCTTGCAAATCACGTGTTCATACAAGACAGGAGTTAAATATCCTAAGCTTTTAATTTCTCCCAGAAAAGTTCTCTTTACACCCATCATATTTCTAAGTACAAACCAATATTTCTGGTAGTGCTAAATGCTGGTGCACTCTTCAGCATAAAAATTCTCTCTGCTTCATTTTCTTTAATGGTATGATAATAATATTCAACACATAACCACAAAAAAATACTGAACAGAACTGAGAGATCTCTATATCCACAGTGGTATTTCTCAACCTTTTTTCCCAATAATATTCTCCAAGGAGTCTTATAGGTCTTTATTTCTAAATATTTGTCCTACCACAAAACTTTAAAACATACACGTATATAATTTATCTGTTTTGCAATTCTTTTATATCTGTGTTTTCTACATCTAGAGGCAGTATTTTATGCTTCCATAAGTATTAAAATAAACAAACAATGGAGGTTATTGGGCATGTTGGTGCTGATGAAAGTGTAGCAACCACACATTGAAGCAAAATGTTGACATCATTGTAACCATGTTAGCTGAGCTACAATAAAATGTTTTTAAAATTTGTTTAAAAAGCTTGTATTTAGGAGCTGGAGCAATAATAGTACAGTGGGTAGGGCACACACTTTGCATATGACGCACCTAAGTTTGACCCTAGGCATCTCATAATAATTCCCCATTTCTGCCAGGAATGATTCCTTAACTCAGAGAGAGGACTAAGTCCTAGCACCCCTGGGTGTGGCCCCAAAACAAAACAGCATTTTAAAAAATGTGCATGTAAATGTATCACTGTCACTGTATCACTGTCATCCCATTTCTCGATTTGCTCAAGCGGGCACCAGTAACATCTCCATTGTGAGACTTGTTGTTACTGTTTTTGGCATACCGAATATGCCACAGGTAGCTTGCCAGGCTCTATCGAGCAGGTGAGATACTCTTGGTAGCTTGCCAGGCTCTCCGAGAGGGGTGGAGGAATCACACCCTGGTCGGTCGGTCGTGTGCAAGGCAAATGCCCTACCCACTGTGCTATTAGAGACCCCACATATACAATCTTCAAAAACCTTAAAAGAGTGTTTATTGTATGGTACTAAGCAATTAATTGCATTATAATTTACAAATTTCATTTTTGATTGAAAGCATTTATACTTATCCTTTTTCTATGATGAAAGTGGAGAGCTTACTGAATAAGCCCTTCTAATAGAATGGATTTGGAGTAACGATTATTGTTAATGATTCCAAAAGATGTAAGAAAACACAGAAATAACTTTCAGTGGATAATTATTATTATTCATTTCCAAATTCAGATTAAAAAGATAAAGAACTGCAACAAAAATGTTTTCAAGATCACTGATCACAAAGAATTCCAACACTGTCTATTGAAAACAATTCATTTACCCCAATCTTTTTTATCCACATAAACTTAATGAACCATATGTCTACCTAGATTTAATTCAATACAACAGCAAAAATATATTGAGTATATACTACATTCCAAACACTGTTGTTAGGAGAAAATGCCACATTTCTTTCCAAGTAAAAGATCTTATTAATGTCCTTAATTTCAGGAGAGTTCTTGTACAAAATAATTCTTATTATTTCTGGAGTAACAAACTAAATGATGGGTGACAATTCAATGGAATTCTTTTTACAATACTGTTCTTCTGAAAAGCATATACTTACCTACAAGTAAATGTAAAACGTTTAAAATTGAAGAAGGTATTTTGTCCAATTTTTGCTCCCTTGAAGTATTTTCAGTGTGCTAAATGTCTTCTCAGTTAAGGACTCATGACCTAAATGTACAAGTAAAATGAGAGTAAGATTCTCCTGTCAATGACATTTGTCACTTATAGTGAGATGAAAGAGTATTCATCTACTTTGGACATCATTAAAGACACATTGAGGTCCAGAGGAAGCATACAGGAAGTAAGACATTTAGCTTTACATGCTGCCAACCTCAGCTCTATCCATGGACCATAGTGATTCCCTGAGCACCAACAGATATGATCACATTAATAATATTAACAGATTACAATTAACACCAATATTATATCTTACTATTCCAAGTTTTCTCTTTGTCTTTCATACATTATGTGCACACCACCCTTTCACCAGGCTTGTAACATTGAAAGAACGGAACTTTCTTGAGTCACCTGTGACTTCTTTTGCCTTTCATTGTCTCTATGCTGACAAACCCCTTTTATGGCTTCTTCCATCAGTAAAAAATCATCTGAAAGACACAGAAGTGAGCACAGTGTACAAGGGAGATGCAGGTACAGCCCCCAAACTCCCTGCAGCACTCCCACCACCCCCTCCTGTGGCCCCATACCGTGGAAAAGTGGAGAAGGTGGCCCCAAGCACACAAATCCAACGCTGCAAAAATCAGTGGCATAATAGATTGTAGAAGCTGTGTGTGACAACATAAAAACATTTCACTTGCACACTAAATCATGATAAATTTCTGACTAATGCAGTTTTCTTTCAGTGCAGTTTAAGTCACCCCGTGGAACAAAACCACTTAACATATCAATATTTGACAACATAATAGTGAATTGGTTCAGAAGCCTAATCAATAAAAATAGACCCAAGACTAGGGCAAAAAAGCAATCAAGTCAATTCCAAAGAAGGTGGCTGACTCAGCTCCTGCTGAATTGATCAAATCAATCACCCAAAACCCAGTGAGAATAATGGCTAAGAACAACCTTAGACTTTGTGAGGGGCTGCAGGGTTTTTATATGTGTGGGTTGATCTATGTTGTTGCCCCACATGACAATCTTGGTGAGAACCAAATTTCTTGATTAAAGTGTTATAGCCTGTGCTATAGAGGATTATGTGGTTTTATGGAAAGTTTGGAGCTAGAGACAGAATCCTGTTTCTTCTGCTTTGATGCTTACTGGTTCTCCTTTCCTAGGAAAATTTCTCAACCAATGATCACTCCTCTCAGGCAAGTTATTGTGATAGTGAAAGAAATAATGACTCTGATTTATCAAGGTTGTTGGGTGTTTACAAAATGAGGAAGTCTTCTTTCATTATTATTGATATCCTATCCTCATGTTGCTCACTGTTGTCTAGATATAATGCATATCAAGCAAGATTTTGTTTTGCATTTAATTTCAATAGGACAGTATTAAACAATGAACAAAATATGATTCTGGGAACACTGCCATGTCCCTTAATGGCCTGATGACAGATGTCGAAGTTGCAGACACTGAGTAGTGAGTTCCATGAGTCTTAAGTCATCTTTTCCTAATTCTTGGCAGAGCTATTAGGCTTTTCCCCTATAGATCTTGGCCTTTATGCTCTTATGATTCTTCTGCTGGAAGATCATTCGATGCCCTCAACTACCTGATTCTCAACACTGAAGTGGGTACAGGTAATAATATCACTGTATCACTGTCATCCCATTGCTCATCAATTTTCTTGAGCGGGCACCATTAACTTCTCCATTGTGAGACTTGTTACTGTTTTTTTTTTTTTGGCATATTGAATATACCATGGGTAGCTTGCCAGGCTCTTCCATGTGGGCGAGATACTCTTGGTAGCTTTCCAGGCTCTCTGAGAGGGGCAGAGGAATCAAACCTGGGTCGACAAGTAATAGTAATGGGAAAAATGACCATCATTAGTCCGAGGTAGAGAGAAGAGACAGTCAACAACAGAACTGAGGCTCAACTGAACTTTCATTCCCACCCAAAATGAAATGAGAAACAGTGTTTATGCAACTGGACTCTTGTTGGGATATGCGTGAATTGTGATGTGCTATGTATGGGTTACAACTATTCCCCTAATTCTCCAAAGATGTAACTCAGGTGAATACAACAAATCTGGTATTAAAGTAAAGATGGACAGCATATATGCATCTGCTCAGTGAAGTTGCCCCCCAACTCATGTGAGCTTCTTGCCACAGTTAGCAAACACAGAAAACACTGATCTCCATTTAAGTGTTCTTAGATTCCTCCTATCTTCCAACTTGGGTTAAAGCTCTTTGTAGATCTATCCTACATTTATCACTACTCCTCCAAGGACTGAAAGTTCCTTAATATCAGAAGTTGACTCTTACTCATTTTCTATCCTGAACATGAGAAAAATAATGTCACACTTGTTCAATATCCAACAAATGTTTGCTAGGTTAAGATTAGTAAGAGTAAACAAAATGAGGTTTAAATTTCCAATTAATTTTATTTTGACATTTTGTGATCATGTGATATTCTGAATATCTAATCTCTGTATCTTTGAAATACCCTTAAATAATCATTTAGAATATAGCCCCAATGCAAAATATCTAAAGCACAGTAAGAAGACAAAGGTTTTTGAGATATGATTCCACCAAAAAGGGAAAAGAACAGTAAATTATTCTAAAGCTCCATTAAAATTTCTCATGGCACATTCTATGCCTAACCTTTAACTTAGCCTTGCATTTGCAATGCTATCTATCATTTAAGCAGTTTGGTTTAAAGCATGCTTCTGAAGGTTACATTTGACTTACAAGTGAATTTCTACCTTTTAAGATGACAGACTATACACCTGCTTCTTGAGGGGAGTTGAAAGAGAGCTTCAAGAAAAATTTAAACACAATTATTTTTTGGCTTGTCTTTCAGTTCTCCAAGATTTTCTACATGTTAAATTAGATTCAATGTCAACTTTGCTTTTAATCATCAATCTATTCCTTACTTTGTTACTCATCTCATTTCTTGATTGCTAGTGGGCAAAAGACTTATGTGTAAGCAAGTGAACTACATAGTGCAAAGTATGTAGCTCAATTGGCTTCCAAGTTACTTTTAGTGACTTAAAGCAAAACTAAAATTTGGGGATTCTCTGGGCTACAAGTTCCCAAGTGTAATTAAGGTATTTGTAATACAGTCTGTTCAGTTGTTTCATGCCTCAGGAGTTTACAGGGAGGAAGGATTATTAGAACAGAGGTTGAATTCCATTATTTGCTTATCCTTCTGCTATGGTTCATTGTTATTGATTTTATATGTAGGTATATGACTGAAGTGACAGCACAGCGGGTAAGGCTGCCTTGCATGCAGCTGACCTGGGTTCGATTCCCCTGTCCCTCTCAGAAGAGAGGGAAAATTCCCTTGTCCCTCTCAGATGAGAGGGACAATTCCCTCGTCCTTCCTGGCAAGCTACTAAGAGTATCCCGCCTGCACGGTAGAGCCTGGCAAGCTACCCATGGCGTATTCGATATGCCCAAAACAGTAACAAGTCTCACAATGCAGATGTTACTGGTGCCCACTCAAGCAAATCAATGAACAACGGGATAATAGTGCTATAGTGCTACATAGACATTCATGGAATGTGCTATAAACAAATATTCCGATTTTTTATACCAATTTTTCTGTAAAACATGTTTTATGAAACAGCAGTGGTACCACAATAATTTAACTTAGTATGCAATAAACAGTGTTATTGCAATGCAGTCAATTAATGTGTATTAAAATCAAATAACTTACAAGTCTGGTCAATGGTTGGAAACTTGCAATAAGTGTGTGGGGGCCAAAGGGCAATTAGGATAGAGAAAGGACCATAGTTAGATATGTGGTATGACAATAGTGTGTATTGATGTATGACAATAGTTAGATATGATAACTCTGGACATAACCGAGTGTTGAAAGTATATGAAAACCTTTCATTATCTATATTGCAAACCGTAATGCCCCAAATGGGAGAAGGAGGAGAAGAGTATCTGTCATAAAGGCATGTGGGGGGTGGAGTACTAGGGACATGGGTGGTGGGAAATGTACAGGTGAAGAGATAGGTATTGGAACATTGTATGGTTGAAACCCAATCATGGACATTTGTAACTGTGTATCTCATTGTGATTCGATTAAAAGCTAAAATAAAATTTACTGCTCCCCACCCATTTGAGACCTCGAGCAGCCGCCCACAAATGGTTCCTCTGCCCCTGAATGGCCATGATCCCAGAGGCACACAAACCGATTTTGGACCCATCGACTTCTTGCAGAAATGCCTCTAGACTATGAACTAAGCAATGGCCCTGTGCCGCCCCGTCAGGAAAAAGGTTTTTGTCCCTCAGCCTTCCCTTCTGGCGGCAGCAGCATGGCGACCACCATCATTCAGAGCTCTCTGGATGGAGGTATGAGTTTGCAGTGACAGGGCATGTGGGAAATCTCGGGATGGGGGGCCGGTACCGGCGCTGCTTCCTGTCCAAACAAGAACCTGAGCGGCTTCCCACAAATGGTTCTTCTGCTCCTGAATGGCCATGACCTCTGAGGCACACAAACCAATTTCAGTACCCAGCAGCTTCCTGGCAGAAATCACTCTGGACTTAATTATTAAAATACCAGAAATCCAAAATCATATATTCTTCATTACTAGCAATAAATAAAAAATTATCAAATGATGTCTTTTCGGCAGGTCTGATTGTTGGGGAGAAATTCCAAATATAATAGTGGGTTTTCTGTCCAAACATTGAATGTAATCAAAGTAAAGAGAGAGCAAAGTGAAAATCATCTGCCACACAGGAGGATGGGGGGTGAAACGGGAGGTTTATTGGGGTTCTTGGTGGTGGAACACGTGCACTGGTGAAGGGATGGGTGTTTGATCATTGTATGACTGAGACTTAAACCTGAAAGCTTTGTAACTGTTCTCATGGTGATTCAATAAAAACTTATAAATAAATAAAATTTTTGGTTAAAAAATAAAATGACCAGCACAACAGAGCCATGAATATCTTCTCCATATGGCTGTTTTCTCCAGCATTTCTCAAGACAAGGCAAATAATAAGACTTAAGCTTAAAAAGAAATGGCAAAATTCTATCTGTCACACGAGAATAGCAATATTTGGGTAACACTCCCTAATTCCTTAATTTGATTTATTTTTCTTTTTGTGGGGGGCCTCCCAAGCAGTGCTCAGGAGATCCAGGTGCCTTACTGGGGCTTCTTGGCCTACAGGCCAGTGGCTTAGTAGGATGCAAGGACACAAGTATGCATTGCTGCTCAGGTCTTACAATGCTAGGTGACCCATATTGTGTTGGAGGCCTCCAGAGTTGCACCCAGTCATGTTGAGGGACCATATGTACCAAAGGCTAAACCCAGATTCTCTGAATAAATTCTCCTATCATCACATAAAAAGTAGTGCATTAAACTTTGTCTCCTTTTAAATGATTCATATAAAACTAAACTTGAGATATGATTCTCAGTATTCAGGTTCTGAGTTTCACATTTGGAAAAGTATGATGAATTTGCCCCCCTAGACACAAAATTGTATCAATTTAAAAACCCAGACTCAAGTGTATCAGGATCATCCTGCGTTTTATAGTCTTAGAAGTAGTTTTTCTTTCTGTAATGTGCTCTTTGATTAATTTCCCAACTAGTAACTAACCTGTTCTCTGTTGAGTTTTCTTCACTGAAATCTTTTTTCTCTTTGACATTTTGGCTTTTCTATCTTTCTCGTGTGATTTCTCCATCTATCATTTTCTCTTTCATTTTCCTGTTGAAATTAGTCACTTGAAGCTATCTTTTACCATTGTCTTCCAGCAGAAGTGAGGGAAAATGTCTAATATATTACTAGCTTATATAATTGATTTTCCAGTGTCATTTATGTGCTCTGAAAACATGTTATTTTTAATGAAAATGTTTTTCTCCATGAAGCTGTATTACTCTATTGCTATTGTATAAAATGTCTAGTCAAATCAACAGAGACTTGTTCAATATCTACAACACAGTTGACACTGTCTATGCTCTCAGCAACAACAGGGAATAAAAAATTAAGTCCTTGCTCTGAGGGACATAGAGCTGTATAATAATCTTCTAAAGAAAATATATTCAAATATCTTCATGCACATACATATACAATCTTTGTCCAATTGCAAGTTAAAATGTGATGAACAAAGTAGAGTATGTGTATTAAGAAGCAATATGGAGTACTTACCAGCATTATTATTATTATTATGTTATATGCTATTCCCAGAAAATAAAATATAATCTATGAGTGATTAAGACTATATTGTGATATCTAGTTTACAGGAACAAATAATACAGTTAGAAAGAAGAGAAATGAAGTAATTTACCTGATTATGTGCCCAGATTTCTTATCAAAGAAAAAGTTATTTATATATATATCATTGACAGAGTAATATTTCCTAATCTCACCCTCCATTTACATCTACTTGGAGAAATTACACTTGAAGTTTGATGCTTTAAAAAATAATTCCAAGTCTTGTTACCATCCCACATCTTTGCAGATCTATTACAGTTTCATTTTCACCTGCACAACTTTATCCTTTAACTCAAGGGATAAATAATACTGATCCCACATTGATTCACAGAGGTTCTGCTGAAGAAGGGAACATGGAAAAGAACTATGAACTCCACCTTACTGATGCAACATGTAAGACTTGGGGTCCATGGTGATGATGAAGTCAGAATAAGTCATCAGAAAGAAAGCGGGTAATTTTTAAATATTTCAAAAGCAAGCATAAACATAAATGCTATCACAACCATGTTACTTTATCTACAATAAAAATAAATACAAAAACAACTTTTACTGTCAGAGAAGCCATATTGAAAGAACCCAAACCTGATTTAGTAGCATAATACATGTTAGATTTCTTCATTCGTAGTATTTACATTTTGCCTAAAACTTCAAAATTACAGTAACAAGTTTCCATTTGTACCAAAATGTCACTTTTGCTATGCAAAGTAGATTTATTAAGAAAATGATGAGATACATAAGGTGTGTGACCTTCCATTCTCCATCCTCTGGAAAAGCATTTGTTCCTTTCACAGTTAAGTGAACTTTGCAGATTAAAGTTTCCTGAAATTCTGTCGATAGATTCTATTTTAATTCTGTTGATCTTTAACACCCTTCCTGGATACTGTTTGCAAAAATAAAGACAACTTTAACATTTCTCATTAAACAATGCTGCCCATTTTTAATGTGCTTGCCTCCACACTCTATCAGCCTGAAATGTGGAGTATGAATAGGTTGAAATGTTGAGATAATTATATGTTGTAGAAGCAACTATGTTTATGATAGAAATAAGAAACTCACAAAGTTACTCCAATCACTTCAAGGCAGAAGCTTGTGAAAGCGTACGCAAATGAGTGATTGTGTTACATCTACATGTTCATACATTTCACAGAACTGCTCTGGCAGCAGAGTTCATTTTCTTCCTACTCCAAACATTTTCTGATAAAACTTACAAGAATTCTGTATCTTTTTTTTTTTTGATGTGGAAAACTCCAGTTCGATGCAAGGTTGCTATAAGCTTAAGAGACCCAATTTGAGCACCAGAATTGCCTCCATATAGTCTCTCCATAGCTCTGAGTCTGTTCGTGTTGTTGCTGAACTTCAAATTCCTCTTCCAAAACTATCTTCTTAAACTGTGGGTTGTGACCCCGTATACAGGTCTACTCATGCAACTTTAGAATTCTGTGAATCTAAGGTTTTCTAATTCTCTCCTGGCATCAAGGAAAGATTTTCCTTTTGAGATTGTCTCTGGGTTTGGCCAAAAGTGATTCTCTAGATCTTGGATTCGTTACCTAAATCCTAAAACAACATAATGTTAAATGATAAAGATTTGAAGTGGTATTACAAAGATTAATGCAAATATATAATGAATCCTTGTAAAATATTTTATTTAACTGATTCATTAAGGAGGGATCCAGTAAGATTACTCTAAGAAGTTCACTCCACTGATATAGGGCAATCTGAATTCTGAAATATGCTTATTAGAATATGCAAAATCATCCTATACAGTATACTTGTTAAATTCTACAAGATTCAATTGCTTCCATTTCTAAAGATAAGATAAATTAGTTTTATCAGTTTTCTACAACTTATAGCTTTAAAAAGTAGTTCAAAAACAATGGGTGTAGATAAGGCAGAATATGTACAAGATATGAGACTTCACAATCTTTTTTTAAATTTATTTTTATTTATTTTTTTATTGAATCATCGTGAAAAAAGTTACAAAGCTTTCAGGTTGAAGTCTCAGTCACTCAATGATCAGATCTTCATCCCTTCACCAGTGCACATGTTCCACCACCAAGAACCCCAGTATGCCCCCTCCCAAAACTCCACCTGTGTGGCTAGTGATCTTCGCTTTATTCCCTCTATCCTTTGAATACACTCAATATTACAACAGAATACTATTATTATTTAGAATTTCCCCCCAACAATCAAAGCTGGTGAAAAGGTATCATTTGATAATTTGTTTTCCATTGCTGAGAATGAAGAATATATGAGCTCGCGCAGCTGCTGTCATGGCCGCACAGTTTTGGATTTCTGATATTTTAGCTCGGTTCACAATTTCGTGTGAGGCTGCTGCGGATCTCGTGTGGGCAGAGTGTGCCGGTAACACCCCCCTCCCAAGATCTCCTGTTCGCCATGTCACTGCAAACTCGTACCTCTGGGTAGTGGGGTTCTAGAAGATGGTGGTCGCCACATGGTTGCCGCCACTGCCCCTGCCGTCACCCCCACCGAAAGAAACTGTCGAGAGAGAAAAACCTTTCCCCTCCCGGGACGGCATGGGGTTGTAGTTTAGTTCACAGTCTAGATGCATTTCTATAAGGAGCCGCTGCGTGCCCAAAGTGATTAGAAGTCCTCCAGGATCATAGTCTTTAAAGAGCAGAGGAGCCATTTCACGCGCGGCTGCTCCAGATCTTGTGTGAGCGGAGAGTTTGAGACTTCACAATCTTTAGTGATAGAGTTAAAATTTTTCTCTATAGACAATGCACTAACTCATTTATAATATTTTTATATTCACCCTAATTTACTGAAGCAACTTGAAAATTTTAAGGCACATATTTTCTATCTATATAAATAATATTGCAATGGCAAGTTTAATATGAGGATTGCCAGAGGGAAAGAAAGGGGATAGGAGGGGGTGCACCAATTTTTTTCTATAGAAAGATCGCCTAGAATTTTGGTGTTGGCTGTGATGAGTCTTCCACATAGAGAGGAATGACTCTCTACTCCCAAAATTAAGCAGTACTGTAAGTCAATGATAAATCAATAACCTTTGATGAAACAAAAAGAAATTTCTAATTTGTGAACTAGAAAAGATCACTGTATCTAAGGCAGTTATTTTCATATTGATTTTAGATTCAGAATCTTTTGTTCAAGCAAAATGTACTAAAAAGGAGGATCTTCCCTGACCCAAAGCCGGGGTGTGGGGGTGAAGAACTAATTACAGAGCCTCCATGGACTCTTTTCTTTTCTCTCTCTCTCTTTTTTTTTTTGCTTTGCTTTTTTGTTTTCTTGAGCCACATTCAGCAGTGCTCGTGTGTTCATGCTCAGTGCTTAGCCTCTCTCTTTGTTCAGGGATCACTTCTGGCGTACTTGAGAGACTACATGTGGTGCTGAAGATAAAACCCAGGTCGGCCTCATTCAGGCAGGCACCCTACCCACTCTACTACTGCTCTTGCCCCTCTTTTCTCATTCTTGAAGTGACCTTCATATTTCAATCTCGTATGCTGAAAGTTTTATCTCACTTGTGTGAGACACACACAAAATCAAAGTCATTCAAAACTTCTTGATGTCTCCTCAAATTTCTGCCATGTCTTTAGCCCAAATTCTATTTAAGATACTAAAAGAAAATGCTAACACTTAGGTCATGTAATGATGCTCTAAGAAATTTTGAAATATAAAGCAGGTAAGTTTTCAAAATATAACAGCCTTTGGTACATGAGGGTCTGATATGCTATCAACTTTGAGGAATATTAGAAACAATATGCAGAAAGAAATAAACCAGATGCAAAAGATTAATTACTACTCAAGCCTGCTTATATAAAGTTCTAGACTGGCCCATTTCTTAGAGACAGAAAATATAAGCATCATTAGTAGGGGCTGATGAAAGGAGGGATCAAAGGTTATTGCTTAATGGGGACAAAGTCTGAGATGATGAGAAAGTTCTGGAAATCTATAGTAAGGATAAATTTATAACATTGTAACTGTATTAAGTTCTATTAAATTGTACACTTAAAAATAACTTAAATTGCTACATTTGATATATAATTTGTAATAAAATAATATTTAAATGACATGTTTGTTGATGTTAAACTCAGACTCATGACAAAGAACATAAGCACATGAAAGATATCTTGTAGTGATCATATTATTTTATTTTATTTAGGACTAAAAATACCCAACAATGTTTACATTACCTATTAGTTAGAAACCTAGTAGATACCTCCTGGTATCTAGATGTTCTGTTCCTAATCTACTATTCTTAAGGAGATCCTATAGAAACCTTGAGTTTTTTCATTCCATAATTTTCCCACATCTCTCAAATGCTGAAGCATAGACCTATCTTCCATAGGTTTGGTGGTATATTTCATTTAAATTAAATTGCTGATGTGATCTTATTATTTATTTATGTGTCATTGGGGGGGACTTTGGGTCATATCCAGCAGTGCTCAGGGCTTACTACAGACTGTGCTCAGGAATCACTCTTGGTGGTAATTGAGGGACCATATACAGTGCAAAGGATGGAATTCAGGTCAACCATGTGCAAGGCAAGAGCCTGAGCTCCTGTTGTATGTCTCTGGCCCTACTGATGTGACTTTAAAATAACAATTGGTTTTATTACACTCACTGATGAAATGCAAATAACTTCTTTGTGGTTACCAAGTAGCTATAAAGAATATCTCAGTCAGAGTAGACATCTAACAAGATTTATTTAGTAAACAAATACATGTAAAGGTGTTAATATATAGATTTATCTTTCTTCCTTCTGGCAGTCACATTAGCACTGTAGCACTGTCATGCTGTTGTTCATTGATTTGCTCAAGCAAGCACCAGTAACATCTCCATTGTAAGACTTGTTGTTACTATTTTTGGCATATCGAATATGCCATGGGTAGCTTGCCAGGCTCTGCCTGGCGGGCGAGATACTCTCTGTAGCTTGCCGGGCTCTCTGAGTGGGGCAGAGGAATCAAACCCGGGTCAGCTGCATGCAAGGTAAATGCCCTACTCGCTGTGCTATCGCTCCAGTCCAATTAAAGTTATTTAAATAAATAGTTTCTGCAAAAGGGATAATTAAAAAAGATATGCATGCATTTTATGTAATGAAGATGCCAGTGAAATGTGGGAAGGTAGATGCCTGGCAATGAGTAATATGAACTATGTATTAATAAATTAAATAGCACATTTAATTTAGGGACTAGGGAGACAGCTCATGCACTATACAGCATGAATTATATGGAAAAGACCTGCAGTTCAATCCCTAGTATTGCATAATCTCTGGCACCGTTAAATATCCCTGGTGACCCCCAAGCTCCTCCAGGCCTGAGCACTGAACTGTCTCTCTGGGTCACTCTGCCAGAGTAAGCGGTACTGAATTGGTTCTCAGAACACTATGGACTCCTGGAGAAGTCCATTAAAAAATGCATCTGGGCAGGACAGAGAACTCAATGAGCTGAGTGCAGGCTTTGCAAGCAGGAGGTCAGGTCCAATTCCTATCACTACACAATTCTGTGCACCACCATAAGTGACCTAAGCACAGAACAGGCGTAGACCCATGAGTACTGCAAGATATGATATCCATAGCCAAAAAAAAGTGGAAACAGAAAACCACACATAGAGACTTGCAAAAATAGTAGCTGATGTCACTGACAGCAGTCTTAGTAATAAAGAATAGAAGTTGCAGCTATCTCAGATGAATCAAGAAGACGGGTTCTAGACATTTGACTTCCATTAAAATCATGCTCAGAAAATTAGGCTGGGAGCTGCATGTGAATCCTGAACAGTGTGACAACCTAGTAAAATGAGATCCAAATAGGGAGCAGCATTTCATAATAAATAAATGCACAGTATACATCTGGAAATGATACCAAAAATTCACAACTTGAGTGAAAAAGACAATTAATTGGTAGTGACAACTGAGAAAAAATCAGGTGGTGCAAGTATCTGACAACAATTTAAGACAACTGTGACATAAGTGCTTCAACAATTAATTAAAAGTTTTCTTAAGGAAAATGAAAACTAGAAAACTCATAAAATAACAGAAGTTATAAAATGTGTTAAAGGTTCAGTAGTCCAATGGAGATGACAGAGAAGACAACTGGTGATCTTGAGCCAGAAGAAACAGATTCACATATATGCAAAGACATAAAATAGGGAGAAAAACAGCATATCTATAATACAAGTCTTAAAAGAACCTGAAATTAAACAAAATCCTATAAGACAGTAATAAAAGATACTATATATCTACACGATATTTAAGTTTATTACATAGTAACAGGAACCAAGAGAGTATAGCATTATGGAGTTATAAACATAGGTCAATGAATTATAAACTATGAGGTCATTTTTGCAAGCTACATGCAGAATAAAAGCTCAATATCTAGTCTAAGGTTCCCCAAATTATTTGTTTATTGTCCTCTTTTTACAAAAAAAATTTCATCAGTATCCCACAAGAAGTATATCTTCTTTACAGAAACAACCTCCAATTGCATCTGCTGTTACAGCCTACCTTGGATCATTCCAGCACCACTTAAAGTGGGTTTTACTGACTATGGGAAACACCAGTCTAGACTAAAGCCTCTTAAACTTTCTCCATTCCTAACCCCACTATTGTCTGAGAAATTTTTACACAAACTTCCTATAAGGAATGAGGAATGTATCCCATTGATCGCCGAATTTCTTGAGCGGTCTCAGTAACATCTTCATTTGTCTTAGCCCTGAGATTTTTAGATGCCTCTCTTTACTCGTCCTTCCCAAGGATGCTGCATTGGAGGCTCTTTCAGGGTCAGGGAAATGAGACCCAGAATTATTGCTGGTTTTGGCATATGAATACACCATGGGGAGTTTGCGAGACTCTTTCCTATGGACAGGAAACTCTCAGTAGATTGCTAGATTCTCCTAGAGGGAGAAGTAGGCTGTAAGATGTTGCTTCCAGGATCTTGGTTGTAAGTCTCTGGATGTTGGCCGTTGGTGAGATTACACGGTGCCGGGGGCAGTCCCTGGGTGTGACCGCCTTGCTACTGGAAAATGGGAGTTTTGGGCAGAAGAGGCCCAGTCCCAATCTGAACAGGCTTGGAGGTCTCAGCCTTGGGTCCCATACACCTGGGTTCCTCTGCCCCTACCTTCATACCTGAGGCTCATCTGAACGTGTGGAGAGGGGCCTTAAGCATGGTTGTAGCTAGGCTACGGAGGTCTTTGGCAGCAGGAGCTCTGCTCAGGGCAGGGAGGGAAACTGGAGCCCAGCCTCTCCGAGGGGCCTCCAGGAAGACAGCCAGGTGCGTGGGCAAGAGACTCTCTGTGTCACTCTCTTCCAGGAGCTTGCTTTTAAGCCTCTGGATATTGGTGGCCGTTGATGGGATTACTCTCCCCACCTTAGGCCAAAAGATGAAACAGCAAGTAGGGATTTTGACTTGCATCAAGTTGACCCTAGTTCTATTCCTAGCATCACATACGGTCCCCCAAGTCTCTCCAGGGGTGATCTCTGAGCATAAAGCCAGGAATATCACTAGGTAAAACCACCACACCCCCCAAAATGGAATTCTTATATGGATCAATTTAGAAGGAACTCCCTAAATTCAACAGTAAGAAAAGTAACACTAATTCTCCAATTATAAAATGAACAAAACACAGAGAAATTCCAATGAAGAAGACACATAAACTGCAAACAACTTATGAAAAGATATAATACTTCTCAATAAGGAGGAAAATGAATAACTGGTGGATAATGTTATTGTCAGTACAATAGTTGTGAAATTATTGTATAGCTTTAAAAAATTACAATTAGAAAGAACCAAGTGAATGTAGCAACTGTTTTTTGTTTTGATAACTTACATGTAAAGCAATGATTATCTCAATGAAAAATTTTAATCAAGAAGAAAAAACAGAGGGGATGGTGCAAGAGCACAGAGGGTAGAGCATTTGCCTTGCATGTGGCCGACCTGGGTTTGATTCTTAGCATCCCATAGTAATTCCTGCATGCAGAGTCAAGAGTAACCCCTGATCATTGCTCGGTGTGATCTAAAAAGCAAAAAAAACAAAAAAAAAGAAGAAGAAAAGAAGAAAAAACAGATTACCAAAACTCAGCAAAAATTAAAATTAGAAAACTATACATATGAATCAAAAATTTAAACAAAAGTCATAGAAGCAAAAAATGGGAAAAAGGTAAAGGAATAAATAGTTTTATCTAGGTAATCAAACATCCAAATATTGTGAGGCTAGAAACTGAACAATTCTTACCTAGACACTAAAAAACAATTATGTAATTCCAACAAAATTCTACTGAAAAATGACTTGCATATAGTTTTGCACATTGCTAGACTATCAGTCTAAGTGTTAGCTAGAATAAAGGCATTTTCATACAGTTTCACACAAAACTTGCCACATAATCTTTTATTAGAAATCTACAATAGGATGTATCTTTCCAAAACAAGAAGATAAAGAAAAAAGCATTAGAGGATAAAGAAAATAGGATAGATCACACACAACACCACATATACACACACATACACACACAAGCACAGCCCAGAATGCTCAGAACCCATCAAAGAGGACAAACTGCCAATCATAGGAAATGGAAGTACTCTGAGAAGTTAGATAATATATTTGACCTCAATAAGATGCTTGTTGCTCTAATAGAACTGATATTAATTTGTGATAAGTAGAAATAAACATAAGCAAATGATCACAGTACAGTACACTATTACATGATTGAGCGCTCACTAACGTAGACACAGACACTAATGTAATCTGTGCATTGTTGCTGAGCCAAAACCAATCAACAAAATCTGTTTTAGGACTTGTAGAAGACTGAAGGCAGAAAAGGGTGAGGTGTTAGGAAGCAAAGAAAACTTTTATGTTTAAAACAATGTGAAGGTCTTATCTTCCATATTTAAGAATCCACATCTGAAGATGTTTTAATTGCAACATAAATATTTATTTGAAATATATTTCAATATTAACATTATTTTAAATACGAAAATTAATAGAACAAATACTTTGTGTGCACAGGTAAAATAAGAAGAAAGGTTTATAATTAGCAGTCTTTTAACCCCATTTTAATTTTAACCATGGAAGTTTTACTTTAATAACTAAATTAACAGTAACTAAATTAAACAATGTAAGTAATTTGAGAAACTTGCAAATTCCAAAAAACTAAACTGCCTCTATTATCCTGCCACCAAGAGGGCATCAAAGCCAAAATATGGATCTATTTTCTCAAATTATAGTGCAAAACTTTAAAAAATAATAGCTGTTTCAAACAAACACAAAACATTCAATTACAGGATCTAAACTCTTCCTTTGGAAAATACTCTTAATCGGCAAGCACTCTTTTGAAAACACTAACATTACAATTGACATCGCAATTGACACTGGGGAAATCTTGGCAGGAAGTGAATTGAATAGCTTGGAAAGAAATCACCCACAGCTGTCCCTGCCTAGATTTATCCAAATTTGACCATTTAACATGAGAAAAACAGAGGAGCCACTAATTGAGAATGATAATCAGCAATCTACCTTAGGGTCACATTTGTGGAAGTTAATTCATTTTGATTAAGCCTCCAAACCATCAGTGTGAAGCTTGAAGCAATATTTCACTTGCTTGCTATTTCACTCTAATGGATTACATTATAGCTTATGATGTTTAGTTTTTTAATTAAAAATATTAACTATATATTATATCTAGTTACATTAACCTCTTTTCTCTAAAAACATTCCACCTTTACAGCAAAATTACTATGCCCGAATCTCCACCTATACAAGTAGCAGGCCTCACAGAAATCACCTCATATATTTTCAAGTTATTTATAAGGGTACCAGCTGTACTTTTATTCTGTGATCCAAGATTTGAAGTGCAGTCATAATGTCTTATTTATTTACCTTTAACAGAATTTTGTCATTTCTTCACCACTAAAAAGTAGGCCAACTTGCTAGCCTAAAGTTTAAGGTGTTAATTTTGGTACACATTCCATCTAGGACCCTGTACACTGAATTGGATTTCATCCATGCACAGACATTTCTATTTACCAAGAGCAACGTGTCTGGGGACCTTTGGGCATTGGAATCATTTCCAAACATCTGCCATAGGCCTAACAGTGAAAATGGGGTTTAACAATACAAACTCAATAAAATGTTTCAAAGTTATGTGAGCATTTTCCTACTTGTTAGGTTTGTGTTTGATTGATGCCTAAGGCTATTGTATAAATTTCCATAATTCATGCAAACAATACTAAGTAAATCACACAACAAAAACAATCCTATTAGACAGTCAATTCTCTTGAACATTGTTGACTTGGCACCATTTGTTTTATTATAATAGGAGCTTTAAATGTAAAGTCAAAGGTAAGTATATTAGTAATGTATGCAGAGCAATAGGGGCTTTGGTATTGTATATTGGGTGGGGGGGAATAACTTTAGGCAGAAACCTAAACTCGCCTAAAGGTATAAGGGCCTTGGAGACAGAAACATCTCTGAAACAAAAAAAAACCTTTTGAGATTCAGAATGTGACTAGGACTTTGGTTATGACTAGATCTTCTGGCAGGAGAGTCTCTACTACTAGAACAAAGATCACGCTCATAATATATATTCTAAAAGACATCAGCACAGTAAAAAGCACAGTAGAAATTACATCTGTACCTATATATTCATTGCAGCACTGTTCACAATAGCCAAAATCTGGAAACAACCCAAATGCCCTAGAACAAATGACTGGTTAAAGACACTTTAGTACATCTACACAATGGAATACTATGCAGCTGTTAGGAGAGATGAAGTCATGAAATTTTCTCACAAACGGATAGACTTGGAGAGTATCATGCTAAGTGAAATGAGTCAGAAAGAGGGACAGACATAGGACTGCACTCATTTGTGGAGTATAGAATAACAAATGAGTTCTATACTGCACTCATTTGTGGAGTATAGAATAACATCATATGAATATAGAATAACATCCTTGCCCTGACACTCAAGGACAGTAGATACAAGGGCCAGAGGAGTGCCCCATCATTGGAAACCTGCTTCATGAGCAGAGGGGAGAAGGCAGATGGAATAGAGAAGGGATCACTGAGAAAATGAGGGCTGGAGGAACCAGTTGGGGTGGGAGATGCATACCGAATGTAGATAATGGACCAAACATGATGACCTCTCAGTGTCTGTGTTGCAAGCTATAATGCCCAAAAGTAGAGAGATAGTATGGGGAATATTGTCTGCCATGGAGGCAGGAAAAGGGTGGGAAAGGGGGGGGAGAGTATACCAGAAATATTGGTGGTGGGGAATGTGCACTGGTGGAGGCATGGGTGTTTGATCATTGTGTGATTGTAACCCAAACATGAAAGAAGCTTGTAACTATCTCACAGTGATTCAATAACATTTTTTAAAAATTAAAATAAAAATAAAATAATTAAAAAGACATCAACAGCTCTAAGTCACCCCTCTTGACAACCACCCTAGGAAAATACTTTTGAAAAACTATATAAATTAACTTAGCAGAGGAAAGGAAACTATTTCTCTTGAAATTGTAGCAGGGCCGGAGCGGCCAACGCTAACGCGGCCGCAGTTATTTTTTTTTACCATTCCATGCCTTCTCCTTTGGCCACAATTGATAGAATTCATTCTATCTGTGTCTTAGTGGGCGTGGTCTAAAGTGGGCGTGGCCTCCTCTCAGAGCGGCCAACGCTAACGCGGCCGCAGTTATTCTTTGCTACCTCAGCTCAATCCGTACTATGTATTCCTTTGAAAACTCACTTTTGCGATCTCAAACATTTACGCAAAATAGCCAGTAGCTTAGGCTGACAGTATAAAAGCTATCCGTGAATAAGGGAAGTTTAGCACAATCGGAGCCCCTTCTTCCCACAAAAAGGAAGAGGAATAAATAACTACAAGGTTCCAACTCTGCACTTCCGTGACAATATGAAGAAACAGCGAAAATCCCCTCCACCAAGAGAGGGAGAAGAAAAGATACTAGAAACCTCAAAAGAGTCTCCCAACATCTACGACCTCTCAGATAAACAATTCAGAGAGGAAATATGGAGGAGAGTCGACCTACTCCAAGCAACTATGGAACAGACATCCAATAAATTAAGGGAGGAGATGAATCAAGCGCTGCAACGGTCTACCAAGAAAATACAGGAAGAAATGAGAGCAGAAATGAGAGCAGAAATTTCAAACCTTCGAACCGAAGTCTCACAATTAAGCAATCGGTAGATGAAATAAAAATCTCACTAGATGCCCTCAACAGCAGAATGACTACAGCCGAAGACAGAATCAGCGAGCTTGAGGATGAGCTGCAGAAAGCTTACAGACAGCAACAAATAATGGCCAAAGACCTCAAAATGGCTATAGAGCGAATCAGAGCCCTGGGGGATGACTTCAAGAGGAACAACATAAGAATCATTGGAGTACCAGAACCACAGGGAAGTAACCCCAATGAAAAAAACATAGTCAAAGACATCATCACTAAGAAATTCCCAGAGCTGGAGAAGGCAGGCGTCCAGATACAAGAAGTCCGAAGAGTGCCAGCAAAAAGAGACCCAAATAAAAAGACTCCAAGGCATATCATAGTCAGAATGGCGGATGCTGTAGATAGAGACACAATTCTACAAGTAGCAAGGTCAAAGAGGGAAATCACATACAAAGGAGCACCCCTCAGATTTACGGCCGATCTGTCAGAAGAAACCCTCCGAGCCCGAAGACAATGGTGGGACATAGTGAAAAAACTCAACGAAATGAATGCCTCACCAAGAATACTTTATCCAGCTAAACTCTCACTCAAACTCGAAGGAACCATACACTATTTCTCGGATAAACAACAGCTCAGGAACTTCATAGACTCAAAACCAATCTTGAAAGAAGGTCTAAAGGGGCTACTGTAAGACAAGGAGGAGCCCCATAAGAACAACAAATCCCACAGAAAGATGACACAAAACCACATCACAATAATCTCTCTCAATGTCAATGGACTAAATGCACCTATCAAAAGACACAGAGTGGCTAAATGGATCCGGAAATTAAACCCAACATTCTGTTGCCTGCAAGAAACACACCTGAACAAACAGAGTAAACATAGACTCAAAGTCAAAGGATGGAAAACAATCCTCCAAGCAAACAACCCCCTTAAAAAAGCTGGAGTGGCCATCCTGGTATCCGACAACATAGATTTCAGGATGAAAAAGATCAAAAGGGACAGCGAAGGTCATTTTCTGTTTATCAAGGGATATGTACAACAGGAAGAAATCACACTCTTAAACGTATATGCTCCTAACAAACGACCGGCTAAATATTTAAAACGACTCCTAACAGACTTCAAAGAGGACATCACTAACAGCACAATTGTAGTCGGAGACTTCAATATGGCCTTATCACCTCTAGATAGATCCACAAGAACAAAACTCAACAAGGAAACACTGACTCTGAATGAAGAAATTGAAGAGAGAGGCCTAATAGACCTATACAGGGCCTTACACCCCAAAAAGAAAGAATACACATTCTTTTCCAGTGCACATGGAACATTTTCAAAAATAGACCATGTACTGGGCCCCAGAACATACCTCAATAGAATCGGAAAAATAGAAATTGTATCAACCATCTTTTCAGACCACGATGCGCTGAAGATAGAAGCTAACCACCCACAAATACGGAAAATCAAATCAAACACCTGGAAATTAAACAATTCCATGTTGAACAATGAGTGGGTCAAGAAGGAAATCAAGGAAGAAATCAAAAGATACTTAGAAACAAATGAGAATGAAGACACGAGCTACCAAAACCTATGGGACGCAGCTAAAGCCGTGTTAAGGGGAAAATTTATAGCTCTCCAAGCATTCCTCAGGAAGGAAGAAAGGATCCACATAGATAGCTTGACTTCACGACTCAAGACCCTAGAAAAGGACCAGAGAAAGGACCCCAAACCAGACCGAAGGAAAGAAATAATAAAAATTAGAGCAGAAATTAATGACATCGAAACCAAAAAAACAATCCGAAAGATCAATGAAACAAAGAGTTGGTTCTTTGAGAAAATAAATAAGATTGATAAACCGCTAGCAAGTCTCACAAAGAAAGAAAGAGAGAAAACTCTAATAAATCGAATCAGAAATGAAAAGGGGGACATCATAACAGAAACCAGTGAGATTCAAAAGATCATTAGAGACTACTTTGAAAGTCTTTACGCCACAAAAAAGGAGAACCTAAAAGAAATGGATGGATTCCTTGATTCCTATAATCTCCCAACACTGAAGAAAGAAGACCTGGAATACCTGAATAGACCCATCAATGTTAAGGAAATTGAAACGGTAATCAAAAACCTCCCCAAAAACAAAAGCCCAGGCCCAGATGGTTTCACTGGCGAATTCTTCCAAACATTTAAAGAAGACCTATTGCCTGTTTTCCTCAAACTTTTCCAGGAAATTGAAAAAACAGGAACTCTCCCAAACAGTTTCTATGAAGCACATATCTCCCTAATACCAAAAGCAAACAAAGACACCACTAAGAAAGAAAATTACAGACCAATTTTCCTGATGAACACCGATGCGAAGATCCTCAACAAAATACTAGCAAATAGGATCCAACAACTCATCAAAAAGATCATACATCACGACCAAGTGGGATTCATCCCAGGGATGCAAGGATGGTTTAACATTCGGAAATCAATCAACATAATCCAGCATATCAACAAAAGTAAAGATAAAAACCATATGATCATATCAATAGATGCAGAGAAAGCATTTGACAAGATCCAACATCCTTTCATGATGAAAACCCTCGCCAAAATGGGGTTTGGAGGAACTTTCCTCAAGATAGTCGAAGCCATCTATCACAAGCCTACGGCAAGCATTATCCTCAACGGGGAAAAACTAAGGGCCTTTCCTCTGAGATCAGGCACAAGACAAGGATGCCCACTCTCACCACTCCTCTTCAATATAGTACTGGAAGTACTTGCGATAACTATTAGACAAGAAAAAGAGATTAAGGGCATCCAGATAGGAAGGGAAGAAATCAAACTCTCACTATTTGCAGACGACATGATACTATATCTAGAGAAGCCTAAAACCTCTACTAAGAAACTCTTAGAAACAATAGACTTATACAGTAAAGTTGCAGGCTACAAAATCAATACCCAAAAATCCATGGCCTTCATATATGCAAACAATGAGGCAGAGGAAAGGGACATGAAAAAAGCAATCCCATTCACAATCGTGCCCCAGAAAATCAGGTACCTCGGAATCAGCTTAACCAAGGAAGTAAAAGACCTTTACAAAGAAAACTACATAACGCTACTCCATGAAATCAAAGAGGACATGAGGAAATGGAAACATATACCCTGCTCGTGGATAGGGAGAATCAATGTTGTCAAAATGGCAATACTCCCTAAAGCATTATACAGATTCAATGCGATCCCTATAAGTATACCCATGACATTCTTCAAAGAAATGGATCAAGCAATCCTAAAATTCATATGGAATAACAAACGTCCAAGGATAGCTAAAACAATTCTTGGGAAAAAGATGATGGGAGGCATCACCATCCCCAACCTCAAACTTTACTACAAAGCAGTAACAATTAAAACAGCATGGTACTGGAACAAAGGCAGAGCCGTAGACCAATGGAACAGGGTGGAATATCCCTACACACAACCCCAAATGTATGACCATCTAATCTTTGATAAGGGAGCAAGAGATGTGAAGTGGAGCAAGGAAAGCCTCTTTAACAAATGGTGCTGGCACAACTGGACAACCACATGCAAAAAAATGGGTTTAGACCTTGACCTGACACCATGCACAAAAGTCAGTTCAAAATGGATTAAAGACCTCAACATTAGACCACAAACCATAAGGTACATTGAAGACAAGGTCGGCGAAACCCTCCACGATATTGAAGATAAAGGTATCTTCAAAGGTGACACGGAACTAAGCAATCTAGTAAAAACAGAGATCAACAAATGGGACTACATTAAACTAAAAAGCTTCTGCACCGCAAGAGATACAGTGACCAGAATCCAAAGACTATCCACAGAATGGGAAAGGATATTTACACAATACCCATCAGATAAGGGGTTGATATCAATGGTATATAAAGCACTGGTTGAACTCTACAAGAAGAAAACATCCAACCCCATCAAAAAATGGGGCGAAGAAATGAACAGAAACTTTACCAAGGAAGAAATACGAATGGCCAAAAGGCACATGAAAAAGTGTTCTGCATCACTAATCATCAGAGAGATGCAGATCAAAACAACTTTGAGATACCACCTCACACCACAGAGACTAGCACACATCCAAAAGAACAAAAGCAACCGCTGTTGGAGAGGATGTGGGGAGAAAGGGACCCTTCTTCACTGCTGGTGGGAATGCCGACTGGTTCAGCCCTTCTGGAAAACAATTTGGACGACTCTCAAAAAATTAGATATTGAATTCCCATTTGACCCAGCAATACCACTGCTGGGAATATATCCCAGAGAGGCAAAAAAGTACAATCGAAACAACATCTGCACATGTATGTTCATCGCAGCACTGTTTACAATAGCCAGAATCTGGAAAAAACCCGAATGCCCCAGAACGGATGACTGGTTGAGGAAACTTTGGTACATCTATACAATGGAATACTATGCAGCTGTTAGAAAAAAGGAGGTCAAGAATTTTGTAGTCAAGTGGATGGGCATGAAAAGTTTCATGCTGAGTGAAATGAGTCAGAAAGAGAGAGACAGACATAGAAAGATTGCACTCATCTATGGTATATAGAATAACAGAGTGGGAGACTAACACCCAAGAACTGTAGAAATAAGTACCAGGAGGTTGACTCCATGGCTTCGAGGCTGGCCTCACGTTCCGGGGAAAGGTCAACTCAGAGAAGCGATCACCAACTACATTGTAGTCGAAGGCCATGTGGGGGAAGGGAGTTGCGGGCTGAATGAGGGCTAGAGACTGAGCACAGCGGCCACTCAACACCTTTATTGCAAACCACAACAGCTAATTAGAGAGAGAAAACAGAAGGGAATGCCTTGCCACAGTGGCAGGGTGGGGTGGGGGGGAGATGGGATTGGGGAGGGTGGGAGGGACACTGGGTTTACGGGTGGTGGAGAATGGGCACTGGTGAAGGGATGGGTTCCAAACTTTGTATGAGGGAAGTATAAGCACAAAAGTATATAAATCTGTAACTGTACCCTCACGGTGATTCTCTAATTAAAAATAAATAAATTTTTTAAAAAAATAAAATAAAATTATATTGTTTAAAAAATCAAAAAAAAAATTTGATAAAAAAAAAAAAAGAAATTGTAGCAGGTACAGATGTTCATATTCCTGTTCCCAAACAGAAGAGAAGGGACTGGAGATAGAGTGGCCAAATTCAGTGAAAGATTTGATGCTGGGGAGGAGGAGGAGGAGAGAAAGAGAGAGAGAGAGAGAGAGAGAGAGAGAGAGAGAGAGAGCAAGAGAGAGAGACAGGGAGAGACAGAGAGAGTGACAGAGAGAGTGACAGAGAGAGACAGAGAGAGACAGAGAGAGAAAAGAGATTCTCAGATTTGGGGAGAGCTCTCATAAAGTAGGACTCCAGAGAGAGGCAAAAGCCCTTCTACTTTTATGCCCTTTTAAGAAAGTTGAGAGGGTGGGTCAGCATTTCTTTATTATGTTCCAAAAATGCTGTCTAGCAAAAAGGATGCCGAGATAATTCTTTTCTGGTGTCAGGATCCAACATGGTCAAGGTTGTCCAAATTATTACCCTAGGTCACCCATGTGACATTCCATACTGGTAATATTTTGGCTTAGAGCCATATCCCTAATCTTGCCCTCCTGTTTCCATGGTTCCTATCATTCCCCTCTCTTCAACAGGGAGCTCCACTTGTGACAGGGGAATAGGGATCAAGAAATCATCTGGCTTTTCCCTGCTAAAAATGGTCAAAGTTTTGGGTAGCAGATGGAATACCCTAAAAAATAAGCAGTCTGTCCATGGGCTCTTTGTGGAAGTCAGACGAAATACCCAATCCCAGCTGTATCAGTAACTGCAATTTAGAGATTTTGAACAGAAGTAAATTTTACTAAGGTGTTTGAGATGCATGGGTCAAGTATTTAAAGTGTATAAAAAACAAAAGATCTCAAGCTTTATTAAATATTATTCCTCCCTTCTTGAAGTAGTTCTTCATTTGATCCTTTAACCTGTGGGGTGAGAACCAGTAGTTGAAACTATTCCCCCTTCACCCCCGTTCTGTGGCTTTGAGAGCAAGACAGGGGCATAGATACCCCTCTTTTAAAGGAACAGAAAAAGGGGGAGACTTGAAAGAAACTGGAAGGTCTTAGAGGTTATTCTTGTCTTCTAGAGGGATCCTTTCCAATTAGGCAATTACAGGTTGCTAGACCACAATTTAAAAATCACTGAACCGAAAGACTATGATTCAATGGGTCTTCTAACCCATTTTGGCACCCAGAGCAGCTTCTTACAGAAATGCTTCTAGACTGTGAATTGTGCTACAACCCTGTGCTGCCTGGGGAAGGATTTTCCCTCTCTACCCTATCTTTCTGTGGAAGATGGCGACAGTGGCAGCACCCACGTGGCCAGTGCCACCTTCTAAGACTCCCAACAGAGGTATGAGTTTGCAGTGATGTGGCTCACAGGCGATCTTGGGATGGGGGTGTTACTGGCACACTCTCCACCCAGATAAGATCCAGAGCTGGTGCAAGCAAAACGTACCCGCTGCTCCTTAAAGACTATGATCCGAGAGGTCTTCTAACCCATTTTGGCACCCAGAGTGGCTTCTTACAGAAATGCATCTAGACTGTGAACTGAGCTAAAATATCAGAAATCCAAAACCATACAGCCGTAATAGCGGCTGCTCAAGCTCACAGAGTGTTCATTCTCAGCAATGGAAAACAAATTATTAAATGATGCCTTTTCAGCAGGCTTGATTGTTGGGGGGAAATTCCAAATAATAATAGTGAGTTCTCTATTGAAATATTCAATAGAAATATCTGTTGAAATATTGAATGTATTCAAAGTATAGAGAGAATAAAGTGAAGATCATTAGCCACTCAGGTGGGGGGTGGGAGGGGGCATATTGGGGTTCCTGGTGGTGGAACATGTGCACTGGTGAAGGGATGGGGGTTTAACTATTATATGACTGAGACTTAAACCTGAAAACTTTGTATTTTTTTCACGGTGATTCAATAAATTAATAATAAAAAAAAATCACTGAACCATCCCAAAGTAGTTCAAGCCAAATCCAGGCTTTAAAGGATGTGGCTGATTTTACTTCAGAATCTTAACTTAAATTTTTAATTTAAGTTTAATTAACTTCTCACAGTGGAGACATAACTGGTGCCCGCTCGAGCAAATTGTGAACGATGGGACAACAGTGCTACGGTGCTACTTTATTATCCCTTCTTGGGAATGGAATCTGGTTTTAACACAGAACCATGCCTCTAAAATGAAACATGGTTTTCTCTCCACCTTTACAATTAATATAACAGATTATTTTTCCTTAGTAAAAGTGGCAATTAATTTCCATGGGCACAGTTAAAACTGAGTAACTCACTGTTTGAGGCTACTTTGTTAACCTGTTAGTAGACAAACTTCCTTACCAAGTTTCAGTAAGATCCCACATTTTTGCTGTATTTATGCAAAGATACTGCCTTGAAGTACTAAATACATTAAAGACATCAAGAAGAGATAAGTGAGTGCTCTGTTCTTATGATAAGGTGCACCTTGCCTATTTGCTATGGGTCATAGGTCAGAGGGATAATTATTAAAATCTGGAATAGTGATTCAGGCACCTAGACATGGAAGAGTTCCCCATGGCGATAGAATTCCTGTAAAGTAATTTAATAGAAAGGCCCCCATGGCAATGGAAACTCTGGGAAGTAACACAACCAACTAGCCCTAGGGTTATTAGGACTTGCCTTGAGAACGTAGGAATTAAGGCCTGATAGGACCTTCTCTTGGTACAGTGCAGACCCAGAAAAGGCTGCACCTTACTTGGAAAGAGACTTCAGTGGGAACAAGGGCAGAAAATATAATTTCAAAGAACACCATCAACTACTCTCAAACTCTATCTCCTTGACAGCCACCCTAGGAGTGGACTCTTGCCTAGGTAGAAAGCCCCATGGGGGACAACTTGGGAGAAATCCTATAAAAAACAACGTGAACACAGGAAGTACATGCTTATGCTGTCAGCCCATGTACTGCCTGTGTTATGTGTTGTGGCCAAGTGTACATGTGTTGCCCACATCTCCCCTCTTGAGATGTGTACTTTCATATGTTCATATCTAATGTTGGAATGTGTACTGGGGCTCTTTCACGTTTGTGTTCTCCCTTGAGCACATTATTCTCTCTCTCCCTCTCTCTCTCTCTCTCTCTCTCTCTCTCTCTCTCTTTCTCTCTCTCTTTCTCTTTCTCTCTCTTTCTCCCCCTTCTGTTCCTCAAAATCTCCAAATAAAACCTGCTTTTACTTCACTGATTGTCTCCTGACATTATTTTCTGTAAGAAAGACAAAGGATCCAAATCTTGGGTAGGGCCTAGGACTGACTTTCCTTTTCTACAAAGAGCAATTCCCCCTCCAGTGAGTCAACAGCTCCCTGAGATTAACTCCTAGTCAAGCAGAACAGGTGGACCTCAGGTGTGGCTTAACGGCTACTTACTAGGACTGGCATGACTTGAGGTCCATGTCATGCAGGGGCTCATTGCAGAGTTTATCAGTCCTAGACTTCCTAGTGCATCCCAGAGTGGCAGAGGTAGATCGGGAGAAAGCAGGAGATCCCCTTCTCAAAGCTGTTGCCTCTCTCCTCTTTTAGTCACATAAGTCACCTGGAGACCCCACCAGTATCAACAGTAAAATATTACAACAGTAAAAACATTTAATGGTAAAAATTGATGCTTAGTATATTTAGTCCTATACTGAAAATCCCCACCTGTAATTTTTTTAGTGTCTACTTTTTCTCTCAGGGCACTATAATTTTGTCTTTTGGTTCCATGATGAGTCTATATTCTGGAATATCTGTCTAAAGACCTTTTAACAGACTTTCTACCAAAATACATATTAGAACAATTATTCAGAAGCAATTTAAAAGATTTTCTTATAACACTCCAGTTTGGCCTTATAGTTTCTTTACCAAAAATTAACCCTCAAACTTTATCTACGCATTCTTTTATATTCATCCTGTCCATTACTTTTTTTTCCATTCACAACCAACCAGTGTTACTTTAAGAGAGAATTTCTTTCTTTTCCTCCATAACAATATCTCTATCCATTATCTCTCTTAAAATATGTGCCTACTATTTTTATGGTCACATTTTAGAGGTTTAACCTCCTTAGTACACATTGATTCCCTAAGGAATTTGGAAACTAATTGCTAATCATTTCTTTCTCCTTTAGCAAGACAAAAGTACCCTACAGTACTTGTTAAAGGCTTTTTCTGCAGACTTCTATATACAAGGCATCAGTTTTGTAAATGGATAAAAACTTTAGGATGCTGATAATTAAAGATCTTATGACACATATCACACTTGGTGAGAAAGTTTGTTCCATGTTGTGAATTAACCAGAACAAATTAAAGAGAAACACTGAGATAGGTTACTAAGTGTACAACAGCATAATCTTAAAAGCAATGTGAAAACTATCTATCAATTTTACTTTATTGTTCAAAAATGCTCCTGATACCATGACACTTCACTAAATTGTAATCCCTTAGCTGGGGGCTGGATGGTAGCTATTTCAATGCTGATGCTTTTGACCAATCAGGGTGTAACTATCAAAGGCTGGTGTGGAGAGAGCTGGTGGGGAAAAAAGTTTGCAGAGTAGATTTGAGGCAGGCAGTTAGACAGGGAAGGGCCCCCATGACAATGGAATTCCTAGGAAGCAATAAAACCAACAGCTCAAGGCTGCAAAGAGCCCACCTGATGAGCTCAGGAGTCTGATAAAACTTCACCTGGAACCAACAGACCCAGAGAATGCCAGAATCCCTCGAAGATAAGATCCAACAGGAACAAAAACCAAGGAAAGGAATTTCAAAGAAGATCATCAATCACTCCCAACTCTACCACCTTGGCAACCTAGTATTGGACTCATAGCTAACTGGAAAGCTTGGGGGAAAACCCTATAAAAGTCACCTGGAACAAAGGAAGCGCTCACATATGCTGCCTGAGCCCACATGGCCAATCACATGTGGTGTCCTACCACATGTATCACCTGCACCTCCCCTCTTGAGATGTGTACTGGGTTCTCTCCGCCGTTGGAGGAGCCCACATTCTCTCTCGTGAGCACAATACTCTCTCTCTCTTTCTCTCCCTCCTTCCCTTTCCTCAAAAAGCCTCTAAAATAAAATCTGCTTTTACTTCACTGCTCAAGTACTTTGGAAATTCTTTTCTATAAGAAGGACAGAGACCTTTAAGGGCTGGGTAAGCCCTAGGACTGACTTTCCTTTCCTGCAATGAGCCATTCCTTGCTCTAGCCTGAATCCATAGCTCCTGGAGAAATCCCGTGGTGGGGATTAACTCCAATGTGGAGAAGCTCAAGTGGGCATCTGGTGTGGCTTGATGGCTACATTGTGGGGCTAGCTGGACTCTGGCCCATACTGTGCAGGGGCTCATACACAGACTTTATTAGTCCTTGCCTTCCCTGTCAGTCCTGGGATGGCAGAGGTGGATCAGGAAAAAGTGACCTTCTCTCTTCTCTCTGCCTCACATAAACTACCTGTGTGTTTGTGTGTGTGTGGGGTGGGGGAGAACCAACTTCACATGAACTCTCTTTAAGGAAAGATTTCTCTGTAGCATAAGATGGTGTTTGATAGCATTTTTACCCACAGTAGAAAATCTTTCTAAACTGGAGACAATACTTTAAAACCTGCACTTTTCTTATCAACTCTATGTAGACATCATCTGCATACATGTATTTAATATTGTTGTAAATCTTTTCTGTCATTTCAACAAGGTCCATAGTCATTTCACCAAGGGATGTCATTGTTGCAGGCAGGAAATTTGGGGCCTCTGGTAATGTGGACTGGGAAAAACACTGTGTCTCTAAGCAAAACCAGCCCACAGGCACAAAGACCTTTGAATACAGAACACATCTGAGGACTCTTAAAGGAAAGTCTTTGAATGCAGAATTCCAGGCCAGAGCATTGGCAAGGACCCCCTGGGAAGAGAGGCTCCAACCTGGAACAAAGAAAGACTGAGCTAAGAATAACAAAGAAAACAATCAACAGTTCCAAGCTCTCCTCCTTGACTACATCCTAGCAACAGACTTTGAAGAAGAGTTTGGGAAAACTATAAAAAAACAAATTTTTCAGAGGCTAATGCACTCATTTCCTTATTCTGGGGGTCGCCCACAGCTCTTCTAAGGATGTGTGTTTGAAGTGCATGGTCTATCTTGAGAGTGTACTCTCTTTCTGCCTCATCATATTTCCCAGATTACACGGGTCTTGCTTTACTAGTTATCTTCCTCCTGACAGTTGTTTCTGCTGTCAGAAGAACCAGAGGATGAAACCTGGGCAGAGGTAGGTTTCACCTTTCTTTCTCCTGCAGAACAAATTCCTTGCTCCAGACTGAGGCCATGGCTCTAGATGGTGGGGATTAATTCCCAGGTGGTGAAGAATAAGCAGACTCGGGTGCAGGGTCAAGCTGGTGAGCACAAGCATCTGTACTTCTTTTCTCTATACTCTAAAGGGTCTTCAGAGTGGGGGAGGATGTTTATCAATTCCACCCTAACCCCCCAGCTCCAGGCACCTTGTGGGTGAATAAATGGGTAAGGAGTAAGAAGATAGATCCCCCTCAGGAGACTGTTCTTTTTCTTCTTTCAATTTCACATAGGTCATCTGCAGCATAATCACGGAAAACACTTTGTTTGCTAATCTCCAAGAAGCCACTCCTCATCCATTCAAGTTTGATTCTGAGATTTGCAATCATTCAATCACAACCTCAGGCTCTACCTAGAATTCCAGTTCTCATGCAGTTTTTGACACTGCAGTACTTCCTCCACTGATGTCTGGAACCTACAACGTCATCCACGAGGGTTGCAATCAACTTCTTTCACACTTCTGGGGATGTGGATAACCTGGCATCCACCCAGGAGAATATTCACTGTCACCTAGAACAGTGAATCTTTTCTAGGACATTTCTCTCTGGTTCTGGCCAAAGCCATCCAGAGACATGTCTATGGCAGCAACGAAGTTACAAAACGTATTTCTTCAATAATAAGAGCTGAAAGTCAAAATCTTGATCCTGGGCTGCAAAATGGATGCTGTTGTTCATAGGTATGGAAACATTCATCTTCTTGTACATTCCCCTCAGAGCTCTTGGGTGACCATGCAGTGATGAGAAGCAGCACTATTTTGAAAGGAGTCTTTTTTATTTTCCCTGAGCAATAGGACTTACAGTGAGCGTCAACTCTTCAGTAAATCATTTTGTAAGCTGAAGTGCTATCATCCAGGTTTTATTGTTCCACTGATAGTTCTAAGATCACTGATACATGTGACTACACTAAATGGAAAATTTTCAATGTTTACGAAACAACCTTCTGTTGGAAAATGATCCCACTCAGAATTTTCAAAGCTGAAAAAGAGTTATTATCGTCTTGCTCCAAAACTCCAAAGGATATGTTGACTCTCTTGTTAAGGGCTAATTCAGTTGAAGTTAATATTCATTTATCAGTCTGAAGATCCTAAGAATCCGTTAAAAATAGACTTAACCTCATCATCTGACTTATTTGTGTTTCACTTAGTACTTTTAGGTTGAAGAGATGGCTTATTAAAGCTCGTCAATTAGCCTCTACAAACCTTTCTTTCAGTGTACTCACCTAATATTGAGACCACTTGAACTTACTCCAGAGTAGAGAGAGAGCCCCAATACACATCCCAGCATTAGATCTGAAAGTTACAAAAGTACATATATCAAGAGAGATGTGGGTGACACATGTGCTCAGACTTTATACTACATATCTATAATAGTATTTTGTGATCAGTGATTATGTATAACAGAAAAATAGAAATCAAGTTCTGTGTTTTCCTGATTAAAATACAGAATACTATTACAGAGCTGCCACAAAGGTTTCCTATAGCCTATAACTATGATCAGAAATATAGTATAATATCTTTTATGCTACATTTGTCCATTCTAGGAAAAATAAATAGCTGTCTTACAATGATCATCTCTTAGTCATTCATTCCTAAACTGCCTTTATTCTTGGCCACATACTGAGTCAATATGTTGACTTCCTTCCCTCTTCACATACCCCTATGTTTTATCTCGTGAGACCTCCCACCCAATTCTATCCTCTCCATGAACCCACCAATTAAATGACAATTACAAACCGAAAATCTGGAGTCACTACATTCTCTATATATCACATAGCATCCTATCTAAAATTAAATCCATCTACCATGTGATTCTTTTGCACATTATTCTAGTCCAGATTACCACTCTGTCTCACTTGGAAAATTGCAGTCGACTTCCATAGGTCCTTTTGCTTGAAAGTGACTGCTTATACTCCAAAAAAAAATCGGAAACACTAATCCAATTTCACTGGTTATGTGTCACATGATATTTTTGTCTTTCTCTCCATCTTCATTTTTTTCTATCTTCTGCTTCTTTGTGTTCTCAGATTCTTACCCTATTCATAAGTTGTGTCCTTGATTCATATGCACTAGTCAATCTCTTTTCTTGTCCCTTTACTCGTGAGTGAACCATGGACATTTCTTTTTTAATTAACTTATTTTTTAATTAGTGAATCACCATGAGGGTACAGTTACAGATTTACACATTTTCGTGCTCGTGTTTCCCTCATACAATGTTCGAGAACCCATCCCTGCACCAGTGCCCATTCTCCACCACCAATAAACCCAGTATCCCTCCCACCCCATGGACATTTCTTAAGTTCCTTTTAAGCCAAATATGTTTTATTAGATAAGACATACCCACTATGTATAAACCTGAAGCCTTCTGTTTTTCCTCCTCAGAAACTATATTAAATTGAAGTTTTGCATTTAATTATATAAAATCTATCTAATATTAGAAGGACCACAAAGTGAATATCTCAGGCTTGATTGAACATATATGTTTTTTATTACAACTATTTGATTTTGCACATGCAGAGAGGTGACGTCCATTGACAATAAGTCAACAGAGGGTACATCTGTGTTCCAACTCACTCTTGGCTACGGACTACTCTTTCTATCATTAGAGAGTATAAACTCTATGAAGGCATAGGATTTATTTTGCATTGCTTTCTGTATCTTAATACCACTGAACTGGCATGCAATAAGTATTCAGTATACTAAATTCATATAACTTAGTATTAAATAAATGAATGAATCAACAGGTGAATAAAATTTTGGATCCATATTGATCATGTGTGAGATATAAAGAATATTTTTAGTTATGCTTTAAGTTTAAAAGATAATTAAATACGAATTATTTAACAAAGAAAGTCACTGTTAAATGTTCTAGTGATTTGGTCTTTTATGTCCAATAGTCCACCACAAAAACTCAAAACATGAAAGTTTAAGTAATCAGTAAGGGTTTCTGTTGTGCCCAGATCCTTTTAAACAGAAGAGAAAAATAGAAACTAAAGAGAGAAGTCATGTTCCAATGTTATACTACTTTTTGGCAGAAAAATATTTTTGTATGACTATTGATGCTTTTTATTGATACAAATACAAACATCACATATATAAAGAATTGTAATCTTTTTATCTACTAGAAAAATGAAAAAAGCAACTAAAGCAATCCTCCATTTTTAACTACTAGACAGTGATTATATAAAGAAAAGCTACAAGTAAGAATTATAAAGACATTTGTTGAAAAGGAGGACTTAAAACTTTAGAGTTGCCAATTAGGGTAGGCCTTAAGCTTCACTTAAAAAGCTATTGTTTTTTTTTCTCAGAAAAAAAAAGATGCATTTCTGAACTTGCAGTCAAGATGATGAATTGAGCATACAGGGATATATCATCTCTTCTCAATTAAGGCTAAGTGAGGGGGAAATATAGCTAAAGTTGAAGACAAAGGAGAAAAAAAATCCATCAAAAATTGAAATTATGTGAACCATGGAGAAAAATAACTAAATATATGCTCTGCTAGGTGAAGCTTTAAGGAGATCTAGGGAAGATAGTTCATTTGGAAGATCCTATCACTAGTCTCAATGTAATAGCAAGAGCTCCCTGCACAGAGCTGGGATGAGAGGAGGGACATTACTTAAGCAAAAGGTGACCTGAATTTTATTTCAGCAGCCTAGTTCCAGCATCCTGAAACAAAGTGCTTATCCAGGATTTGTGTGGGAAGAAAGACTGCATTGCCCATACCAAATGAGAACCACAAGCCTTGATGATCAATCTGGGGACTTGAATTGGCATCGAATTCCAGCTATAGTCATGTACCCATAACTAACTTTAAATTCAGGACAAACCTCATATGTGTTGGTCCAAAAAAGTCAACGCTTAGTGACATCACAGCTGTTGCAAGATCATAGTAGCTTGGACTCACGGTAAGTCACACAGCATTTCTCAGTATCAATGTCTAGTCAAATGAAGTTAGTTTCATCCTATATTGAGAAGGAATCAGAGAACTTTATTGGGTTTTCTGAGTAAAATCACAATTACTGCTGCTTTCTTTACAGTATTACTGCACAGAAAACTAAAGAAGTATACTTGAAATTGTTTTGATCGCATTCTTAATAAATTCCAGGACATAGATAAAAATATATATATCAATTACTATCCATAAGAATAAATAGCAACTCTGTTCTTTTGGTTTCTTGGACAAAAACATTTAGTCATCCACAAGTTCTCAAAATTCCAGCATTTGGAGAGAATATCTGTCAGGGAATCCTGGTTCCTGTACTTGATTTATAAGGCCTATATCCATTTTAATGAGGGGAGGTCTTATTCCTGTGAAAAGAGGTCTGGTTCCTGTCCTGGATTTTTGCTCATTATCACCATCAGGGAAAGCTGACTCCTGGTCCTGCTTTTACCAGTCTGTGTACTAAATCACCCTGACATGTTTGTGTGCTCTATCACCATGTCATTTGCAACTCTACCTGCTCCCTCCCAGCCACAAGTGCAGCCTATTCCCAAGCCCAGGACTGAGCTCTGCGTAAATGGGGCTTGAATTCTGGGGAGCTCACTCAGCCTTTGAAGATGACTCCACTGAGCCTGAATCTGTGCTAAATAAACTCCATCTGTTGTTGTTTTGTTTTGTTTTGTTTTTCTTGTTCTCCTGTGTATATATCTTTGTCTCTTTCTCTTGCTAGGATTTCTGCAACATACCCCGTCATGAGTATTAAGAAAAAAGTTCATCAAAAAAGAGATCAAAGAGGAAATTAAGGGGCTGGAGCGTTAGCACAGCGGGTAGGGTGTTTGCCTTGCACGAGGCCGACCCAGGTTCGAGTTCCAGCATCCCATGTAGTCCCCTGAGCACTGCTAGAAATGATTCTTGAGTGCAGAGCCCGGAGTAAACCCTGTGCACCACCAGGTGTGGCCCAAAAAGCACAAAAAAAAAAAAGAGGAAATTAAAACTACCAGTAAATTTCTAACCTAGTTATTTAAGAAACAAATTATTGATAGAACCATCTTCTGCATAACTAACCAAATTGGTAAACATGTAGTAGTTTCAAGATTTGAAAGCTATGGAAAAAGAGCAGTGCATTAGAGACAGCTAGTAGAACCATACATTGATAGTCATTCAGAAAATAGTTTGACATTCACAACTGAATGTAAGAATATGGCTGTCACTCAGTTCAATTCGGCAACTGCACTTCTGGATTTAGACCTAACAAACTCATGCATGTATATATAGAGGCAAGTACAAAGTAGCATTTTTCCTCATCAGCAAAACCAAGAGAACATTCTAAGTGCCTACAAATAGAGAAATGATTAAAAACACTTTTAGATAGGGAAAAATCTCTGGAAGGAACTTCATAAAACAGATACATAGTGGAAACATATTAAAAGCATAATGCAGGGCCTGAGGGACAGAACAATGGATTGAATGATGGACTTGTAATTGGGTGACCAGGGTTTGATCCCTGGCACCCCACTTGTCCTTCCATGAGGGAGCACTGAGCACAGAGCCAGGGGTAAGCCCTGAGCACTGCTGGTCAAAAACCAAAACAAAAAAACAAAGCAACAAAATTTCTAATGCAGCAAGATGCAAAACGATCAAACATTAATTAATTAATTAATTAGTAATTGAAAGCTGGAGCTTAAAATAATAATATCTTCTGATTGTAAATGCATATGCATATAAAATAAAAGGATCACTGTCACTGTCATCACATTGGTCATTGATTTGCTCGAGCGGGCACCAGTAACATCTCCATTGTGAGATGTGTTGTTACTGTTTTTGGCATATCGAATACGCTACCGATAGCTTGCCAGGCTCTGCTGTGTGAGCGTGATACTCTCAGTAGCTTGCTGGGCTCTCCGAGAGGGTTGGAGGAATCGAACACAGTTGGGTGAAAGGTGAACGCCCTCGCCCTACCACTGTGCTATTGCTCCAGCCCCTATTAGAACAAAAATATAAAAATACAATTTCATGACTGTTAAAAGTGAGTATGAAAAGCAATAAATGAGCGTTCATACAAGTTACTAGCAAGTGTGAGCCATGTGGAGGAGGGAAAGAAGAAGGGAGGCATCGAGAAGAGACACCACTCAGGACACTGATGGACTGAGACATCAAAGTATAATTTCTTCTGTCTGAGCAAGAACAAAAAAAACTTGGACGTTAGTTTCAATATCAAAAGAACATATTAAAGAATGTGGGTTCACAGGTCATGTGAACCCACATTCTTTAATATTCTTTAAGAAATGGTTGTGTCTGCTCCCTTCCACCCTCTTGGGGTCTATTTATCCACTAAACATTATTTTGCAGAGATGGGATCAGAAACTCCAGATGGGAGATGAGTCAGGAGAGTGGGATGGGCAGGAATTTCTGCATGTAAGCCACGTGCTCAGTCAGATCCCACTGTTCTCTGAGTTGAGAAGAATAAATAAGCTTCCCAAGCACCTGCTTTGGTGGCCATGAAATGGTTATCTTCAAGAAGGTGTTCTTTGAATATAAAGGCTGGAGATCATGAAGCCTTGTGCCAAGTCTGACACCCTAACATGTCCCACGCCACCCCCCATAACTCCCGCCTTCCTGAGCTTCACTCATTTATATGATGACTACTACAAAAACAGAAACTCTGTCTCCTCTGAGAAATTCTTGGAGCCAAAAAGGATAGCTTTTCATCTTACCTTTGCAACGACTCTGAGAGGACACTTAGCTTTTCATAGATGTAAGATAACAGAAACCAAAGAGAGAACTGTATGTACATATACATATGTGTACACATTTATGTCTGGGGGTGTGCAAATATCTCTTGTAACATGGATGCAATGATGCCTTATATAGTTTCTTTAGCAGATGGTTATGGAACCAAAGGTTCTACTAAATTCCTAAAATATTATATCAAAATGTTAGTACTCCGAAGGCTGAGGAGGTAGTAGAGGGTTAGGGTATATGTCTTGCATATGGCCCCGTAAAGCCCCACCACCAGCCCCACGTGGCATTCTGAGTAATGCTACTTGAGCCGTGGAGGACCCCAGTCCTGCGGGGGCCTAAGCAGTAAGTGCATCTTTGGATGCAGCAATGAATTGGCAATTTGGTTAACCAAGTATCTCCAGGAGTGGCTCCTAAACACCCTGAACACTGTTTGAGAGTCCTTCTTACCAAAAACAAATAATAATACTTTGGGTAGCTTAGCTTTCTAGTATAATAATTAGTGGGGAGTGTTACCTATTAATTAGAAACATTTCAAAACTATGGATACAGGTCTTTCAATTCAGAAATAAATATTTAATTTTATTAATACTTTAACTTAGTGATTTTTTACATCTATTTTTTTTTACCACATATATGAGAAAATATGGCTGCTCCTCCCAGACTGGAGTATAAAATGAGGCCCCCATAGTCATGCCAACGGCCTCTGCGCCAGGTTGTTTTCATTCTGGATGCCCCAGAGTGGGGCAGGTGATAACCCTCCCTGCCTCAAGGGACCCAGCCCCTGCAGCTGACCTCCACTACGCAACAGCTGCCACGCTCCACATTATAAGACACTTCCTACCCATTTTCCATAATTACCACACCGTATTTGATGGAGTTCAGACAGTAGGCAACAGATCATAGAGAGTATAGTATATACATATTACACATAGTATAAACATATATACACATATATATGTGTGTATATATATATATACATATATATATATATATATTTTTTTTTTGGAGAGCCCGGCAAGCTACTGAGAGTATCCCGCCAACACAGGCAGAGCCTTGCAAGCTACCCATGGCGTATTCAGTATGCCCAAAACAGTAACGATTGGTCTCATTCCCCTAATCCTAAAAGAGCCTCCAATCATTGGGAAAGACGAGTAAGGAGAGGCTGCTAAAATCTCAGGGCTGGGAAGAATTGAGACGTTACTGGTGCCTGCTCGAGTAAATCAATGAACAACAGTATAACAATGATACAGTGATATGAGATAACTTTCTTTTCCATATGATTTCTACTTTTTTTTCATAAGAATCTCTCCCCCCTTTCCTTTTGACACTTGTAGGTATGTTATGAATTAGTCACATGGTCTCTAGAAAAGGGTGCTATTTAAGTGTTATTTTAGGAGAAAAAACTAGTCATTACATTTTAAATTACTTAAGTCAAAGTAAATGTTAACAGAAAAGATTCACCAGAAGTCTATTCTAATTATTAAAGTTCTCTCTTGAATTTAGAATTAAAGCACAGATAAAAAAATATTAACAAACAACTTATAGTTATAAGTATAATGAAACACCCACAAGATAATTTTTATAAATTTGGAGCAGGAAAAGTCTTCCAGAGTATTAACAAAGGTTATAAATAAAAATACTGATAGTTCTACTAAAAAAATTTAATTTCTAAAGGGTAAAAAAATAATAGACACGATTTGAAAAACAGGCAAAAATATGTAAAAGGTTAAGTCTATGAAACATGCAATGACCAACTGATAACAAAAATGTGTTCAATCTCACTAAAAATGATATTAAAATAGAAATGAAATATTTTAGTTACTACAAATTTGGTAAATAATGATGTTTCAATTTGACTTCAGTAGAAAGAAGCTCTATCAACCTTCTGATGTATTCTGATAATACTAATACAGATTAGTATTATTTTTTCTATATGGAAATCTATAATTATGTATACAAACTATAGTATGAGTATTATATGGATATAGCCTAAAAATAAATCACATACAAGAAGAAAGATATATATGCCAGAATACAGACTTCATCATTGTTTACATGAAAAATTATAGGCAGCAACCTTCCAACACCTACCAAATACAGGCAATGGAATATTATTTAGTAAACACAACAAACACAATAAATCAGTATGGGAAGACGTTCTGATGTGGTGTTGAGTAAACTAACAGTTTATGTTATATCCGAGTGTACGGCATGGCATGGATGTTTGTAGATTAAAATATATTGGTAAGATATATGCAAATATTTTAACCATGATCTCTAAGGAGTTAAGAAAATTGGGTGAGAATTTAATTTTCTATGTCACATACTTTGGGTTTCTGAGGACTTTTTGTTTTCTGTTTCGTATTGAGGCCATGCCAGCTGGTGCTTGGAGCTATTTCCCTAATCTGAGATTTGTCAGGGCTTTTCCATCAGTCCTTCTCACTTTGATGATTTAAAGTTTATCTCCATCTTGAAAATATTTTCAGCAGGAAAGGACAAAAAAGGCACATGATGCTGAAGTTGAAAACTGAATCCAGGAAGAATTCAATGTTAGTGAGTTTTGTGCTGCTGCTACTGCTATTGGTAGTGATTGTGTCATGGCTGCTGTGGACAGTCCATAGAACCCACTCAGTGCATGATGCTCAGAGACCAGCTAAAGCCTGGAATTGAATCTTGGGCCTCACACAGGCATGGCATGTATACTCCATCACTGAGTCACATTACCAGACCATTTGCTTGTAATATTGACGCATCCACATCATGCATCCCCTAGATGGTGAAATCAACTTCTCTCTTGTTACTGTTCATCATCCACCAGCAAATCTTCATGTTATGAGATTTCTGATTCTCCCTAGACTTCATTCTTCCACCCTCTGTCCCTTTGCAGATCAGCAGCTGCAGCAAAGACTCAGATTCAGAAACATATACAGGGCACCTTCTAATGCACAAGGAGGGGAATAAACCCATTTACACTTGGCCAGGAGGGCTAGGAGAGCCTATCAACAGTTCTCTGGCTGCCCACAGACAGTTCAGCTGCATTCCTTGGAACGAGAAAGTCAAACAATTTCTAGAAGGTAAGTACTAATAATTACTGGGCAGATGTGACACATTGTTTGTATTTTCCAGGGAATGGAAAAATTAGGACGCATATTTTGGTGGTTTTGCTTGTTTCTCTTGTTTTGTTTTATTTTTAACAGACCTCCTTTTCATGTTCCTTATGGAGGACTAACTCTTCCTTCTATACTATATGCTATAGTTAGGTTTTCTTACAAGATGATATAGTTAGGCTTTCTTACAAGATGATAGCTTAAAAGTTGCTGATGAGTCTATTTTTATTTATTTATTTTTATCGAAATAAACATTCCTTGTAGAGTAAGCAAAAGCAATGCTCATAGTTACATTTTTAACTTTCACGGTACTTTAGTACAGAAGCTTGGCATAAACCCTTGCCTCAGCCAGGCAGACTATGATGTGAAATAGGTCTCAGGAAATCTGGCCACGGTGAGATTTGGAGCACTAACACTCACTGTCAATGTTGAAAGATTAGACAGATACAATTTAGAGAGAGCAAATATACTCCAATGTGAAGATTACCATAAAAAAATATAAATCACCTACTTGAAAAATAAAACAGAGACAGATGCTGCTTTACTTAAAATTCCAATGTATACACATTTAGAGACAGATATCAACCAAATTACATTGGATTTTTCTTACTGAAAAAGCTGGCTTATTGGCCTCCACCTAGTGTGGCTTATGTGTTATTGTCTATCACTTTTGAATCTTTGTGGATTCAGTATCTGCAGAATATTTAGTGGACTTGGCTTAGTCTTGAAATGGTAAACAAACTTTTTTTGCTCTATTCTTGACAACTCAGTGGAAAAATAATCTCTCTCTTTCTTTCTCTCACCCTCCCTCCCTCCCTCCCTCCCTCCCTCCCTCCCTCTCTCCCTCTCTTTCCAGGGATCACTCCTCCTGGTATGGCTCAAGGGAATATATCAAGTGCTGGGAATCTAACCCAGATTGGCCTGTACAAAGCAAGGCAAGTGTCAACCTACCCTATCCGCTAAACTATTTCTCCAGCCCCCTCAAGACTTAAGTTTCTAAGAAGAGGATTACAGTAGCAAATAACAGGATAAAAGAGAGCATTTTAAACACAAATGCAAGCTAAAAGAGATGAGCAAATAACACTTCTTCAGTAAATGAGGGAAAAACTATTCCATAGTGAGAATATTAAACAGTAAACACTAAACAGTAATATTTAGTGGACTTGGCTTAGTCTCTGGTACACCAGGCTCCCCCGTTCCTGTACTATCAGCAGACAGCACTGATACAGACTCCCCAATCTTTCCTCCTCCATTTCTTCTCAACCCGCGTTCTCATTCAAGCATGGTCTCTGAACACTCCCATGAAAATAGGAGTGAGACCACATCCCTCCTCTTTGTCTGTTTTTGGTGGTCTTGCTGCTCTGTGAATTCCCTGGGCACCTTCCTGCCTCTTTTGCACCTGTTACTTCTTTTCTTTAGGGCAGTTTACTTCCATACACACCAGGCTAGTTCCTTTAGCTGTTTCAGCTTTTTCAATCTTTGATTTCATCTTGTCCAACAGTCCATCCCTGACACCCTATCTAAACCCATAATACCCTACTCCCTGCTTTCTTTCCAGCGCACTATAAGGAGATGGGTCTTGGAGATAGAGAGAATGAAAACAATCCAGTGGGTTGTTTGAAATTTCTCTTACATAGGATGTCACACATTAGCTAAAAGAAACAACTAAGGGTGGGGATAAGGATACATGTAAGCATTGGTCATTATAGAGATCATGTAGGCAGATAGACTATCAGTGTGGCCTGAACATGTGGATAGATGACTGGAACCAAGAAAAAAAGAGCTCAGAAAAGTCCTTTCTGAAACTATATATAAAATCATGGCACCTATCACTCTTTGTAGCCTCCCATAATTTATTTTTATTTATACCCCTCCCACTTCCTAACATTCTATGACAAATACTTTTTTAAAAAATTTTATTTTATTGAATCATCATGACAAAAGTTACAAAGCTTTCAGGTTTAAGTCTCAGTCATATAATGACCAAAACCCCATCCCTTCACCAGTGCACCTGTTCCCCCACCAAGAACCCCAATATACCCCCCTCTCACCCCCCACCCCCGCACCTGAGTGGCAAATGATCTTCACTTTATTCTCTCTCTACTTTGGATACATTAAATATTTCGACAGAGAACTGACTATTATTATTTGGAATTTTCCCCCAACAATCAAACCTGCTGAAAAGGCATCATTTGATAGTTTGTTTTCCATTGCTGAGAATGAAGATTATAGGACCTCTATAGGTTTTGGATTTCTGTTGTTTTAGCTCAGTTTACAGTCTAGATACATTTCTATAAGTCTCTGGGTGCCAAAATGGGTTAGTAGACCTCCTGGATAGTGGTCTTTAAGGAGCAGAGGGGCCGTGTCATGCGAGGCTTCTCCGGATCTCATCTGGGCAGAGGGCATGCCGAAAACACCCCAGTCCCATGATCTCTTGCGTGCCACATCACGACAAGCAAGTACCTCTGGGTTGTGAGTCCTAGAAAATGGCGGATGCCACGTGGGCATTGCTGCTCCTGTCGCTGCTATCATCCCCATAGAAAGAAAGCGTTGGGAGAGAAAATCCTTCCCCCTCCCCAGGCGGCATATGGTCAAAGCTCAGCTCACAGTCTAGATGTATTTCTATAATCTCTGGGTGCCAAAATGGGTTAGTAGACCTCCCAGATCATAGTCTTTAAGGAGCAGCGGGGCCATGTCATGCACTGCTGCTCCGGATCTCCTCTATGACAAATACTTCTATCCCAACACTTTGATTGTTGTTTCTCCAGTGGCCCCAACCATTCTCAGTTTGGAGGAGGTATTCCAACAAAACTTACTGAGGTCATGACAAGCAAAGGTAAGAAAGGAGAGGCTGGAGTTGAAGTTCACCTCAGCTACTATTCAGAGGGTCAACATGGATTTATAGCTTTTCAGGACCCATTCTCAGAGTTAGAACATTTTCTCACATTTTCAAATTTATGAGTACTTCCTGCTCTGAAGGAAAACTTATGATCACTAGAAGAAATGCTGAGCTTTCGTTATGGGGTAAGACCAAAGGCCCACAGGGGGACATAGTTTTCTTCCCTCACACTCCTAGAGAGGTCTAAATAAAACCTGACTCAGTCTATACACAATCAGGAGGAGGGAAACCCCTCAGTTTCTAAATTAGAATTTTTTTCTTGTTATTTGCATCTAAAACTATGCCTGTAACCTATATTTTACGCTATGCTTTTAGGAAAATGTGCATTTATGATAAACACTGAAATATTAAGAAATTTAGCACTTAAATTCTAAACTCTGCTTACATGAAACATATGTGAATCCTATATATATCATTAAAAATGTTCAGCTAATCTCCTACTGCCATGATTTCTTATCGTTAAGGTAATAAAAAGGAAATTAAATTGCATGTTTTCCATACAAATTTGTATCTACCTATAAAAAGGAAACAGAGAATACCATACATACCTAGTATGTGTTCTTTCTTTTTAATTGGCTGTTTTCCTATATTCTAACCTTCACAATAGTAAAATAAAATCTATATATTCTTTCCCCCAAATCAGATAGAAAAGTTTTTTTTGCAAATACTTAAACTTCTGAAATTGTGAAATGTCAAGATCTCATAAAACTTACTTCTAAAGCAGAGACAGGAATATCTGAACATGCTGGAACTAAGGTAGAATTTTAAATACCCAGATTTTTCCATCCTAAGGCAACCTCTCTAGTCAGTGTGCACTGCTGCTATTTTTCCATCACACATAGAATATCCAATAGCTTTTTCCCACTGGAAAAGAAGACCAAAGGCATCATTGCAGAGATGGCAGATAGCTCCAGGTCTTAACTAAACTTTCATGGACTTTAAGTGATAAACAGCAATACTGTAAGTTCATTTCATATGATGTTACTTTTTGATTCCTCTCTCAAATAAATTAAAAATCATAGTCTGGATGTTAAAATATTTCCTACTCTAGTTCTTTTTCTGTTTTTAACATTCTGTTGGGCGTTCGTCTTTCACACGACCGACCCGAGTTCAATTTCTCTGCCCCTCTCGGAGAACCCAGCAAGCTACCGAGAGTATCAAGCCTGCACCAGAGCCTGGCAAGCTACCCGTGCATATTGGATATGCCAAAAACAGTAACAATAAGTCTCTCAATGAGAGACAGTTACTGGTGCCCGCTCGAACAAATCGATGAGCAACGGGATGACAGTGACAGTGAATATTCTTAAATATACTGTTAAATTATATGGTCTACAACCAATTTTTATATCATCATTTCTATAAACAAGAGTATAAATAGCATAAAATCCATAAGACAACTATGAACTCCTTTATCTCAAATATGTTAGGAATATACTTAGGACTATTCATCTCTTTATAAAATAACATTTCAACTCTAAGCCAGTGGTTTTCAACCTTTATATAGTAATGGATAGGCTCTTTCAGTGAAAACCACTGCTCTAGTCCACAAACTGCACTAAATTTAGGAACAGTCTGGCACTGCCTATAGATCTATTCTGGAAGGTTCCAGAACAGCATTTTTAAGAGTATTTTCCATATATTCAGAAGCTCTTCTTCTGTGACAAACACAACTATAAAGGAAGATTATACTGTGGACTGTGTGGACATTCAAGGATTTGGGGGTCATCACTGCTCACCCAGGACTTTTCCTGATTACAATATGTATTCACATATGCAACATATGCACTCTCTCTCTTCTCTGTCTCTCCTCCCTCATTCTCTCCCCACCTCTCTCACACTCTTTCTTTTTCCCTCCCTCCCTCCTCTCTCTCTCTCTCTCTCTCTCTCTCTCTCTCTCTCTCTCTATCTCACACACACACACACAAACACACACACACACACACACACACACACACACACCATCAAGAGAGGTACTATGCTTTGGTCTGTTTCAAAGAAAGGGATTGGAGAATTTGTCCTGCGTAGGAAAGCAGAGGTACTGCATGTTTCATTGAAATAGCTCAGATGTTATCCTTTATGAATGAAAGGCTTCTGTGAAACTTGATTGTGAAAATTGTCTGCCTACGGGAATTTAGAGAAAAAAGAAAGCTATTTTAAGTGGGTGTTTCCTGTATGAAAAAAGGAGTATGATGACCCATTGTCAATTTCAAAAACTGCAGTTTTTGAAAAAATCATGACCACAACCACAGTAACAAAAATACCATCAGTAATTCACTCTTCCTATTCCACAAAACTTGGCCAGGCATAGCACATATTTTTGGCTGCATCTACATTTCTGATTAATTTTTTGAATGCAGGAAATGTACAATCATGACATTTAAAAAGAAATGCACACTGACGCTTATTCCTTCGACTTAGAGAAAAGAATAATAGCAAATTTCATCACGTTAGAATACATACACAGAAACAGGGCTTGTGTGAATGATCATTTAAAGCATTTTCAAATGCATTTAATTCAGTCCTTGAAATGCATTCATACCTTCTATTGTCTACATTGAGAATTACTCAAGTGTATTGAGAGTGAGGAGGCCTTTTGTGTGTATACTTGTATACTGAAACAATAAATTTAAATTCTTTCAGAGAAACCCATATGACTGTTTCAGTGTTAAATGGAGTCAAAATCACTGGCACATACTGCATGAGACATAAACAAATGTAGTTAGTAGGGAGAATTTTTTTAACATGAAGATGCTTAAAATGCATTTCCAGAAATTGCTCCAATTTTCCTTAATCTCTCAGAACAAGATCTGACTTCCTGAATTCTTGTTCTTATCAAATAACAGCAATGTTGTCACTATGGAGCAACAGGTCAAAGAGTCCCATGACTCCTTCTTGACAGTGGAGCCTGCTTGTGGCCTCTGAGTTCAGAGGTCTGAGGATTCTGATGTGGGATCTGCCCCAGGTTACAAGAGTCTCTCATGCCTCCAAAGGCCACCTCTTTAAGCCTGGCCTGTGAAAGACAGAGTAAGATGCAACAGCATGCACCCAGGTCCAGGTGTTCCTCTTTATGCAGGTAGTAGTGGTAGGGAATATCAGGTACCTCTTCCCTTTGACCTGTGACCCCAGCTGGCCTCATTAAGAAATTCAGGAGCACATTAAGGAATCTGTGCATTGTTCACCAACACTAGAATCATCTTAAACAGACCTTTTTTTCTGATGATCATTTCACAAGCTCATCGTATGAAATTTTTGTAAGCAGAAAGAACATACAGTGAAAAGTAATTATAACATAGAAATTAACCTGTTTTTTTCCATCCCGTGAAACCAGAGATTCTGTTACCTTAATGATCACTAATAAGGATGTGGGATTTTAGCAGAAGGAACTCTGAAAACTTAGGGGTGGTCAGAGTCACTGTCAAATTTATGAAGTTACCTATTTTGTGGCTTTGAGCATTTTTGTAGTAAAAACAGAAACAATGATTGTCTATTGGGCAAGGTATTGGGCAGAGTTTGAGTCTGATAAAATTACTGATAATGATCCTGAGATAATAAAAGCTATTTCAAATGAACATATCTGAACATTATAGTCCTGAATTCAGAATAAAAATGAACTATTGAAAGATTTTCAGATTTGCTGCTTAATTACTCTAAATCAAAACAAGTGGGTTGCCTTTGATAAAGCCGTGTTCAACTGAGCAGGACATGACATTATCTCCTGAGCTGCTTGTCAGAGAAGATCCAAGTTACAGCCCTGATCTAAGGAAGTTCTATGTATTCATTTAATTCATTTACTTCACTCATCATCTACTGGATGAATGAGTAGCAATCCTTCAACTGCTATTCTAAATCTCTCAGCACTTATCAGAAAAGGCTGAAAGCACCTAACACTATCAAATGGAATTTTCTACTGGGGTGCCTTCCACAATTCACAGGAATTAAAGAGGATCAGGGTTGCCTCATCCATAGGTAGAGTGTGATCCTGATGGAGGTATATGGAAACTTGCCCAAACTTCATGATTCACCCTGTCACTGGGTATAGAATGAAAACTTAAAAGCCAAAGAACCATATGCTGGTTTGTGTGTTTAGATTTGCTTCCTCACTGTGAACAGAAGATGTTAGAGAGTTTCTGCTAAAGACATTTGTACACTCAATACTCTGAGATTGATTGCTTGGAGCTTCACAATCTGTGGTGATAAAGACTGCTCCCTAGCCCTCACAGGCTTCTCCGAATCTCAGAATGTCTGCTTTAATCAAGGGATGGTTGAAGAATGACTGTAAAAAAGGCATTTGCTAACAAACCATTATTTTCTATAGGGTCCAACATTTCAATAGTATTAACTGGCTGTGATGTCTAGTTTCCCAAGACCATCAGCAGAGGAACTTGAAAGACAATCACATTTGGAGGCACTTAAGCCATAAAATGGTGACTGGATAACAACAATGTTTCAGTCTGAAGAGATGGATAAATCTAAGAGAGGTTGGCCCACAAAAAAAAGACAGACAATGGTGCTGTGGTTTATTTTATCTGCTGCCAAATGCATATATGGGGAGCAAGAAATTTCAAAGGTCTTGACACAACTAGAAAGGCAAGCCTTACTCTGCTACTCAGTGCTTTAAATGACCCTGGGGATAGTGACTAACCAAAGATGTAGCTTTCTCACTTGTAAAATGTAGATAAGAATTTTCCTCTTGTGAACTTTAAAAATTTATGTGAAATAGGATTTCTGCAACAGAGTAACTCTGTCTACACAGAAACACAATCTGCCTACACAGAAACAATAAATAGTGACAATTATATAAACAGACAAAAGAGGAACAGAAATAAGCCTGGTATGGCAATTTTAAGATAATCAGTATATGGATGCAGTGTCACATGACTCCACTTATTGGAAGAATGAGAGCCTGGCAAGCTACCAAGAGTATCCCGCCTGCACAACAGAGCCTGGCAAGCTACCCATGGCATATTCAATATTCCAAAAACCAGTAACAACAAGTCTCCCAATGGAGACGTTACTGGTGCCTGCTCAAGCAAATGGATGAACAACGAGAAGACAGTGCTACTATTTGGTAAATTTTAGAAGTAAGAACATCAAGATCCACTTAAGAGACTCTCAATGATTGAATCAGAGCAAAATCTCAGTACTGATATTGTAGTAGATAGTTCTTTCTGTAGTACAAGAAATGATCAAATGAGTAAGTGAACGACTGTGGATACTAGAGCAAAAGAATGATGAAAGCCTAGAAACAAGTCAGGTAGAGATGTGGAGAAAAAGCACCTCTTATTCACCTTCCTGAATAAGGTGAATATCTTAGCTGAGTTGGAAATCTCAGCTGATTCAGCCTCTGTGGAAAATAGTAGGAAGATTTATATATGTTCTGACCATCCCAATCTTGTATCCAAAGAACATAAAAACACCAATTACAAAAAAAAAATATGTGTAGACCTATGGTCTTTGAAGCATTATATGTAATAGTCAAGATCTGTAAACGGAATAAGTGCTCAACAGTAGGTGAGTGGGTGAGTGGATAAAGAGGTTACAATGTATGTTCACGATGCACTGCTCCTCAGTTATAAAAACAAAAGGTGAAAGATTCTATTGCAACAACACTGATGCAACTAGAGGATGCCACGTTAAGCAAACTAAGTCAGAGGAAAAAGTCAAATTCTGGATGATCTCACTCATTTATGGTTTATAGAGAACAATGCAAGGAAAATAAACAATGATCAATGAATACACTTATACTCTGCTAATGGAACTGAGATTTCCTAAAGTGAGGGTGGAAGATAAGATCCTATCCACTGTGAGACAAAGATATTGGCACTCTGGTGATTATTATGGTAGGTTTTATTTTAACCCATAAAACATAAACATTGATACTCTTGCAGTACAAAACACTAAAACAAGTCAAATAAAAATAAATAAATAAATAATATACAAGGCCTACTTTCTTGAGCTTAAATTCTAGAAGGGACAAGAAAATGCAAGTATCTTTATAATGTTGCATAAGTCATTTTGAGTGGGTATGTCATAGTTTCCTCATTCTTTTTGATAAAACCCATCATTATCTATAAACCCAACTATATCAAAAATGATTATGGTGAATAAAACAATGAGATATCATCTCATGTTCCAGAGACTGGCATACAACAAAAAGAACAAAAACAACTAGTGCTGGCATGGATGCAGGAAGAAAGGGATTTTCATTCATTGTAGGTGGAAATGATGACTGGTCCAGTCTCTTTGGAAAACAATCTAGGCAGTCCTCAAAAAACCAGAAATTGAGCTTCCTTATGACCCAGCTACACCACTCCTGGGAATATACCCTAGGAGCCCAGAAACTACAATGAGGAAATTCATCTGCATTTCTGTGTTCATTGCAGCACTATTCACAATAGCCAGAATCTGGAAACAATCCAAGTGCACAAGAACAGATTACTGGATAAAGAAACTATGACACATGTACAAAATGGAATACTATGCAGCCACCACGGAAAATGAGGTGCTGAAATTTGCTTATAAATGATTGGACATGGAGAGTATCATGCTGAGTGAAATGAGTCACTAAGAGAGGAGCAGACATAAAATGATTACACTTATTTGTAGAACCAAAATTAATTAATTTATTAATTAATTAAATAAACCTAGGGTGAGACAGGTACAAACAAGGACTGTAGAAACAAGGGCCAAGAGGACTGTTCCATGGTTGGAAGCTTGCCATAAATGGGTAGATGGGGAGGGCAGTTAGGACAGAGAAGGAACCAACGATAATGATAGTTGGAAATGATCATTCTGGTCAAGAAGTGAGGAAGTAAAGATATATATGACAACCTTTCAGTACCTGTATTTCAAACCATAATGTCCAAAAGGAGAGAGAGAGAGAGACAGAGAGAGACAGAGAGACAGAAAGACAGAGAAAGAGACAGAGACAGAGAGAAGAGAGACAGAGACACAGAGAGAGAGACAGAGAGAGAGACAAAGAGAGATGACTCCCATAGAGGCATGCTGGGGTGGGGTGGTAGGGAAATGGGAAATATTGGTGGTGGGAAATGTACACTGGTGATTGGATGGGTGTTGGAACATTGGATTATTGAAAGCCAATCATTAAAAAATTTTGCTGTGTATCTCAGTGATTCAATTAAAAAAATAAATCAAAAGAAAACTAAATAAAAAGATTAAAACTTGAATTTAGGAGAATATTTTATAGCTCTACTGTAATATCTTTTGGGGGCTGGTTCACATTTTACTGTGTTCAGGGATTACTCCTGGTTTTGTGCTCAGGGATCATTCCTGGGAGTTCTTAGGAACTCATATTTTGTGCCAGGGATAAAACCCTGACTGATTGAATGCAAAACACTTGTTGTAATATTTCTAATTCTGTTAGAATATTTATAACTCTATTTTTGTTTTGTTTTCATCTTAGTGTCACACCCAACAGTGCTCAATGATTACTCCTTGTGGTGCTCAGAGAACTATATACAGTGCAGTGGAATTTGTACCAGAGTGTGCACCATGGAGTAAGTGCCTAACCTTCTGTCCTATCTCCCTGGCCCGAAGAATATATATATATATATATATATATATATATATATATATTATATTATATTATATATATATTTGCTTTATGGGTCACACCAGCGATGATTAGGAGTCACTCCTGGCTCTACACTCAGGAATTACTCCTGGCAGTGCTCAGTGGACCATATGGGATATGGGATGCTGGGAATCGAACCCGGGTCGGCCGTGTGCAAGGCAAACGCCCTACCCGCTGTGCTATCACTCCAGCCCCAAGAAGATATATTTTAAGAGTGGATACTTTTAGCATCCCCCCTCACCCAAAATATAAGCATATAGATTCCAAAGATATACTCATTATCATAGATAACCCCAGCAATCTCTAGCAACAATACAAAATCAAGTTAAATGAAAGTTTGTTAGAAAATATTTGCAAACATACAGTATTACAAACATAAACCAGGAAATTGACAAACCACCCATGTTAAAAATGGATAAAGTTGATGATAAGGTGTTTAGAATATCATAAAATGAAAAAATGAAAAAGAATTACAAGCTCAGTAGTAGTGAGAAAAATATGCAAACTGTTAAAAGATTTTGTCCTGTAATTTGACAAAATCTTGGCAGACTGACAGCATTTAGCACTGATAAAGGCTTAGAAAAATACTTTCTCTCATACACTATCTACCGATAAGGCTATAAATTATAATGATTTTTTTCTCAAAAATTGTAATACAAAAATATTTATTAAACTTTAAAATTATATTTCTTTTGACACCCAAAATCCTACTCTGGGAATGCATCCAAAAATATAAGCATTTCAAGGTATATTTATATGAATCTATAGGAACATTGTTTACAGTAGAAAAGAATTGGGAACAGATCAAGGTTGAAGAATAAAGTAATATTAATCACTCCCACTGTCATTGTCATCTTGTTGCTCATCAATTTGCCCAAGCGGGCACCAGTAACTTTTCCATGTGAGACTTGTTGTTACTGTTTTTGGCATATCGAATACGCCACGGGTAGCTTGCCAGGCTCTGCCATGCGGGCGAGATACTCTCGGTAGCTTGCCGGGCTCTCTGAGAGGGGCAGAGGAATCAAACCTGGGTCAGTCGCATGCAAGACGAATGCCCTACCCACTGAGCTATCGCTCCAGCCCAATATTAATAATAATTACTATTATTAAAAATATCTTATTCATTTATATTATTCCCATTTAACAGAAATTACTTTAATCTCTTAAAAAGAACAAGGTATATTTGTATGCACTATGATAGGTTGCATGTAAAAATATAATTTGAAAAATAAGTTTCCTAATAATGTGCATATATAATCTTTAATTTTTCTTTTTTTTAAAATTCTTTTATTGATTCACCATGTGGAAAGTTACAAAGCTTTCAGGTTAAAGTCTCAGTTATACAATTCTCAAACACCCATCCCTTCATTTAATTTTTCTTATCACGAGTGAGAGTGCACTTAGTTTTAGAAGCCAGTGGAATTAACTGTGTAAGATGAGCTATAGTTAGAATATGCTCACTTCAGCATCACATATACTGAGAGATCTAGCTAGAAGGCTAAGTTAGGGGACTAGAGAAAAATAACATGGGTTAAGACACGTTCTTTACACGTGGACAATTCTCATTTGATCTCTGGCAACAAACAGTCCTGTGAGCATTGTCAAATTGCATCCCTGGGCCTTGTACTGAACCACCAGCCCATTTGGTTCAAAACTGCCAACTGGGAATCTCAGGCTTTCCCATATGAGCACTGCCTGGGAAATCCCAGAAAAGATATATGTAAGTTTTTTAATTTTCAAAAAGACAGATTCAAAAGAACAAAATACATATATGGGGCTAGCTACAGCATCAGACCTAGATCCTATATTTCCTAGAAAATTAACCAATGCATTGCATTGCTGTAGTTTTCTCAAGATTCTGCAAAAGCTACTCCTTTAATGGTGTATTCCCCATTTCAGAAAATGGAATTGTTCATATTCTGTGCTCCATTTGATTTCTGCACCTCTCCTTCTCCAATTCTTACCACACTGTGAAGTCCAACACCTTTTGGCAAATGTGCAAATAGCATAGGAACAGTTAACGTAAATACATATATTCTCATTTTGTTCTTTGCATACTCTATTCTAATTGAATCCCATTAGATATCTATAAATTTCCAAATATTCATTATTATATTCCTTTCTCATATACATAAAATACTTTATAAATATGATTAAAATCTTATTAGTATTTTCCACTTTGTTATAAAATATTCTAACACCCCCCAAAACACAAATTTCCTTTTACAACTATAATTCTATTATCAATTCATGGCCTATCTTGCTTCATTTATATTTTTTCTCATTATTAATTTGAAAGACCAGACCCAGTGGTACTCAGGGCTTAGTCCTGGCTCTGTGCATAGGGATGACTCCTTTCTATGCTCAGGATCAGATAAAATCCCAAATATCAAACCTTGGTCAACTATATTCAAGGCAAGTGCCTTACTTAGCCTTTGTGCTATCTCTTCAATTCCTGGCATGTAAAAGGGACTATTTATTTTTTCACATGTTACAGAGACAGCAGCAGCTCTAGAAAGAGAATAAATGCTACCCTTTTGCCAGTGACATTTACATTTATAAGGGAAATTCTATTTATAATGGCAAGTCTTCTCTGAATCAGGATGGAGGATGAATATAAATCTCTAGAAACTCTAGTGGAGGTGTGGTATTCAATGTACACAATCTCTTTATCTTTATTTATTATGCCTCCTGATGAAAACTCAAAACAGACTCCTACCCCAATCACATTTTCTTATGTCTTTAAGTTGACATGATATTTAATGGGAGGAAATGGGCCATTTCAGGGAGTAACTCATGCAGGTATGCAGGAAATACATATATAACTAAACTTCTGTTTGTTTTTTTACTCTAAAACTGTCTTTATCACAAGGGAGGAAAGAGAAATTATTTTTTCTTCTCAACCACATTACCTTTTGAAGCACATTATATATGTTTTACCTGTAATATGTCCAGTATTTAATTTCTCTAAATGATAAAATTCTTTTTCCTAAGGCAAGCACTACAACTATGAAAGTGTGAATCCAGGACAGGGGAAATAAAACTCTTTTTCAAAAACATACAAAATGACATCAGTCATTTCTTAATGTCATTAAAACATTTTTTATTATCAAAAAATAAAAAAACTTTATTCCTTTTTAAACTTCTAGTTCATGCCTGGTGAAAAGAAATTTAATGCAATTCTGCATTTTTCATGAACTGAAGGTAGTATGCTTGGTGTAGGGAGGACACAGTTCAGAGCTCAGGTGACTTGAATCGGGATGACTGACAGTAGGGAGCTGACACAATGAGCCTCATTTTTGCAATCACATCAGAGAGAAGGCGTGCAGCTAGAACCCCTGCTCCGGGTCCTTCCCAGTGGGGTTTGCAGGGAGTTCCAGAGATCTGTGATCTCCCTGCCCCTGTGCTGATCATCACAATCAAGACCTGATTACAACACAGGAAGGTGGTACTTACACATTTTTGTGCTAAACACCCAATTTTACCTCTTTATTATGTAATTGCTGATTGATTACTGGAAAGTAAAGTTAATAAAGAAGTGCTAAGACTCTCTTTCCCACAGGAGTACAATAATGACTAAATTATGCAGTATTTTATAAAATGGATAAAAACATTATATTTGCAATTTAAATTTAAATATTCTACAGCCCTAGAATTTCTATGCCTTGATAGAATAATAGCAACCTTAACAATGTGTATAATCCACAATATAAAATTAAGCCACAAGGATTGATTTCTCTGATCTATCTTCACAAGCTTTCTCTGGAGGTACAAATGGTGAATGGATTCATCCTCAGCACAAAAAGTGTTTTTTTTGGTTTTTGGGTCACACCTGGCGTTGCACAGGGGTTATTCCTGGCTCTGCACTCAGGAATTACTCCTGGCAGTGCTCAGAGGACCATATGGGATGCTGGGATTTGAACCTGGGTCGGCCACGTGCAAGGCAAACGCCCTACCCGCTATGATATCACTCCAGCCCTGTCAGCACAAATAGTTTTAAGAAAGGTAACCCGGGGATACCGGGGCAGCCCCACCTGGGGCCGGTGCTCGGCCCGGATGCCCATGCCTCTGCAGAGCCGGTGGAATGGAACGAGCGGGAACCAGAGACAGCTTTAGGAATTGGGGTTCCAGAAAGTGCTTGCACCCATGTATGGAGACTGTGAACTAACTTTGGCTACATGCTGTTCCAGGAAGGGAAATGATTCATTTTCAAACTTAAATCTTCGCGGACTTAATTACTATAATACAGAAATTGTATACCGCAGTAGCGGCTGCGCGACATTTTATCTCTTCATTCTCATCAGTGGAAAACTTATTATCAAATATTTCCCTGTTAATAGAGCTGTATTCTTCGGGGATAAATTCCAACAAAAATAGTGAGTCTGTTTTGAAACTCTAACAATAGTGAGTTATGTATTGAAATCTGGAATGTAATCAAGGTAAAGAGAAAAGGAAGTGAAATTATCACTCACGTATGGGGTGGGTTTGGGGGGGAGGGGTGGGATGTATACTGTTTTTTTGTTTGTTTGTTTGTTTTGTTTTTGCTTTTGTTTTTGTTTTTATTGGTGGTGGAATATGGGCACTGGTGAAGGGATGGGTGTTTGAGCATTGTGTAACTGAGATATAAGCCCGAGAACTTTGTAACTTTCCACTTGGTGATTCAATAAAATAAATTAAAAAAAAATGAAGTTGTGGCTATTCATTAAATTTATAAAAGTATTATAAATATATTATGCTGTTTAAATTGTAACAACTGTACAAAATTGCCTATTTGTCTTGTACTATTTAATGTGACAAAGTAAATGGCACATGTAACTGCACGCAAATGGGTGAAATACAGTTATTCAAGGAAAATAAAAAAAAAAAAGAAAGGTAACCCACTTCAAGTAACCATGATTAACTCTATGCCTCCACAATAAGGTAGGGGTATATGAGTATTCCACTCTTTAGCTTTCTGGCTTGCATAAGAGTGCCACAAGTTTAGAACAGAAATAAGGATGGGATATTGGCTTTCATGTAGAGAATTAGTAAAATGACTAAAACTAAAAGCAATACCTGGTAGTACTGGGGAAAAAAAGAACCAGTAATGAAATGCAATCTGCTCTTAGTACTTACTAAGTCTGTAGTTTTGTGATTTCAGCACATTTCATCTTACCTGTAAAAAAAAAAAAAAAAAGGAGAACAGAAGTAAATCATTTGCAAGAATTCTTTTAGTTAAGAACTTTGAAAAATTAAATATCAATTATATGTTATACTTATCCTTCATTTATCATATTCTATCTAAATGTAATGGAAGAGCCTGGCAAGGTCCCCATGGCTAAATACAGTAACAATGATGGGTCTCATTCTCCTGACCCTGAAAGAACCTCTAATGCAGCACCGTTGGGAAGGACGAGTAAAGAGAGGCTGCTAAAATCTCAAGGCTAGAACGAATGGAGACGTTACTGGGCCTGCTCGAGCAAATCAAGGCTCAACGGGGTGATAGTGATAGTGATAGTAATCTAAATGTTAGATGTTTCATTCAAAAGGTTTTTGAAATATCACCAAAAAGAAACTTAGTTGTAGCTAGAAGGAAGGAAGGAAGGTAAGAAGGAAGGGAGGGAGGGAGGAAATAGAGGACCAGTTTGACTCATCAGATGAGAAATTTGATCTACTATTTTAATTTGTATATTTAAATATTATTTTCATAAGAAGGTTTGTTGTGATTTGTCAAATGATGCAAACACAAAACTCATTGATGCAAGCTTCAGGTGGGCAGCATCAAAAACAGATCAACAACCAGCAAAAAAACAAAACAAAACAAGGCGCTGGAGAGATAGCACAGCGGGTAGGGCGTTTGCCTTGCACGCGGCCAACCCGGGTTCAAATCCCAGCATCCCATATGGTCCCCTGAGCATGGCCACGGGTAATTCCTGAGTGCAGAGCCAGGAGTAACCCGTGTGCATCGCCAGGTGTGACCCAAAAAAGCAAAAAAAAAAAAAAAATTCAATATTTAATTACCAATCCTTTCAAGTTGATTGCTGCTCCATTTATTCTCAAATAGCAAAGAAACTAATTTAGGATGACAGATTGTCAACTAGGAAGAATATTTTTTTCCAGAATAAACTTTTCTTCTGAAAGCAAAGGCATGTTTGGTTTGCTATTTCTATGTATTATTCTTTCACATGCAAAATATATAGTAAACAAAAATAAAAGTGAAAATAGTGCATTCCCCTCTCAAAATTAGAGTCACTAAGTAATAAAATAAGTTACAACAATTTTGTATTATGCTTAAAAGGAAATGGAATAGTATTGGGCACAACAGAGATTGAGTTTATCTATAATTAGGTGGGAAAAGAAGGAGAAAAATCAAAGAACAAGAACAATCTTCTAAGGGAGGGAATGTGCTTAAGACTGGTCTGAGCAGATGAATAAAAAAGGCAAAAAACAAATGGAAAAGTCTTTCAAGAAAAAAATTCGGGGGAGTTAGGTGATACAGGGCCGGGAAGAAAGAGAAAAAAATTACAGATGATCTCCTAGATATCTTCAATACTATTGTTTTATATTCACAAAAATCTGAATATAATACTATCATTTAATAGATTAGAAACAGGTTCAGAAAGGTTAATGAACTTTGCCCAAAGTTAGATAGCCAATAAGCAGCAGAACCGACAACAATTAGTCCCTAATCTAAACAAACTTAAAGCCACAATTTAATGGAATATTTATTTATTTGGAAATCATTTTTTGTCAATGCACTGGGCATCAAAACTACAGTTAAAATTGGTGATGCCTAAAGATCTAAGCTACAAGTCCCTGTCTGTAAGGTATCTGCCACGGTTTTGGTGCCACAGAAAATAGGGCGTTTTTAAGTTGATCTGCAGGAATCTTTTGATGTCTTTTTTTTTTCTTGGCTTTTTGGATCACACCCGGCGATGCTCAGGGGTTATTTCTGGCTCTGCACTCAGGAATCACTCCTGGCGATGCTCAGGGGACCATATGGGTTGCTGGGAACCAACCCGGGTCGGCCGAGTGCAAGGCAAATGCCTTACCCACTGTGCTATCACTCCAGCCCCAAGAATCTTATGATGTGTTGCTTCCTGTTCTTTCTAGGTGTTCATGAGGTACCCGGAGTTCATCCTAATTAGAACCTCCCAAGCCACTGGCCCCAGTCTCCATGAATTTGCCTATAGGAAGGAAGGAGCCAGCACAGAGCTATCTAGACAGAGTTTAGGAGACATTCTTATCACAATGGCGCTAGCTTTGTCATCAGAGGAAATCCAGGTTCAAGAGTTCTGCTCGTTCCCTTTCTAAACCTTGGCCGTTTTAGGCTTTAATCCAGGATCAGGATAGGTTCCCAACTTCATTTTCTGTAAGGGGTCAAAGGCACCCAGTAACAAATGACTCTTCCCTTAGTGAAGTTCTTGGAGAAAGCAGTCAAGTCAAAGGTCCTCATTACTTTCTCTCTTTGAGATTCTTCTTGCCCTAAAACTGCATTTCTGTTCATTTGTTATTAGAACAGGAATGAATGAAAAGAAGATATGGTATTTTAAATGAAATACTATTCTTTACACAACATAACTTGGCCTAGAGGGTATTATGTTAAGTGAAATGAACTATATTGAGAAAGACAAAAATATTCAGATATAAAAATTAAAGAAACAAAGTAAAAAATTAATCAAAGTGAAAACAATCCCTTAAATATAAAGAAGATATTAGGGGTACTGATGGGGTGTGGGTTGGTGAAGCAGATAAAATCATTAAATGTGGGGCTGAAACCTTTTGGTGGAGATCAGAAGATAGTTCACAAAGGTGTTGAAAAACTACATACCTGAAAGATATATAATATAATAAACTACTTTTTCTTAAATTAAAAAATGCATTCCTCCCCACTTCTAGTTTTTATTCTACCTGGTACTGATGCAGGCAAGGCAAGAAGGTGCAGCGGCGGGTCTGGGTATTGGTTCATGATTCCCAGTTTCTTCAATATTTCAGTTTTTGTTTTTCTCATTTCCAAAGTGGACCGTGTATATTATTTTTAAATATTTTTATTGTTCAAACATTTTTTATTTTTTATTGTTTTAATATTTTTATTAAATCACTGTGAGATAGACCCTTACAAAGCTGCTCATGATTGGATTTCAGTCACACAGAATTCCAACAACCACCCCTCTACCAGTGTACATTTCCCAGCACCAATGTCCCCAGGTCCCTTCCCATCACCCCTCAAACCCTCTATGGCAGCCACTTTGCTTCTTCATCTTTCTCTCTCTCTCTTTCTCTCTCACAAGCATTCCCAGGTCCCCTCTCGTCATCCCTCAAACCCTCTATGGCAGACACTTGTCTTCTTTTCTTCATCTCTCTCTCTCTTTCTCTCTCACTCACTCACTCACTCACTCACTCACTCACTCACTCACTCACTCACTCACTCACTCACTCACTCACTCACTCACTCTTTTTCTTGCTCGATCACTCTCCCCCCTGCCCTTTAGGTACTGTAGTTTGATACTGAAAGGTTATCAAAAATATCCCTCTACTTACTTTTAACCCTCATTAACCTCTTTCTTGTCCAGCATGATCATCCCCAGCTATTATTGTCATACTGATCTGTGTAATCACAAGACGACTAAGAAGCCCTATGCTCTCTCTTGCCACCTGTGTTTAGTGGTCTCACGGCGCTCTCCCACCCAGATGGCTGATGTCATGGGCAGATGAAGAAGGAAACGAGGGCCAGATTGGTTGGTGATCAGTTGCGTTTTTTCCATTCTCCCCACGCGCCTGTTCCAATCTCACTAAGCCCCCCATTCTAGTCTCACACTGTCCCTCATTCCCGTCTCCTCCTGTCTCTCTCTCGCTGGTCTCTCTGCGACCCGACTTGCCACCTTGGCCTCTCTCTAGTCTCTCTTCAACTCTCCGAATTGGGGGTAGCCACCACACCCTGTCTGGTAGCATAAAAAACATATGAAAGCCCTTCTTCCTCTCAAGGGCAAAGTACCACTTATGGGTGCTTCTGGTCTCCTTAGTCCAGTAACTTAATTAACATCTTAATTAGCATCTTAATTTTACTTCTTAATATTAGTTATTTTGTATGGACACTAAGAAATACATTAAGCTTGTAAGATGGCTCTCCTCGGCACATCTCAGTATAGATCTCAGATTACAGTGCTCAGGCCAGATTAATCTTTCCTAACATTAGTAGGGTCCAAAACCAGCTGTTACTTTTTGGATCATGACAGAATTTGTCCATGACCATGCTCTTAACTTAGAGTTAAGTATTATGGCACTTTGGCCTGGCCCAATTCTATGTCAGGGTACAGCTTGCCCTGGGTCCATCTAGTACCTCATCGGGACCCTGCTTTTGGGGTGCTAGGAAGTAAGGGCAACTGAAGCTCAAGGAGAGAGAACAGATGCCCAGGAGTGAATATTATTCGGAGTCAATTAACTCCGAAGTTACAAAAGCAAAGCATTAACTGTTTTCCTGTGACTATACTAAAAGGACATTGCTCTGAATTAACTTTACAAAGACTTAAGGAGAAGAGAAAAGCAATGTTTACAAGGTAACAGTGTCTGATTAGGAAATAAAGGTGATTGGCTGGTTGGGAAAGCAGAGCTCAAAGAAAGAGGTTAAAGATAAACACAGAGGAATTAGAGCACTGTGATGGGAGTAACCCAATAAACCGAAGCTTCTTGTGGCAAGGCAGAAAGGACAAACCAATGTTATCCTATACTGATCTTTCTTCTGTCTTACCTACTCTCAGCGCCCCTCCAACACACGCACACACACACACACACACACACACACACACACACACACACACACTTGTGGTTAGTTCCAACCATAGGTTCTTCAATATTTTCAAGAATTAAAATATCGACTAATAAAGATGCTCAGATTCAGAATTGGAAAGTAGAAAAGTTTATTGGAAAATAGAAGAAAAAAGAAAGAGCTCCCCAAGTGCAAGGGATATAGTAAAGGACTAAGTTAACTTGGACCATTTTTTGTGAGATTTTTGTAGGAAAACCATATCAGTGTTAAAGAGAATGCAGGGAATCTGCTGGGTGGTCGGGCTCATTTGTCTTTCTGGTCACCTGCCTCAGGTATTGTTCATTATCTTGGTCTTGTGACTCCTAGTTCTGGAACAGAAGAATATGACCCTGCGGAACTCCAGGATTATTAGAGATAGGGCCTTAGAGATGAAGTGTGTTCGGTCCATGAGGAGAAATGGAACTGCTGGTGAGGGGCAAACTGTGGGCTCCCCTCTTGTTGGCAAGGGGAAACTGAGGCTTCCTCTCTCAGTACTGGAAGCAAAACTGCCTTCATTCTTAAGAACTCTAATGTAGCAAAGCCAGTGTTTTCTAATATTACAAATCTCACCCATCTGTTCTAGTGTATGGAAATCTTCCTAGGTTCACCTCAATTTCAAACCATTTCTGTTTCTTTTTTTTTTTTGCTTTTTGGGTCACACCTGGCGATGCACAGGGGTTACTCCTGGCTCTGCACTCAGGAATCATGGGGCCATGCTCAGGGGACCATATGGGATGCTGGGATTTGAACCCGGGTCGGCCGCGTGCAAGGCAAACGCCCTACCCGCTGTGCTATCTCTCCAGCCCCAACCATTTCTGTTTCTAACAAGTCTTGTCTCTGGGTGCTGAGCACTGAGCAGAAGGACTATCTCTTCCAGGTGCTAGTGATACTATAAAGACACTCAGGGTTTGATGGCTCTTGACAGGCTTTTTATTTATTTTTTCTGCGGAATCCTCTCTGCAGTGCAATTATCAACTGGATAGAAATTGTAATCACTGTTTAATATTTTTAATCAGATTTTGGAAAAAGATCTCGGACAGAGATTTTAGGAAAAGATAGCATCAGATGATTATTTAACAAAAGATATTCACGTGTAGCCTTTCATTATGCCAGATAGCTTGCTTTTCATGCTTTTGTTCCATTCTGTACTGAAATTAGAGGGGCATTTGATAATTACTTTCACTATGCAAAATGTGAATGTGGAAAGGGGTGGTAATGAAGTAAAGGTGATTGACATACAGCCTAAAAGAATCATTCGATTTTTAATCTATTTCCTGAAATGAATCTTATGCCAATATTTAGGGGGAAGGTCCCAAACAGTGTTCAAGTGGCTCCAAAGCCACTTCTGGCAATACTTGACCAACCAGGTTGGACAGTTCAATGCTTGAGTCTGATGACATGACAGGGAGGAGTGGGGGGAGTGGGAACCAGGTCATGTCTATGGTGCACAGAGCTAAGTGGTGCCAAGGACAGAAAATAAGGAATATGCCTCTGAACTATCTCCAAGTGATCAGGTCAATTTTTCAGACTACTCTACATACCTATTTCTTCCCAATCAAATTAACATCAGCTGACACCTCTTGGTACAACATATAAGTTGATTCACTCAGTTGCTAGAGTTCCTCCATCAACCTACATAAAATGTTAAGTCACGATTCCCTTAGCAACTGCCTAAAACATCTAAAGATTATTAGTTTTAAATTTAGTTTTAAATGTTGCAAAGCTGTGTTCATTTGGCTTCTAACTTTGACTATATCCCAAATGACAAATTAAGAGCTATTAAAATCGAGCTTGTTTGAGTCCCTCTCTGAGGTCTGTTTTTTCTTTTTAATCAAAATAAAATGGGACCTAACAGCTCAAAGGCATAAGGTTTATTTTATCTCAAACAAACACAGCTAGAATATTAGACTCCAGGAAGAAGAAACGCTTTTTGGAAAGGCTTAACATTTTCTTACCAGCAAGCATACTTGCTTTGGAAAACCTTTCAACCAAACAATGATTTGCATTATCCCCAGCCTTCAGTTTTCCTCCAAATCCTCTTTTGTAGGCATTTCCTAGCTTTCTCCATATTGTTTGACAGTTGTGTTATTTTAGTCTGATTTCTGCAATTTTACTTCTCGGCTGTCTGGATGATTTTATTATTTGCTATATTCTCTCTTTCAGATTGGGGGTTTTATTCTGGTTTTGGCTGTCTCAAGTTTTGGCAAGCTGCTGCTATAAAATACAAGAGGTTTGGAAGCAATGCAGATGGCAAATGTAGTGTGTGCGCTTTCATTCATGATGGGCTTCCGTCTTTTTATAACAGGCGGGAAACCGGCCAACTCCGATTTCCTGTGCCCACTTTTGACATATTTAAGCAAGACTGCAGTAGAGATTTGCAGCTCTGAATGTTTTTCAGTTTGCTAGGCTCTGGTGGTTGGGATTTAAAAGAAAAGGATTCTGTTGAAATTTAGCATGAATCTGCCCACATTTCTAAATTGGTCAATTTTGAATAAATCCACTTACCTTTGAAGTTAATGTCTCCTTCCATTTGAAAAGTGAAAGAATTACTAGTATTTTCTTTTGGTTGTCATTGTTTGATTTTCTCTGAGCTTGTACTCATAAAACGAGTCCCCTTCCCTACCCAATGACTACCTCTTAAAGCACAACCCTTAAAATGCTAAGATGAGTTCTTTCAACTCAAGCTTAATAATCTTACTTCCAAAAGGCACGCATAAAAAAATACAAATATTTTTCACAATAATTAGATCCCAGATTAAAGTTAGGTGCAATATTCCTTTATAGAAAAGAACTTTGGTCATGTCAACTGCAGAGCAGAAGAGATTTGGGGCTGCTTGAAAATAATGGCCGTACAAGCACAAACTCCTGCAACAGTGAGACACTGACTTCAAGGAAAATACCTACTTCCAACATGTGACAATTACAGCATAAGAACTGAAAATAATGAAACTGACAGTGACTCAGTTTCCCTTGACCATATCGTTTATCTCTGAAAGATAGAAACCCAGGGAAAATATAATTCTAATTTCTGAATCATCCAAAATCACAGCACAGAAATATAAAGGCATTTGGAATAAGAAACATACATCTTCACAAGTAAAACCTATTTTCTGTTGAATATGCTGGGTCCACTGACTTCAGGATCCACTACTAAAAAGCACACAACTTTGCTCCTGACCGCACTTAAATAGGATGATGAATAAGCAACCCATAACATGGTAAATGTGCCCTCCCATGGTAGGAATTAGCATCCCTTGGGAATTTTGAATGCATAATTAATGAAGCATCAAACTAAGGAGCACAAGACAAGGATTTACAAAATCTTTCACCCAGAGTTTGGGTGAGAGAAACCTTCAGGAACTTGGGAGATGGTTATGACTTGGGGTTGATCCTCTGTACCACAGGAAGGACCCCCAACACCAGTCCCGTCAGGGTGCTGGAGTCCTTTGAGCTTTACCACCTCCCAATTGCTCACCACCATTACTGGGTGTGGCCCTGGTGCTCCCTCGCATGACAAGACCTGAACATGTCTCATCCCTAGGCCCCTGCATTAAACCCCAAGCTTGGTTGGCTTAGCAACTCTGGGAGAGTACCATGGGTTCCCTCAGTACTTCTTTTGGGTGCTCTCGTTATGTTCCCCCCGCCCCCAAATCCACAAAAATAAATATACTCATCAGGGAGGCAGTTTACAGAAAACGTTTGCTTCCCTGGTCCTGATTACAGAACACCAGTGCTGCTCTTTTGCCTAGTTTAGGTGTCAGAAAAAGCCAAAACAACAAAAAATGATCCACTTATAACCAGATGCTCCATAGGTGGCGAGTTCGAATATGGAAAGTCCCATATGCGAAGCTGCTTTAGAGGTTCTTTTGATCTAGAACCCCAGTCTGACAAAGACAGTTCTGCTGCACATGTCTCAGACAGGTTTTCTTTTGGACAGACTGACAGTTAAATAAATAAAAATATTTTATTTATTTAACTTGATCAGGATCACAAAGATTATTCAGACACAAATGTAAGGTAAAGAAAATAAATCCATTAGTTTTCCTCAGTTCAGATGTACTCCAACCAGTAGATAATTTATATTTATTTGTATTTAATTCTACATGCATGCAAACTGAAACGGAATTAAGGAGGTTTTAATACAAAGCTAAAGTTTACTTGACCCAAAGAGCACTTTCCATGTAAATCAGAATGCATGAGTAGAGGTCTAGTTTTATTACATTGTAAAAGTGCTATTCAGGGGGCTGGAGAGATAGCACAGCGGGTAGGGCGTTTGCCTTGCACGCGGCCGACCCGGGTTCAAATCCCAGCATCCCATATGGTCCCCTGATAACGGCCAGGGGTAATTCCTGAGTGCAGAGCCAGGAATGACCCCTGTGCATAGCCGGGTGTGACCCAAAAAGCAAAAAAAAAAAAAAAAAAAAAAAAAGTGCTATTCAGGATATTCAAATGGCACTATCCATCTCATCTAAAATTATTGGATAAATGTCAAAGGAAAAAATTATAAAGAAATAAAGGTAGTTTCTGAAATTATATATATATTTATAATTCAAATGTTCAATAGAAAACTTATAATGGCAGAAATTTGTCAACTTTATACTGATTGATGTACTTATTTCAAGTTAGAAAGTTTAGCTCATTGTCAATATAACTGAGGAAACTTCCCCAGAAATATTTAAACTAAAATATTATTTTCTGTACAACATTCCAAAAGATACAAAATAGATTTGGAGGGAAAATACATTCCATATTCTTGGATAAGAAAACAGAGCACTATAAAAATAACAATTTTCTCTAAGTTACTTTATAAATTTAATACAATCTCAATAAAAATACCATAAGAATTGTTTTTAGAGTTATATAAGTTCATTTTAAAGTTCTTGTGGGAAAATAACAAAACAATAATAGTCAAAGAAATCCCAAGAGTGAGAGGGCTACTTCTTCCAGATATTAAAATATTTTATAAACCTTCTATAATTAAGCTACACAATATTGGCACAAGTTTGAATAGACTTACTAGTGGAACAGAATTTTAAAAATCCAGAAATGGATCTCAGTGCATAAGGAAGTTTAAAATATAATAAACCTAGAATCTCAAATAAGTGCTGTGAAAACTGTAGAGTCACATGGACTAGTTTAAATTTAGATCATTCTTCACAGCATGCATCAAGATAAATTTCAAATTGCATCAGAAGCTGAAATGAAAAAAATATACACATGCATGTACAAAATTAAAATTTATTTATAAACCAGAATCAAAAACACTTTTATAATGATTATGCTTCACTATCTGGAACTAACAAGGAAAAACTAGTAAATTTCTGTACATTAAATCGTAATGTTTACTTAGTACCTAGGCACACACACATAAAAGGAGAGTAGAAATTCAAATCATGAGTTTAAAAAATATAGATTTAATAACTAAGAAGGACAAAGGACATTCAGTATTTTAGAAGGAATAGATCAAAAAAACAACAAAAGGAATTTATAAAGAAAAAAGTGAAGAAAACGTAAATATGTTCAACCTTATACATAATAAAAATATAAATTAAAACTTTTCTCCAATAAGATTTCTCAATTATCACATTACAAACATCTAAAATTTTGACAGCATGCTACAAGCTTGTTCTCTAGGGAGTCAAGTGCTCTTATGCACTGCTGGTGAGAATGCAAAGTGATGCAACCCTAGGGAATTTGATGTCTAACAAATTATATACATAATTACCCAGCAATTCCACTATTGGAACTTTCCCCAAATTATACAGACAATAAGCAAAATGCTGTATTCAAAGATTATGTATGCATAATTCTTATTTATAATAATAAAATACTAGGGGAAATTGATGTCCACAATTTAGGTTTAAATATACTGTGATGGGTGTGATGTTGGAATTAGGTCCATGAGAAGCCATTGCTAGTAGTATTGTAAACAAAAGACTAAAAGTAAAATAAATATTCATTTTTTGAGTTTTTATTTTGGAGTATGATAAAATCTCACATAACTAAGAAATAAATTAAAGCTATATATTAACAACAGACAAAAGCATTTCTGTACTAAAAATATATTAAAGCAAATAAACCTAACTGTACATTAAGATCATGGAATGACGATACAAACAAATCATTTAAGGGATAAAATATATTTTATTGTATCATCCTTGCAGTATATATTCAAAAAGCAAAAAGGGCTATAAATATAGAAATGGCAAGCAATGGCTATAAATACAGAAATGGCAAGCAAACCTTATAAAACATAACTAGAAATCAATTATATATCATAAGAAGAGCTCACCAGTCTTTGCTCTGGTATGCATGACAAGCCTACTTATCTGTGCATCTAGATTTGTGAGTGAAGTATATGGAATTAAAGCAAAGCAGTAGGTACTGAGGTCCAGCCCCCATCACTGCTGTTGGCTGACCTGATTCTAAGAGACTCTGGATCCTGTAGTCCCTAACATCTATCAATATCTTGATCAGGATAAAAGGCCCCTTCTGGGAAAGTGTAGGCACTGCAACCAGAAGTTGAGTCCCTGTGTTTTAGGATACCAGCAGCTGGATTAGCTATGTCCCTCACTCTCCTCCTCCAGGGAACTAACTGAGGTCAGAGGGCTGACTGCTTGTCTGGAGACTGAGAACTGGAACACAGGTTTTTTTAAAACAAATAAATAAGAATTCAAACTATCCACAAATAAGTGGGGGGGCTGCATAACACACTGCCACCCTGCATTGTTCCTTTCCCACCTACTCTGATCACTACCAACAGGGTGATCCATTATGCTTTAGGACCTCCTCATGATCTTCTCCTTCCACATTTCAGTCATAGTAACAGCAACAACAGATCCAAACACTAATGCTATTGTACCATCTATAGGAAACAAAAGGAGTAACCCAGAAACATGAGCAGAAAAAGTTTAGCAGGCAACCACTGTAAAATAAAATAGAATTTCTTAAAGAAAATAATAAACCACTGGTGAGGTAAAACAAGGTGACATAACTGGAGCATATAACAAACAAAAAACTTAGAAGAGCCATCATTGTGAAATTTTATGCCTTTAGACAACCACAAAACATAGATAAAGAGCTCTGCTCTATTTTTTTCATGAGTATACTTGCATTTATATAATAAGGTAACTTTCTTATTGGGAAGAAAGTTGATTTAGTTATTATAGCTACCAGGGCTGGAGTGATAGCACCGCGGAAAGGGCGTTTGCCTTGTACGTGGCTGACCCGGGTTCGATTCCTCCACCCTTCTGAGAGAGCCTGGCAAGCTACCGAGAATATCCCGCCAGCTCGTTAGAGCCTGGCAACTACCCATGGCATATTCAACATGCCAAAAACAGTAACAACAAGTCTCACGATGGAGACATTACTGGTGCCCACTTGAGCCAATCAATGAGCAATGGGATGACAGTGACAGTGATTATAATCACTGTTCCTTGGCAGTAGTTACCAAGATCATTCCATAAAACTAATTTCTGCACAAGCAAATTATAACTTATTATTTAGTAGTTCTTTTAGTAGAAGAAAATTAGAGTATTCCGTTTCCAGGGGTAATGATTTGAAGTTAACATGCATAGAAAGTATTCTAATGTAGATCTTCCTTTTCTTTGATGTACACTTCTTTGTTTTTATTATTTTTAATTGAATCACAGTGGGATACAGTTACAAAGCTTTCATGATTAAGTTTGTCACACAATGATCAAACACCCATCCCTCCACCAGTGTACATTTTCCACCACCAATGTCCCCAGTATCCCTCCCTCCTGCCACCCCTACCCCACAGTACTCCCCTCCTCTATCGATGGCGACAATTTCCGTCTTACTGTGTCTCTTCATTTGGGCATTAGGGTTTGCAATACAGACACTGAGAGGCCATCAGGTTTGGTCTACTCTTAAACAACTCCTACCATTTTTGTTGTGTTTTTTTTTCTTTTTTGGGGTCACACCTGGAGATGCACAGGGATCACTCCTGGTTCTGTGCTCAAGAATCACCACTGGCGGTGCTCAGGGGGACCATATGGGATGCTGGGAATCGAACACAGGTCAACTGTGTGCAAGGCAAATGCCCTACCCGCTGTGCTCCAAACCCCAACTCCTAACTTTTAAGAGCACAAGTAATTCTTCATTATCCGCCAGTCAGAAAATATTAAAAAATCTCTGATTAGAGATGCTAGGTATGAAGAACACACTGAATGAAATTCAATTTAACCTGGAAAGTGTAATAAGCAGACAACCTGCAGAGGAAAGAATACCTTAACTTCAATATAAAATGATAGAAATTACTCAAAGAAAAAAATTAATGATTTAGGTAAAATAAAGAAATACTATTTGAATTATCAAACTCCCTTAGAAGAGTACCTCTGACAATAATGGGCATTACAGAAGGTGCAGAAAGATCAATGCCATGTTTCAAGAAATAATAGCTGAGAACTTCCCAAACCTACGAGGAAAAATAACCATACCCAGTTAGAAAGTTGAGAGAAAATCTAAGCTTCTGAAGGCAAAATGACCGACACCAAGATATATCATTGCTAAGTTATCAATAGTCAATGACAAAGAAAAAATACTAAATGGTGTCGTAGGAGAAGGGTGTGACATATAAAGTCACTCCTATCGGAATTTCAACAGACTTCTCAGCAGAAATCCTACAGGTTAGGAAAGAGCATAAGGACAGGCATTACTAAAAAATTGAAACCACTGGTCAACAAATACTTGCAAAACTATCATTCAAATAAGATATATATTTTTCAGGCAATAGAAAATGCAGAGAGTTTTCCAACATCAGACCTATTCTACAAATAATGTTGAAAGGAATTCTTCTACATAAAAAAGAATGAAAGAACAAAAAACTTTGATCAAGATGATAAATAGTAATGCCACAGCTTAAACCTAAAAAACAGTATTGTGCAACAATAATATAATAAACAAGGAAAGGAAGAAAGGGACAGAACCTGTGTATTTATCATAATGAGTCAATATTAACACACACACAAAGATTATTTCAGATACTGGTAGGTTTGAGGTAATCACAACATCAAATTTGAAGCACAGACATTTGGTAGGAAGAAACTGACAAAAAGAACCAGGAATAAATGTTGAATTATATTCAGTTGTCTTATTTGTAGTAAAAATGCTGGCATTTGATTTTTTAAATAATTTTGAATATATTTCAGGATTAAATAACTAAGAAAATATTGAAATGTAATTAGAAGCCATATTTTCAGCCTCAACTTCACAATTAGAGAAGAGCGATTTGACTATAACAGCAAAGTTAGCTAGGTAACTAATAATTTACAAACTGAATTAGCCATTATTATATAAAATTATGAAATATTTTACTCAAATAATATTTTAAACATTCACATTGTTTCCACTGTGTAGGTATAAAAGAAATGATTAAGTAGCAACATATAAACTCCAAGTCCTCATGTTAATACCAAACTGTCATTTCTCTACTAAAGAACAAGAATGTTTCAGGGAAAATGGGTGATTCCAAGTGTCTGAAGTTTCAAAATCAGCATCCACCATCACATACCAACCCCTCCTCCCTTGTGTCCACTATGCTCTCCCCTCTGTAAGCTGAAATCTGTAGGGTGAGTCTAAGGATTGGTCTTGTGACAGTTCCTGTGATTTGTTTCTTTATAATCTACATATGACTGACATCATCATATGTTTTCTTCTCCTATCTGCTGTCATTAACTCTTCCTGACATTCTTTTTTCCAAAAGCCATAATGTGAAACATAAAATTTCACCTTGAGTTATGGTTTAGTAGTATTCCAGTGTGTGTGTGTGTATGTGTGTGTATGTGTGTGTGTGTTGGTGGGGGGTGAGGGGCTACTTGGGCTGTTTACACAATAGTTAAGGGCTGAATTACCTTGATTATTGTACAAACAGCACATCACATTGATGAGCAAAGGGGACACAAAGTCTTTCAAATTGGTGTTTATATTCTTCAGTCTGATGCTTAGGAATACAAATGTTGCATCATACTGTAAGTCAAAATTCAACAACTCAAGAAGCTTCCACTGTGATTTCCAAAGAGTAGAGACCAGTATAGACTCCCACCAACAATGCACCAAGGCTCCATTTTTTCCAAAACCTGGCTTGTACTTAGTGCGTCTGATTATGTAATACAGGTCATTGTCACATGCATAAGGTGATAGTCATTTTAGTTTCAATCACTATATCAAAGAAATCTGAAATTAGAGAACTGGGGCAAGACCTATTACCTTCCTGATAGGGTTCATTTTTGTTGTACTATGCCAAAAACAGTAACAATATGTCTCTCAATGAGAGATGTTACTGGTGCCCGCTTGAACAAATCGATGAGCAATGGGATGACAGTGATACAGTGATACTGTCTCTGACTATGGGTTTCTGTTTATGCTAGCTTTTCTTTGAAATAGTTAAAGGTAAAATAATTTTTTCTAGGAAATTTCTCTACATATGGTGCCTTTAGAGATCATATATAAAGATGCCTTTAAAGCATCTATGAAAAGCAATCAAGTTAATTTTAATTTTGCCTGTATCACTGTATCACTGTCATCCCGTTGCTCACCGATTTGCTTGAACGGGCACCAGTAAGTCTCCATTGTGAGACTTGTTATTACTGTTTTTGGCATTTTGAATACGCCATGGGTAGCCGCCAGGCTCTATCGTGTGGGCAAAATACTCTCAGTAGCTTGCCAGGCTCTCTGAGAGGGATGGAGGAATTTTGCCTGAAGTTAAAGAAATTGTTTCATATTTCATATTTATAAATTAATTAAAAATATTTAAAAATTTTTCAAGGACTGGAGCAATAAATAATAGCACAGCAATTAGGGCATTTGGCTTGCGTGTGGCTGACCCGGTTTTGATTCCCCCATCCCTCTCGGAGAGCTCGAAAAGCTACCGAGAGTATCCTACCTGCATGGAAGAGCATGGCAAGCAACCCGTGGTGTATTCGATATGCCAAAAACACTAACAACAAGTCTCACAATGGAGATGTTACTGGTGCCCACTTGAGCAAATCGATGAACAATGGGACGAAAGTGCTACAGTGCAAGAAAACAGTAGATGAAGGACCCAATATACTCAGTCACAAGTTTCACTTGTAATAAGTAGGCCTTTGGGTCACTTTTATAAACCTGATAACTATAAATTCAGAAGCGAATAGAGTGATAAAAAGGACCAATATGAGCCCAAGATTAAAGTGGCTGCCTAAGAGACTAGTTAAAAAGATTCAGTTCCATGTAGTAGTCATTTCAAAGGACAAATAGACCTATATGGAAAAGCATAAAGCAAGAAAGTGCTGTCTGCTGACTGTGATACTTAAGAGAGGTTTTATGATAGGTTTAGTTTTGTCTCAGAAGCATACAGTCTGCTTATATTCATTTGTGTCATTACTGACGACCAATAAATCAGCTTCTACAGAAGATTACTTTAGTTTCTTCATTTGTAAAGAAAAAACCAGAAAGCTCTTTCCTTGATCAGAATACTAATAGAAACTTATTTTCTGAAAAGTGAAACTATACCTCAGTAAAGTTCTATGGGAAATCTAAAACTATTACCAAAAATTTTTAAAAAATCTGAATTCAGAAATAAAATTGCCCTCTCATGGAATCATCTAGAATATTTAGTTAAAATAAACAAAAAAATCATTAATTGCATTTCTATCAGAATAAAAGATTATGTGGATCCCTTTTGGTTCTATACTAGAACTGTGAACAGGGCTGAAATTGGAACAGCTATTGACTACAAATCCACCAATGCATTATCTGAAATGCACATTCCCCCTAGAAACTGAGTTAATCACTCATCATCCTCTGCCCTTAATCTGTAACATGATCTCTGGGTGTTTTCCTCATCTCAGCCAGAAAGACGGATGTATGCACTGTAGCAAATAAAATCATATTTCAGAATTCTTGGACCAACAAGGAAAATGACATAAAAAGAACACTGGAGTGTGAGCCACTTCAATAGCCCTTGATGAAGCTACAGATTCTTTAGGAATGGTTAAGAGAAGAGCTCTGGTAACGTTCAAGGTGTACTCATGTATGTTTATATCCTTGCTAGTTCTGTTAAGACCAGCCTCTCCTCTGAGTTGCATATAAAATGTTGAAAATCACCTGCAGCAGCACTAACTTGAAAAGTCAGACAAGGTGCCCATGAAAGAACATCAAAAATGAAACATTAAGATGGGTATGGTGTTTTTAAATCATGACACAAAAACAGATGGCCATAGGATTAAGCTGGTAATAGAGTAGGAATGGAATGAGAGAGATCCAGCCTAATAAAACCAGCAGACAAGGGCAAAGACAAAAAATAGATGCTCTTGACCTCAGTATGAGAAAACACTTAAGTAAGAGATGGGGATGTATTCCTTCCACCCTAAATCTCGCCCTTGTTTGCAAGCTCTAGCCAAGTGGCTCTGGGAGTGTGCTTTTAAAGAGTAGACAAAAGCTTATAGTAATCTATAGAAGTCTGTTTCAAATCCTACCATTTAAAAATATATTGTAAGCAATTCAAAAAAGTTAATATACCCCGAAAACCAAAGACAATATTTCTTTTAGAGAAACTTTAAAATACAGCTTTAGGTCTTTTAAAAGTTTTACATTTTAGATATAGTTTTCTGATAATTATGAATAAATTGTCATTGCCCCATAATATCATTTTATTTAGCAACATATACTATCAATATGCTATAATAGGGGGCTAGAGCAATAGCGCAGTGGGTAAGATGTTTGCCTTGCATGTGCCAACCCGGATTGGATTCCTCCGTCCCTCTTGGAGCACCTGGCAAGCTACCTGTGGCATATTGCATATGCCAAAAGCAGTAACAAGAAGTCTCACAATGAAGATGTTACTGGTACCTGCTCAAGCAAATCTATAAGCAATGGGATGACAGTGACAGTGACAGTGATGCTATAATGGGAAAATATTTTTTTACGTGTGAAACAGCCTGGATTTCAGAAATTTCCTAAGAGACTACTAATGAGATTTTAAGTTTTAAAAATATTATTTTTTGTTTTTATGTTTTTGAACCATATTCATCAGCAGTGCTCAGGGCTCACCTTTGGCTCTGTGCTTAGGAATCATATGTGATGGGACTCAGTGAACCATATGTGGTGCCAGTGAGGTCAGGAACAAGGCAAGCACCTAACTGCTGTATTTATCTCCCTGGCTTCTCAATGAGCCTACAAAGGTAAGAGGAAATCCTAACAAGCACCAAGCAATTCAGCTGTCATGCTGATTCACCCTGGATTCTTTCCTAAGTCAGTTGACAACTGTTAAAGGAAGAACTGGTCCCAAACACAGTCCTTCACGCCAGGCTCAGTAAGATGTTATACCTTGACTCAATATATTTTCTGCATTTTCCAGGGTGAACATTTTTTAAAATTTTATTGAATCACCATGACATAGTTGCAAGCTTTCATGTTTGGGTTGCAATCTCACAATGATCAAACACCCATCCACTAGTGCACATTCTCCACCACCAATATCCCAGGTATAACCCCCTTTCCCACCCTCCTCCTGCCTCCATGGAAGACAATATTCCCCATAATCTCTCTCTACTTTGGGGCATCATGGCTTGCAACACAGACACTGAGAGGTCATCATGTTTGCTCCATGATCTACTTGTGGCACACATCTCCCATCCCGACTGATTCCTCCAGCCATCATTTTCTTAGTGATCCCTTCTCTATTCCATCTGCCTTCTCCCCTCTGCTCATGAGGTAGTCTTTCCGCTATGGGGCAATCCTCCTGGCCCTTGGATCTACTGTCCTTGGGTATCAGCCTCATGTGATGTTATTCTATACTCCACAAATGAGTGCAGTCTTTCTATGTCTGTCTTTCTCTTTCTGACTCATTTCACTTAGCATGATACTCTCCATGTTTATCCATTTATAAGCAAATTTCATGACTTCATCTCTCCTAATAGCTGCATAGTTTATAGGTTACCCTCTTAGTTGGAACTTTAGTTTTTCAATTTTTTATTACTGAATCACCGTGAGGTACGGTTACAAACTTAGGAACTTTCGTGTTTGCATTTCAGTCATACAGTGATCGCTTACCCATCCCACCACTGGTGCCCATTCTCCTCCACCAATGTTCCCAGTATCTCTCCCATTACACCCACCCCATCCCCCACCACGCCACTCTGCCTCTATGGCAGGGCTTTTAAGCGGCTCACTCTAGGATTTTCCATGTACTAAATGGTATTATTGAGGTCATCTTCATGGAAAAAAAAACTCCCACCTGTCTTCTCTATAAGAGGGTGCCTTTGCCTGAAGTAATTTTCCTTTTCTCTAACTAATGACCTGTTCCACCCTTTTTGCTGTTGTTATAAGATCTTCCTTTGTTTATGCTCTGCCTTTGTACTTGATTGACGGAATACTGACTGATTTTATGAATCATTTCATTAAGTTATTCAGATCTTTACCTTAGAAAATTTTTCTGGATTTTTTATTTTACATTGTGCTTTGTTTATTTAGGAACTATTTCTGGGTGAATAAGGCTGCCTTATGAGTCCAAGTTTTAAGAGCAGAGATCACTTTAGCAATTAGCCATCCCCAAAGATGAGCTCAAAGGTGGTTTTCTAAAGAATAACTTCAACACTTATTGTGACACAGAAATGCCAGTTTACTTAATCAAGTATACATATGCAAATTCCATTTCCTTTTATTACATGACTTCTCTCTACCTATTACCCACGTAGATAAATCATTCAATATGCTTCAAATTTTAGCATCAGGGCAAGGGATGTGGTTCAATTGGTAGAGGCACTGGGCTTCTCCTCAACACTGCAAGGACCCGAACAATGGCTGGAAGCATTGCAGATATGTAAACCTTAACTGATAACAACAAAATGCTCTTGGGCAGAAGACTGATCAGCGATAAAATGCCTGCCTTGCACTTATTCAACTCTATCCAACAAATTGCCATTTTGATCCCCAACTGTGACATCTCTAACACACTGCAACCTTGCAGATGTGAGCACCCTAACCTTGTGAGTCTCTCTCTCTGTCTCTGTCTCTCTCTCTCTCTCACACACACATATGCACACACACATTGCACATTGCAAGGTGTTTTATTGGGCACATTAAAACCCAAGTGTTTAGGTACTTCAGCTGAAGTATGTGACCCTCTATTGATGGATTTGGTGTTGAACTCATATACATGGCAAACCACCATTAGCAGTATTTTACATGGAAGAATCTTAATTGGTATCAAGATAAAATAAGCAAAGTATGTGAGCCCCTGGTCAGTGTGTAGCTGAGGTGCAAAAACTCAACAACCAAGTATGTGTGCAGTGGGGTGGGAAGTGGGGAGTTGGACAGACTGGTCATCACAACAATAATAAAGAGTTATGTGAAAGGAATTGTGCATTTCAAGTCAATGAATAAAAGGCTGCAGGGTATCAGGAAATATGAACAATTATAAGAAAGAGTTCACTTGTATCACTTGTCATTCCATTGTTTGTTGATTTGTTTGAGCGGGCGCCAGTAATGTCTCCATTCGTCCCTGCTTCATGCTATTGTAGTCCAATGGCATCTGCTCCCTTCAGGAACACGAAGAGCCTCAAACCATTCATTCAGGGTCTTGATGAAGGAGTCTGACCATCTCATAGGTGGGCGGCCATGTAGTCTTTTGATGTCCCATGGAATCCAGTCGGTAACAGCTCTAGTCCAGTGGTTGTCTCTAAACTGCATTACGTGTCTGGCCCATCTGATTTTCGACGCCTTGGCAAATGAGACAGCACCCCTGATTCTTGACCATTGGCAGAGGTCGGAACTCTAGATTCCTTCTCTCACTTGAGTGAAATGTGATACTCCAAGCATGGCTCTTTCGATTCCTCCATGGGATACTCAAATAGCATTCTCATCCTGTTTTCACAAGGTCTCTGATGTGTATGTTAGCATAGGAAGAATAGTGGAGTTGAAAAAATGTGGAGTTGAAAAGATGTACCCAGAGCCAGAGGTTCTTCATCCTCTTAACAACTTCTTCAATGCTCTCTTCCTCCTGCACAGTTCAGGTGTCAGTTCATTTGTCATGATGAGTTCTCGACCTAGGTACACATAACTGCTGCTGCACTCAGACTCAACGGTCCAAGTCGGCCAGCATTCATGCCGCTTGGCTGATATTTGGTTGTTATGAGAATGGTGTCATCAATGAAGCAGAGGTGGTGTAGTTGCCAACCATCTATCTTCACTCCCATTCCTTCCCATTCCAGCCATCCCATGATGTTCTCAGGGGCGGCACCGAAGAGTTTTGGTGAAATGGTATCACCCTGCCAAACCCCTCTCTTTACGTTGATGATCACTTCTTTGTAGAATGGTGAGATCCTGGTGGTGAATCCGTAATACAGCTCCAGGAGGATCTTGATGTACTGAGTTTGAACACCCTGTTTGGCTAGGGCTTCAATGACCTTTTCAGTCTCAACAGAATCGAAGGCCCTTCTTTAAATCGATGAATGTTAGACAGAGCCGCATCTTGAACTCTCGCGAAACCTCAATGAGCTTGGTCACCATGTGGATATGGTAGATTGTGCTGAATCCTTTTCAGAACCCAGCTTGCTTGCATGGTTGGCCTTGATCTAGTGTTCTACAAATCCTATTCAGGATGACTTCAGTGAACAACTTATAGACGATGGACAACAGGCAGATTGGGCAATAGTTGCCGATGTCGTGGATGTCTCCCTTCTTGTACAGATGGTCCTGCTGGTTTTCCACTGGGACAGAACCTTGCATTCAGACAGGTATCATGTGAAGGCCGAGCCAGTGTATTAACTAGTCCTGGAAGCAGATTCTTTACGTGTTCGGGTCTGACCTTGTCTGGGCTGGGTGCTGTACATGTCTTTACTGATGAAATGGCTTGTCAGATTTCGGAAGGGAGAATGCTGGGAACGACATATCCAATCTGCGAAAATACCAAAGTATGTGGGCAGGTGGACATAGCTATCAAAGAGATCCGAGTAGAAGTTGTGGATAATCTTTTCCATTTTCCTTCTGGAAGATGTTATAGATCCATCAGGAGTTCAGAGGGCAGTCATCTTGGTCTTATAGTTGGCGAAGGACAGGCAGGTGTTGCGAATACTTTTCCCAGCTTCTGCCCCATTGCCAACACTGCTGTTCTTCTCTTTTTGAGGTCATAATTGCTTCTCTGCACATTTTTGCAAGCTTGGATGTTAGCTTATGATTGCTGAGGCTCATGCCAGACCACGTTGGCAAATGAGCACGAGCATTTTTGAAGACAGGTGATTTTTTGTGCCTTTCTCGCTTTCTGCATTCCTCGCACAATCATGGAGGTGCTGAACCAGTCGATCGTATTCCTCATCAATGTTGTCAATGATGGCATTTTCCCATATTGCTGCAGTAGTGCCAAAGACCTTCCAATTGGTGGTCACTCTGAGAGTTCTCTTCTTAAACTCTGCAGCCCTTTCTCCCTACTTCATGAAGTAGAATTTTGCATGAAGGAGACAATGGTCTGATCCCATTTGAAATTTTGGGACAACAGCAACATTGGTCAGGCAAAACCTTCTGTTGAATATGACGTGTTCAATTTTGTTGTGGAACTGTCCAGCGGGAGACTCCCATGTCCAGCATTTAGATTCGGCCTTCTAGAACTGCGAGTTACCATGGATGGTCTTAGTCAACATGATGAACTCAAACAGTCTCTCACCCTGCTCATTCCAGTCTAGGTTGATGGGGAGTTCTTTGGGTGACCTTCTAGGTCCTATCTTGATGTTAAAAATCACTAACAATGATCTTGTAGAAGGTGTGGGTTTCTTTAAAGAACTTCTCCAGCTCCATGTAGAATTTCTCAATTTCTTCTTCATCATAGTTGGATGTTGGTGCGTAGACAATGAAGATAGAAAGTGCTGGCAATGAGTCACATCTATTCAAGTGTAATCGTCTGATTCTGGTTGTTAGGCATTTGAATGAATCAGTGCTCATGGCCAAGTTTGTGTTGACAAGGACACTGACACCACTGATGCCTCTACTGTCACATGTTCTGAGAAAGAGTTCTCCCGTGTCAAAAATGGCATTATGTGATCAATGCCTTCTCATTCGGTCAATCCAATGACATCATACTTGATCTTCTGTGCTTACACCATAAAGTCCTCAATGAATGCTTCTGATAGCAGCGTATGTGAGTTAAAAGTGCAAATAGTCATTTTAGTCATTCTTTGTTTTGGCAGCCTAGTTTGGCCCTGAGATTTTATCAGCCTCTCCTTGTTCATCCTTCTTAATGCTGCCATTCTGTGGGCTCTTCCAGGGTCAGGGGAATGATGCCGATTGTTATTAACTGTTTTTGGCATATCTACTGCACCACGGGTAGCTTGCCAGTCTCTGCCATGCGAACGTGATACTCTTGGTAGCTTGCCATGCTCTCCGACAGGGAAGGAGGCTATTTGGGCAGCTTCCAATCACCATTATAGGTGTTCCGATGGTTCACACTATATTTGAACCCCATCAAATATGGTGTGGTAATAATGGAAAATGTCTAGGAAGTGTTTATGATGTGTCACGCGGTCCAGAAAGCATCCTGGAACGTGGTGGCATTTGGGTAGTGTAGGTCGACTGATGAGGAATTTATCAGGTGCTGGCAGAGTGGGTCTTCTGGCTGTGACCGCTGTGTCCATGAAGATTGGTGGAAGCAGGCAGAGGATCTCTGTTTCTGGGCCCCATTGCGCCTAGAGTCCATGGTCACAAAGTTCTGTATTACCTGGTCTGTGGGACTTCATTCATGCGTGAGTCTCGGCCCGAGCATCCAGAAAAGCAGCCTGGAACATGGCAGCAGTTGGGTAGTGGAGGTCGGCCGATGAGGAATTCATCTGGTGCCGGCAGGGTGGGTCTTCTGGCTGTGACCCCTGGGTTGCCGGAGATTGGTGGATGCAGGCAGAGGATCTGTTTCTGGGTCCCGTAAGGAAGAGTTATAAATTAATATTCCCCAAATATAGTATCACTCCGTGATACAGAGAGTCTCTTGCCTGCATGCCTGGCTGTCTTTCCGGGGCCCCTCGGAGGGGATGGGCTCCAGCTTCCCTTCCTGCCCCGAGCAGAGCTCCCACCGGCTGAAGACCTCCGGAGCTTAGCCACAGCCATGCTCAGGGCCCCTCTCCACATGTTTGGACAAGCCTCACGCATGAAGGTACCGACAGAGGAACCCAGGTGTGTGTAATCCCATCAACAGCCAACATCCAGGGACTTAAAAGCAAGTTCCCAGAAGTGCACGGCTGCTTTGCACTTATAACCTACTTCTTATACCAATATCTTATAACCAATATCTTATAACCTACTTCTCCCTCTGGGAGAAACTGGCAAGCTACTGAGAGTTTCCTGCCCACATGGGACAACCTCGCAAGCTTCCCATGGTGTATTCATATGCTAACGACAATAACAAGCTGGATCACATTCCCCTGACCCTGAAGAGCCTCCAATGTAGCATCATTGGTAAGGCCAAGTAGAGAGGCTTCTAAAATCTCAGGATAAGACAAATGGAGAGGTTACTAAAACTGCTCGAGGTATTCGATGATCAACGGGATTTCGTGATTGTGATAGTATCACTATTAATTATACTGAAGGTGATAACTAAGAAGCAGAAATATACAATTTCAGGAACAGTTTTGCTCAGATTTAACTTAAGGAAAACAATTAAACACACACACATATATATAATATATATATATATTATATTATATGGGCTGGAGCAATAGCACAGTGGCTAGGGTATTTGCCTTGCATGCGGCAGACCTGGGTTCAATTCCTCCGCCCCTTTCAGAGGGCCCAGCAAGTTACTGAGAGTATCTCATCCATACGGCAGAGCCTGGCAAGCTACCCGTGGTGTATTCGATATGCCAAAAACAGTAACAATAAGTCTCACAATGGAGACATTACTGGTGCTCTCTCGAGCAAATCGATGAGCAATGGGATGACAGTGATACAGTGATACATATGTATATTATGTAACATATAATATATATATGATATATATTATGTAACATATAATATATATTATATATATATGTATTTCCTTTACCTACTTTCAACACTCAGTTCTTGTCCAGAGTGATCATTTCCAGCTAATGTTGTCAAAATGGACCCTCCTTTATCTTAACTACCCTCACCCCACACATATCCTTGTAGTAATTCCCAACCATTGACCAATCCTCTTGGACTGTTTTCCCTGGCTTTGGATATTAGTTTCATACTTTTTTTTGACCCAGTGATCACTCCACCCTCAGTAGCCTTCAAAGTTCTGGGCCACCTCCACAGCTTTGGGGCAAAGTCCCCCGCAACCTTCCCCCAAGTTCTCATGGCCCCTTCCTGTCCCTTTTCTGCTGCCCACATTTTTACTGCTCTTCCAAGTACTTGGGGTCTGATTCCTTCATTCCTCCTGGGTGTTGCCTTGGAATACCTCCAAAGTGGCATTTTTCACCCAAGGAAACAGACAGAAGTTGGAGTTGTTCCAGAAACTCTGAATGGAGGACATCTATGAGCAGAAAGCTATGAAATGAGGGTGGGGTGAGGGGTTGACACATTAAATTCATTTCTAAAATAAGACATCTTAAAATTTAAAAATGAGGCTTAAATTTTTGTTTGATTTGTAGTTTGGAAGCAAGGATTTTATAGGCAGAAAAACCCTGTGTTGCTGCTGAAATAGGGCTGATCCCATTTCCATCTATAGGAATAAATAAAGGAAGATGGTAAAACAGCTACTAGAAAAACTAAGTTTGCTCCTGCTAATGTTAGCCATCACTTTTGGCAAGGTTCTGGTCTATTATGCTAAATCATCTAATTATTTTCTTTCCAGAAAAGTTCCCATATATAACCAGCTCTTGTTATAGATTGTGGTCCCAGGGAAGAAATAGGAAACTGTTCTTGCTTCAGGGAGGAAGAAAAGGAGAGAAAAATGAGTCTCACTATAACCGACATAACACATACCAAATCCATCACCCATAATATACTATGAATTGTAGGTGAAACACTAGGTAGACCCTTTGTCCCCTGAAAAGTTTTTCTCCTGTCAAATGGTGACAGGAATACAAATTGCCACATTGCTGTTGGCTTATTTGTAGAGGAGGGTGGGGTGAAAGGGATATCAAAAGGATTGTCTCCTGGAAATGTTTTTATTGTCTTCAGAGGTAGGATAACATCTAGATTTGCTGGCAAACTGAATTCTTCTGAGAATCTTAACAAATTTATACCCCTATCTCTCACCTCTTCCTCTCTAGTGTATTTCATAGGCAGCTTTGCTGACTGCCCTACCACAAATAGACTCTGTCACTTAAGAAATAGGCCTGTCCTTTTATAGGCAGATTGATGGACTAGGTGCCAAAGTTTTAGAGTAGCAGCATGACCAGGGCAAATGCTCTTCATAAATTCGGTATTGACAGAGTACCTACTCAATCTAGAAGATTCTGTTGTCAAATATCTTCTATCAAGGTATAACTGCAGAGATCAGGACAGAAAGCTACATAGTAAGTTCTGAGAAATGAGTAATTGAGCCCAGTACTCAAAATGAAAAGTTATTAATGAACAATTTAATATTAAAAGCGGTTCAAATACCTACTCTAAGCTGATTATCTCTAAAAAAAGAGAGACTAATAATTGGCTATATAATAGGCAGAGATCATTCTGGCACAACAGGTTTTCAAGCTTGATACTTTTAATTTTATTTTCTGTTTTATTTCTCAAGTCTTCAGAGACAAAATAGGTTAGTAAAGTAGAACCAAACTTAGTAAAGTTAGTAAGTTAGTAAAGTACAAAAAAAATGAACATAATAAAAGATTGAAATACATCTCCTTGCAATTCAAATTTAAGCATACTTAATAGAATTTTTGGAAAAGTAACTCATATCCTGCTTAAAAATGTTGCTTTGGGAATCCTAAAATAAGGAATAGGTTCTCTATCAAAAAAGCACCAAAATCAAGACATTCCCAACCAACAATTCTAGTTTTATATACTGAAGTCTAATACTGGCACTAACATTTGTCTTACATGTTGGTTCTCTATGACACTCATTATTGATTTTCAGCAATATAAAATTATGTCAATTATGAAACACACTAGTATTTTATATGAACTAGAGAAATTGAATATACTGTCTGCTATAAAGATGAATTCTTATTCCATAGATATTATTACCGTATTTTTAAAATGCACCTTTCAAAACTGATTTTAAAAATTACCTCTGGTTCTCCCATTATTAATGGAAGCAAACAGCTAACAAGATAGAGGTAAGTAGGACCTTTGCTTACAATCACTTCCTTCAAAGAACACTTATAGTTTTGGAGGCCACAAGGAGAGGTTTACTTGAAGCTGCTTTCTATTTAATATCTGTGTATAAGACATGCCAACACATTCTATCTGCATCATATTAAATTTTTGCTAAATTCAAAAATTAAATTCAGATTTGTGTTGGGTGTGTGAATCATACAGACATTAAATAAAAGCTATAATCTAGAACCTAATGAAAACAATCACAGAACTGTTCATGATAGAACATTAAAAAGATTCAGTTTGGCACTGTTTAGTTTAATGATGTTTAGTTTGAACTTTCTTTTAAAATATCACTTGTATTTGGGCAGCTGTCATCCTTCAGAAGTTTATATTCACCTTTTATCCTTCCTGTTCCCTTGAGCAGATCCAGCTAAATATGCTTTTGAACATTTCCCCCTTGAACTTCTGTAGAAATGTCCTTACTAGAGTCAGAGGACTCTAGTCAATCCTGGAATGTGAAATCGTCTGACTAAATGAACCTGAAAGAAAAATGACAGAGAATGAACTTTTCCATCTGCTATTTCTAGGTCATTTTATTAGTACCTAAGCTTTGTTTGTTTGTTTGTTTGTTTGTTTTCTCCCTGAAAGAAACTCATGAATCCTTATCATCAAGTATTTAAACAAGAAGCAGAAACTCCTAGCTGGGCTTTCAGCACAAAAACAAAAAACTCTGGTTGCAAAAATATTTATGAAAACATACTTTCCAAGAGATCTTGGTCTTATGAAACCTCTCCTATAAGTTCCAAGGATCAAATATCCATTTTATTTTTGACATCTTCCCTTAAATATCAAATGAGTGTTCCTAGCATGCTCATAGCCAAATCACTATTCCTACCCAGTTTCTCCTGATCCAATTCTCACTTGTTATTATGTGACCCTGATATCCACTCATATGCTCAAACAAGAAATTCAGGACTCTTTCCTAATCTTTCATTTAACTTCACCTTCCTACATCCACTCCAGTAGTCCCACTTATATTCCAAACCCTCTATTCCCATTTCTCCTTTTATTAATAGTAAGCTAAAAGAGTCTACCACCATCCCTGCCTGAATTCTTTAGCTGATTTTCACTAGAGTCCCTCATCATATTCCACACAAATGTCAGGGTAATTTTTTAATGCAAATGGGATTCTGTTACTACACTATTTTCCAATGCATCCCATCTAATAGTTGCATTACTCTCTGTGCCTTAGTGTTTTCATCTGTAAAATGAGACCAGTGATAATAATTTACCTCATAAACAGCTATGAAGATGAAATGCCTAGAATACAAATATCTACTTGAACAGCACTTTACCTTTACAATATGAGAAAATGCTATCAGAAAGTTGATGGTGGCGATTGATAGCTTAGATGTAAATTCTGAACCAAGTCTGAGCAACCCTCCCCTGCCTCCCTTCCTCATGTCATCTCCATATTCTGATTCTCTAGAAGTCTAGTGTTCAATGAATGTATTTCTCAATTATAAGAGGCTCACTTTCTTCTTTTGGTCCAATGGACCTTTTGTCTTCTTATAATACTGGATCCCAAACCACCTCTCTGAGCTTGTTCTTTTCATCATACACATCTCAGATTCTTATCTCTTCTTTAAGAGACTACCCTGACAACCCAAAGTAAATGTCTTTCAGTGACTTTCAGTGACATCACCCAGTTCTGGATAAAGAAGCTATGCTAGATATATACAATGGAATACTACACAGCCATTAGAAAAGATGAAGTCATGAAATCTGCAGATACATGATGGATCTGGAAAGTATTACACTGAGTGAAATGAGTTAGAGGGACAGACAGAATGATTATGCTCATCTGTGGAATTTAAAAAGAAAAACATTGTAAAAGAATAATGCCCAAAGACAATAAAAACAAAGTGGGGCTAGAATAGTAGTACAGAGAGTAAGGTGCTTTCTTTGCATGTGGCCAACCTTGGATCAATCCCTGGCATCCCATATGGTCCCCTGAGTTGCATTAAGAGTAATTCTGGAGTGTAGAGCCAGGAATAACCCGTAAATGTTGCCAGCTATAGCCCTTAAATCAAAAAACAAAAAATAAAAACAAAGGGCAGGAGAACTGGTCCTTCGCAGGATGTTTTCTACAGTGGTGGAGGGAGGAGGGAATCATAAAGTGACAACTAAGAAAATGATAAGGAGAAGAAGTCAATTTGGATGAGAAATGGTGCTAAAAGGAAGAAAACAGGGGAGCCTGGAAAAGCCCCCCACCTCCGTGGCATATTCATATGCCAAATATAGTAACAATGATGGTTCTCATTCCCCTGACCCTGAAGAGCCTCTAATGCGGCACCATTGGGAAGGACTAGTAAAAAAGAGGCTGCTAAAATCTCAGAGCTAGGATGAATGGAGCAACATTAACTAGGCCCGCACAAGCAAATCATTGATCAATGGGATGCCTGAAACCAAACCATTAATAACTTGGTAACTTGGTAATTCATGGTGATTCAATAAATTTTTAAAAGAAAAAACCCACATCTGCTGAGAGAGCTCACTAGTACAGGGTGGAAAGGTAGGGGATTTGAGAGTTCCTTGCACATGCTGGGGAAGAAGAGCGTAGACACAATCAACCAGGAACCTGAGAATGTCTGAGTTCCCTGTGTGGTTAAAAATTTTCACTGGTAAGAGACACAAAACTCTGGTGGCAGTTTCTGAAGAAGCTGGACGGGATAGATGGAGAAAGAGAGCAAAGTTCTAGCTTAAGACAGTGCACATGATACAAAACTGCCAGGGTGACCTCCCAAGTCCCCCAGTTTGGTTTTGTAGGCCTAGAGGAGTTTCCTAATAGCCTCTTTCACCTGATGTGAAAGAGGACTAGAATAATCACATGAAGTCAGTGCAGAGCAGGGCCCTTCTACAGGAGGGGTCCTTTTAGTATTTTCAGTCTACAAGGAGGCCAATGCTCTTTGCTGAGCAACCAACAGGCTTGAGGTATTTTATTCACACACTGCCCCAGTGCTGTTGTCAGTAATTGTTATCATCATTAAGAGATCATGTCATTAGTGACATGGGACAGGATGCACCCTGCACAAAGCGCAAAAATTATTTTCAACTTTTCCTACACAGAAGTCTTAAGATAACTAGGAAAATTGTAAAAAACTAAAGAACGCCGAGGGGCGAGTGCACTCGCGGGCTCTCCGGGCAGCTCTGTCTCACCACCCGCGTTCGGTGCTCTGGAACCGCAGTGTGTGGACTGGATCGGGACGGCCGGTGGTCAAGGACAGGCGAAGGAAGAACGAGGACCAAGCTGGTTGCTGATTAGTTACCGTTTATTCAATCTTCAAACTTTCTCATCTCCCGCCCTCCCAGCTCCAGCCTCTCTCTGGATCTACTCCTCAACTGCTGCCTCTTTCTGGCTTCTCCCTCTCCTCCTCCTTGTCTCCCAATCTCTCTCTCAGTCCGTCTGGCCCTCGGAAACAAGATACAAAACCAAAACCGAAGCCTTCTTTGGGCTGAAAGCACTCGGATTTACATCCCAAAGACCAGGCTGGGCTGCAGCAAGAAATCTACATGTTAATTACAAAATAGACAGCACCTGAAATTTACATCCCAAAGACTAGGCTAGCACCTTAGATCTGCAGGTCAAAGATCAGCTAGGTTTATGTGACAAAACTCCAGAAGGCAGCTGGAAAAGGGGAAATATTCCAACAGAAAATCAACAGTTTATTTATGCCTGAGTTGCAGCCAACATCACAAAAAACAAATCACAATTTGGAAAGATTACTCATTCTAGCAGAGCTTGCCTGGGACTTTTTATTTTTTCTTTTTGCAAGTGCGTGATATCTCATTTTAATTATAAATGGCATAATTAATAAATTTACATCTTCGTTCTTCATTGCCCTCAATCTGTCCGTCGTATGATTCTCCCCTTTGACTTGTGTCTAAATGACAGAGCAATTTTGGTAAGGAGCCGCATTGGATTCAGTGGTAAACACATTCATCTTCCCATTAGTTCTGATGAAATCTATCCACAGTCAGGTTATGTGCCAGGACACTGATATATGCCATGAGGACGCACTGCGCTGAGCTCCATTGCAGCAAAGTCTTAGAGATAGAAAATAAATTAGAACACTTCCTCCAGAGAAAATGAACTAAGAGGAAAGATTTGAGTTCTCTTGGTTTAGTAACTTTGCTTAGAGTTGGTTCCTCATGGAGAAATTCAGTGAACGTGTTCTTAGCAGTTCTAGAAAATCTTGAGTTCTTTTAGAACCAACACTATGGTCTAATGTAGCAAATGGTGCGCTGTCGTCCCATTGTTCATCAATTTGCTCGAGCGGGCACCAGTAACAACTTCATTGTGAGACTTGTTTTTACTGTTTTTGGCATATCTAATACAAGTGAATTTTCTTTGGGAATATAAAGCCCAAGAGAATACATCTGCAAATAAGTTTCAAGAATTCACTATGATTTGACTCTTAAAATAATAGAATATGTATATTTACTCTTGCTTGACTTGAGTGAAATCTAACTGGAAATACAGAAAATGTGAAAAATTATGTTCAAAACAAAGAGGGAGTTGTCTTCAACTTATAGAAATATACAAATTTTAGGCCAGACAAGATAGGATATTCCCAGAAACATGAAAAGGATAAATTAAAGCAAGAACTTCAAGCAGGAAGCTTTTTGGTCTGAACCAAAAAATTGCCCTTGAAGAAGGTACTAACAAGACTATTAATTTTTCTAGTAATTCCTAGTTGTGTCACTGCTAACAATAGCTACATGCAGGCACTAGAGACCTTGCCTGAGTGAGTAGAAGCCATTTTTGTATCAGACTGATCACAAGCTCCTGTTTGCCCATCCTCTCATGTACTATCTGACACACACAGACACACATTAGAAGCCCATAAATCAATTACAAATCTTTGCATTTGACATGCAAGGCAAGCACCTTGCTATACTATCTCTCTGGCCCTTCCAGCTCCAATTAGCAGAACCCTTACATTTTAACTCTTGGGTGGTTTCAGAAGCTGGTGTGTATTTGAAACATGGAATGTTTCCCTCACCTAACAGCAGAAAGATGGCACACTCACAAGTGCAAGTCAGAGAAAGTTACTTAAAACAGAAGATTTAGGGGCTACAGAGAGTCAAGAATCAAGAAGATCACAAACAATAAATACAATTGATAGATATGGTATTATTTGACAAAGCACCTAAAGCAGCCATAACAAAAATTTCTATGAGCATATATAAAATGACTCTGCACAGAGACAGAAATATTTGGCAAAGAATAACTAGAAAGAAATTTCAGTATTATAAAATAATTGAAATTAAAAGCTTAGTGGATAGTCTTATAAGCTGAGTGGAACAAACTAAAGAACCAGTGAACTAAAAGAGCAAGTAGTAGAAATTGCCCGATCTGTACAATGTAGTGAAAAAAGACAAAAAGATAATAAATATATCATAACGAATCTGTGAGACTTAAAAAATGATAAAATATACATTTCATGAGAAAGGACCAAAGAAAGAGTGTGAGGTTAAAATGCATCCAAGCATCTATGGTGTTTTATAAACATCATCAATATGGCAATACATAAAACTACAGATTCAGAAAAAAACTGAATGTACATAAAAAGATAGCAAAAAGAAACCATGCATAGATACACCATAAGTGATTCTTAGAAAAAATTATACTAAGGGGAAAAAAATCTTAGAAAATGATGGAAAAAAATGACAATAAAAGAAGGGTACAAGAAACAAACTGAATGACAATGGTTTTCTTATTAAAAGCTATAGAGGTCAGAAAAAAAAGTGACAATATTTTTCAGGCGATAAAGAAAAGGACTGCCAGCCTACAAATTTACCTCTTATCCTTTAGGAATAAGAGGAAACAAGACATTCTCAAATGAAGGGAACTTGTTGTCAATGTACCTACCCTAAAAAGAGAGCTAAATAAACTTTTCTAAAGAGAAAGACAATTTATGGTAGCAACGAGAGAGAAAATATATACTAAGTAAAAATTCTTCAGCAAGTACACTAAAGTTTCCTTATATATGGTTTTCTATACTGCTCAATTATAGAAGCAAAACAAAAATATATCTGTCTAGTATTTACTGAATGCAGAAAGAAGAAACACTTAATACTATTATAAATAAATGATGGTAAAGTGACAAAAAAGGGTGAAATTTCCATAACCGTCAAGCTGGTTAAATGATAACAATAGACAAAACGAAGTTTGTGTTTGCGTGTATGTATGTAATATTAACTGAAGCAATTTTTAAAAGGCTATGTAAACTTAGCTAAGTATTACAGATACATAAAATTTTAATCCTAAAAATACTCATAAATGTAGGAGACGAGAATATCACTGTATCACTGTATCACTGTCATCCCATTGTTCATAGATTTGCTCAAGCAGGCACGAATAATGTCTCCATTCGTCCCTGTCTCAAGCTAGTATAGCTTGATGGCGTATTGGGGGCTTTTTCAGGATCAGGAGAATGAGGACTATCGTTGTTACTGTTTTTGGCATATCAAGTATGCCATGGGTAGCTTGCCAGGCGCTGCAGTGGGGGCGGGGTACTTTCTGTTGCTTGCCAGGCTCTCTGAGAGGGATGGAGACTTTTGGGGTGACCTCTAACCGCCTTTACAGGTGTTCCCAGTCTATCGAATGTAAGCTTTTGGTTGACTGGCATGTTGTAACAATCTGCACACTGACAAACACGCACCTGCCAACATCTCTAGGCAGCACCTGGGACATCTTCGACCTCGGGTTGATCTCCTTGAGGTTGATGAAGTGTGCCCGGAGGCACACTTATATATAGAACTAAATATGGAAAAGAGGAAAAAAAAGTATAGGATAATAAAAACTCTAACATCAATAACTATGTTAAATATAAATGACCCAAACATACAATTTTTTTTCTTTTTGGGTCATACCCGGCGATGCAAAGGGGTCACTCCTGGCTCTGCACTCAGGAATTACCCCTGGTGCTGCTCCGGGGACCATAATGGGATGCTAGGAATTGAACCCGGTTCGGCCGCGTGCAAGGCAAACGCCCTAACCACTGTACTATCAGTCCAGTCCCCCAAATATGCAATTTAAAAGGCAGAGATGATAGTGGATTTTAGAAATGCTCATTGTTATACTTTTTATACATGCAAGTTTAAAGTTAAAAACACAAAACATAAAAAAATAGATATCATACACTATCACACATACTTTAAAGAAAAGCAGGCTTAAGTATCATCATATTTAATGTACACCTGGGAGCAAAGAAAATTACCAAGACAGGGAAAGTCACTAGACAATAATAAATGGGACAACAGACCAAGATGAAATTTTAAATATATATGAGTCAACAATAAACAAAGTGTTCAAAATCAAACCTAATGGTACTGCAAAGGAAAACAGGTATATTAATACTAGTTGGAAATGCAACACATATCTCTTAACAGAACAAAATATGCAAGGATATACAGTAACTCAATTCCATCAGCCAAGCCGGAAAAATAGTACAGCAAGTAGGGAGCTTGCTCTGCATGCAGTCAACCCAGGTTCTATCCTTGGCATCCCATACGGTCCCCCAAATAAAGCAAGGAGTAACTCCTGAATGCAGAGCCAAGAGTAACACCTGATTATCACTGGGTGTGGCCCCCAAACGAACACAAAAAATACCATCAACCAACAGAAACCATGTGCCCATGGAACATATACAAGGACAGCTACACCCTAGCTAACAAACTTTAAAAAAAAACTTAAAAAATTGAAATCATACAACAGGCTATTCTCTTAATGGAGATGTACCAAGAAAAATGAAGTGGAAATTTTTCCCAGTGCTTGGCAACTTAATTTGATCTTCATTAATTTGCAATCAGACAACAAGACTCACCAAAAAATTAACACATTAATATAAAAATACAACCTGACAAAAGTTGTGGCACAAAGTTAAGCAGTGCTGAAAACAACTTTAAGCACTTATAGACAATAAATTGGAAAATATTATAAGGGCTACAGGAATAGTTCAGTTGTGGTGTATATAATGTACAGTCTACATGTGTAGAATTATAAGTTTACAATGAAAACAAAAAAGGAGAAAAGGTTAAGTTTTCTCAACTGAATAACCTGGAAAAAATAAAGATAAAAGTAAACCTATAATATGAAAATAAATGTAAATTATTAACATAAAAGTGAACATTTTAAAAAACAGGAAATGCAATGAAACAAAAACTTATTTCTTTAAAAAGAGCAGGATATTGACAAATACCTTAGAAGATTGTTAAAAAATACACACAGAAAACCCAAATATTAATACCAAAAATGAAATAGTGAATTCCGATCCAGACTCTGTAGTCATAGAAAAGATAATTTGGAAAATTCTATGAAGATGAAACAGTTCTGAAAGCAAGAAAGACTTGACAACTGTAATGCCTTAAGGTGAAGGACAGGCATCACTGTATAGGCAGACATGCCAAGAAATCCCTATGATAAAAGCACTTGAAGTTTCCAATATACCCTCACCACCAAAAGGAACAAGAAAATCACGATGTTGAAATTTATTGCTTATCTCTTTCAAATAGCCCTTCCTATTTTCTACAGATCCTACCAATTCATCAATATGTGGCTCAAGCCCACCTTCTCCAAAAGTCCCTGTCAATATCTGGAAAGTCTTAAAACTCCCACAATGAAATGAAACATGTAATTTAGGATGGCATGATATATTAGCACATATGATTCAGTATTATTTTATATCAAGAAACAGACCACTAATTTTTAATGACCCTCTGAAGTTCGCAGTCTGCTATACACACAGTAGCCCTATAGGTGTTAGACAAAGTCTTATTCACTTATTAAATGATCATATATATTTTTAAATACTTTTCCAGTATTAAAAAATTATACCTAAGAAGTTGTACATTTTTATGTGATACAAACATATGGGTATACTGATTTAGATGAAAAAGAACATTTGAAAAATGTTCTTTGGTGCTTTTATACTAAAGTATAGAAATAAAAATGCTAGAGTCTTAGAATTATTTACTGCTATTATTGAACTATTCTTCACAGAATGCATGCATGAAAAGCACTATACTGCCTTTACTAGCAATAAAACTAAGATCCAGAGGTGTTGAAGGAATTACTTGTTGTTGAATGGAAAGTCAGCTATGTAGCTGATGCTCAATTTTATGCATGTATCTGTATTCATTTATTCATCCTTTATTGAATCTATGTTCCAGTTCTATTTTTAAAAAATGCCAAGAAATAAAAGGCCCAACTCCCATAACTTTTGGAGGAGACAAGAGATTCAAAAATATATTGCATTATCTTAAAGTATTTCATATATAAAATCTTAAATTATCCTTCCCTTAAACCACAAACTTCTCTCCTTATAGAAGAGTTCATTTTTCAGTATCTGTATACTTATTAATTTCATTACTGAAATCTTGCCTCTGAGCTTATATACTCTTCCACCTCCACCCTGACTATCGGACACTTCCTCTCATCTCGTTTGGTGTGTGTCCTAAACTAAAATACTTCAGTTACTCACTGTTACTCCAATCTTCCTGCACTTCATTTTTTTCTATTCATTCATTAAATGAATCACAAATATATACTTAAAATATACCTTTTATAGGCACTAGCCTAGGCAATGAGAATAGAGCAGCAAATGAAATCAAGTGCTCTGGGGTATATGTAATTGATTAATAAAGTTATCTTAAATTCTCTTTAATATTCATAGTTAAGGGAAAAATAATTCACATAACAATGTATTAGTACACTGATTAATGCATGATCTATTTTACCTGGTATTTAAACTTAACAAGTCCTTTGTGACTCTGTTCCTTATCCCAAATATCTATCCTAAATGTTGCCTTCCCCTCAAATTTTCTACCACTGTATCTCCTACTCCATGTAAATTTTTTTTCACTAAGAAAAAACAAATTCATCATGTATTCATAGTCTCTCCTGTTGTCTCATTGTTCTCCTGGCCCGGTGAATTCCCCCACTGTGGGCCTCTGTCTTCTCCCTAAAAACTCTACTGGCTAATCACAACTTGTGTGTGCCTTCAATCTCTATGATGAGGCTGGAGAAAGAGGACAGAGGGTAGGGTGTTTGCCTTGCACGCGACCGACCTGGGTTCGACTCCCAGCATCCCATATGGTCCCCTGAGCACCAACAGGAGTCATTCCTGAGTGCATGAGCATCTCCAGTTGTGAATCAAAAAAGCAAAAAAAACCAAAAAACAAAAAACAATCTCTATGATGAGTCTTTCAATTTTCTGCTTTGCCCATGAATATAAATTTACTTAAATCTTCCCTCTCTCTTTTAGGGACGTGGGGGACACACCTCACACTGCTCAGGGCTTCCTCCGGTTCAGTGCTAAGGAAATCACTCCTCGCAGGTGGGGGGTACCATATGGGATGCTGAGGATGAAATCCAAGTAAGCAAGTGCTTATGTGCGAGGCAAATGCCATTCCTGATGTAGTATAGCTCTAGCCCCCAAATCTTCTCTTTAATATTACAATAAACATTATCTTCTCTCATTCCTTCCTGTAGTTATCATTTGATGCCTTTTTTTCCCTTTAAGGACAATTGAGAAGACATTAAATAAGAGAAATAAAAAAGTCCAGTATCACAGGAGGTCCTGTGAGGGATTGATGGGATACTCGGTCCAAAAAACTGTACTCACTTCACATAGACGTAACATGGATGTCAGCATGACAATCTTTGTGAGTCTTCTCTGTTTTCTAAAACATTGTGAGAAACTCCTTGGCATCATCCTCTTATCTGTGGTCAGTAAAGGTAGAAGCAGCATTTGACCACTATTTGTCCAAGGCACATGCAGTTAGTCTGGCATAAGGCCCGGGCTGGGGAAGCACAGCACTTGGGTGCAAGACTGATACCTTTTGACAGCATGCCGGGGCTAAGAGAGGCATCTGTTTCACCCAGGATTAGTGTCTTTAATGAGCAAACATGGTGGAGTTGGCTGGCCCTTCATATACTCCTCTCCTAACCTGTCCTTTCTAACTCTTTTCACTGAGAACAAATTTCCCTCTGAAGGTCACCTTTCTTTGGGTTTCCAGCCCCTTTGTGAACATCTGTCTGAGTATCATATTATCCATCCCTTGAAGGCCAGTACATGTACAAGGTAGAATTATCAGCTGGAAAAACAACAGTCTCCTCTACAAATATAACCACACAAAGATAACAAATTTGCATTTGATCTTCACAATATCTACAAGATACAGAGAAGCAATAGATGTAAGAAGTTCTAACCCTTTTTCCACCAACTGCAATATCATTTCCATTATTTCTCCAGGCTCCCATTCTGAATTCAAAGCAATTTATCTAAAGTTCAGACACTGTCACTGTGATTTAGTTTCAGTTTTATGGCAACTGTGGGTCTCTAATAAGTATGCTCCTTTCATTGATTTTGTTCCCCTTCAGCTGCTGCTGTAAATGTAATTGAAATTTTTTTTGTTTTTTTCCTTATAACCAAACTTTTTTTTAACTGACAAGAGAGCAATCAGTGTAGTAGTAGTCTATGAGTCTCATACGCTTCATTAATAAGAAGGTGTCTTCTGTAATAGGCATTCGCATAATTTCCCATTAGCAAGTTATAGGCTAAAAAATAAGCCCAAGAGCTTTTCTCCCCATTATATTATTTTAGTGTATCAGTTCATGTCATCAGTTAGAGTGAAAGGATCCTTTTCAATTTGGAGGGCTACAGTATAAAATATATTTTCATTTTGGAAAGTCACTCTAATTGCTGAAGTTTTTCTGTGATGATAGACAACTACATTCAAATAAGGCTGTCCTGCTGCTCATCCAGGAGTTAATTTGAGACTGAAGTAGTAAAAGAAGCCAAATACTGTTTTAAGGTAAACATAAGTACTTCCTAAGGAGAAAGGCAGTTATCCCTGACATAGGGAGAATGACAGTCTTGCCTGTCATAAGCCAAAACCCAGACAGCTCCTGTCTCATATGCATAATCCTTGGAAACATAGACTAAAAGTGACAAGTCGAAGGGCCAGCTACATGTCACTCATTTCCTTTTTATTTTTCCTGAACTTTCCACCCTGATTTTAAATGCCACTTTCAACATACACTATATTCTCATGTGTATTTGGTTCTTTTTGGATGACACTAATCTATTTTACTTACCTATTCCAATTTAATTCTACATTTTAAAATATTTTTTAGAATCAGCAAAATAGATTACTCCTTATTTTGTCTCAATTTTTAAAAATGTGGGTTTACCTAACATTAATTCCTCTCAATTTTGTAAAAATTGTGTTAAAAAATGGCACATACTCTAACTCATAGTATTTTCAAAATAATAACAATCAAAGCTTCTTTGAAAATACCACTCTTTCCTTATCTATGTATTTATTTATATCAGGTAATGCAGTTTTTATTAAATATCCTCAAATCTAACCTACTACTGGGGCTGGAATGACAGCACAGCAGGTCTGGCTATTGCCTTGCATGAAGGTAACTCAGGCTGAATCTGGCAGCATCCCATATGGTCCACCGAGGACCACCAGGACTGATCCCTGAGCACAGAGCCAGGAGTAAACCCTGAGCATCACTTCTAATATAGACCCAAAAGAAACAAACAGAAGCAAGGCATATTATCGTGAATAATAAATCATTGTTTTATATACAACTAAGAAATCACTGCTATCAATTATTATATGTTCAATTTCAAATATGATAGAATTTGAAAATAAAATCAAAGAAAGATTTGTCTTCATGGTCTCTGAATATAAAAAAAAACTGTTACTATTGCTGTAAATTCACATCAGTAAGCCTGTCACATGTTTCATGACTTGTTTTTTTAGTAAGTAATTGAAGAGCTATAGATTCATAAATATAACATACACTCTAATTGTACAAGTCAATGGATTGCAACAAACTTAACACATGCATATAACAAGCACCTAAATCAAGAAATAGGATATGATCGGTACCCCCAGAAATTCCTCCTGTGCCTCTACTCCGTGCTACTCCCTTCCCAGAAAAAAATTGCTCTACTGACCTTGAATAGATTCGTTTTATCAACTTGAGATCTTGATATGAATGGAACCATGGAGAATATACAGTTACAAAGTGCAAACTCAACAGTCAGTTTTGTCCATTCTGCATCCCATATGTGATGCTAACTCATTTGTTGCAGGAAGATATAGGGCCTAATTATAAACACAATGTGATATTCTACTACATATTCATAGCATTTATCCTATTTTCTCCTGGGCATTTTATTTCTAGTTCATGTATTTTTATCTTTACGAAATGGCCAACTTTTCATGAAAATGTTTACAATCGAAACAAAGGACCAGCTCATGGTAGGTTTAGCAAGTAAAATACACAAACATTTTTAACACAGATCAACTAATTTTGTGCTGGTTTTATCCTAATATAGATGGAAGCATTTCAAAATTAAATTACTTTCCAAAAACAAGAATATTATACAGGTCATTGGTTAAAGTCATAAATTGAAAAAATCTCATTTCCAAAATATTACATGAAATGAAAGAGATTTCTGAGTTTAGAAGACAAGTGCTACCATGTTCATTTGTTGTTGTTGTTGTTGAGTTTCTTCTTTTTCTTTGTGGGAGGGGGAGGTCATCCTCAGCAATGCCCAGTACTTAATCCTGGCTCTGTGATCAAGGATCACTTCTGATGGAGTGTAGGGTACAATTATGCGGTACTGCAGATCAAACTTAGGTCAACTGCATACAAGCAGCTTAACATCTGCTCTATCTCTGGGCCCTGTCTATTTATTTTATTTCCTATCATCTCTTGTACTTTCCAATAATACTATGACATAAAAAGCATTCTCGAAATCTGTTTAATCCATTGGCACATGTTCCAATTTTTAAATACAGATTTTAAATTTTGTATTTGAGGGCCAGAGCGATAGCACAGCAAGTAGGGCATTTGCTTTGCATGTGGCCGACCTGGGTTCAATCCCCAGCATCCCATATGGTCCCCCAAGCACCACCAGGAATGATTCCTGAGTGCAGATCCAGGAGTAACCCCTGGTTATTGCTGGGTATGACCCAAAGAGCAAAAAAAATAAAATGGTATTTGAAAAAAGTTTATTTATATTAAGAATAACAATTTTTCTACATACAAATTTCTACAAATAAATAAACCACTCAATGGTAAGGCTATACTCAACTGATAAAACTAAAATAGCAAATTACTCCCTGGCATCAGTATTTAATTCCAACAATTTTCAGAAATATCTGAGGGTTGGCATTCTTCTTCTAAAATATTAATTTTCAGATTAGAGGACATGACTGTATTTCCCCAAAAACAGGTGACCTTCTTAAAAATTAAGGAAATCCTCCAAGCATGATGTGTCTGCTCAGTGGATTTGGCACAGCCCCCAAGGAAGAAAGGTGGCAACCTGCCTGTGGGTCTTCAGATGCTCAGAAGGTGCTAGAGACCCTGAGCCTTGAAGTCAATAGCAAACCACAACTCCCAAAATGAGAGAGAGAGAGAGAGAGAGAGAGAGAGAGAGAGAGAGAGAGAGAGAGAGAGAGAGAGAGAGAGAGAGAGAGAGCGAGCGAGCAAAAGGGAATGCCCTGCAACAAAGTTGCGGTGGGGGTTGGGAAGGGGTGGGGGGTGGTGGGAGCGATACTGGGATCATTGATGGTGGAGAATGGGCATTGGTGGAGGGATGGGTAATTGATCAGTGTATGACTGAAATGTAAGCATGAAAGTTTGTAAGTCTGCAATTGTACCTCACGGTGATTTATGTAAAAAGAATTATATTTTAAAAAGTCCTTAATAAAAGAAAACAATTAAAAATAAAAGCCAGAATACAAGCAATCCACTTTTCCCCTCTCTGGAGAGTAGAGATAATGATGCCTTCCTCTAAGGACTATGTGGTAAAGAGTAAATAAAATAAGCTAATACAGGGAAATCCTTCAGAGCAGTACAATTTCCATTTCCTTCAGCTAGTGATTCTGTGAACCCTTCCATCTTCACAAGATCAGTACATTTACACATTTTTATCAGCATGCTCTCTGTCTCAAAAGAAGTCTTAGACAAAACTAGAAACAAACTAGTCAATATCAGAGTAGAGGGTGGTTCAGCCATAGGTTTTAGGGCAAAAATCTGGTCAACTTGTTTGACACTGAACAAGATACTTTTCATTCACATCAGAAAAACCCTGAGGCTTAGAAACAAAATCCTTTGAGTGAAAAAAAAACAAATCTCATAGATGCATCTGTTAACCAAATTCTAGAGTCTGCTAACCATCACAGACAAGAACTGCATCTGAAAATTGCATCCAAATTACTTAGTATTAAAGAGATACCCCCACTTCTCGCCCCCCAACGCACACACACACACACCCCTCGCTCTTCCTTTGAAGGGAAATGGAAACTGTGATTCACTGGCACATATGTATTATTTATTGCAGGTTTTTATATTCTACATCACCTTTAAACTTTTCTCCTGAGATTCAGTAATAGGAATTTCTTGAGACTGCCTTTTAAGATTTATTTATTCAATTCGTTATCATTTACATTACTTTCAAAACATTTCAACTCTTCATATTTCACTTCTGACTATTTAAATTAGGAAGAAACACTCCTCTTCAAAGAGAGAAACTCTGTCCTAGAATAAAAATACACACAAACATCTATACCAAAACTGGAGTTGGTTGAAGGGAGAAGGCGAATATGGTGCCTAATAAGACAGAGAGAGATGCGATTTAAAATCTGTCCCCAGACACAAACACTTAATTTGTTTGCCTTGGCAGCCCATTTGTACTATGTCACAGCAATAAAGTTATAAAAATTGAAGTTGAAATTAATCTATTTCCTTTCAGCTCTGAGTATGTCCTTTTCTAATCTTGCATAAATGGTACTTTGATATAGGACTGCTGTTACAGTGTCAGTATTCTAGAAAACATATTGTTTGCTTAGAGAAAATATGCTGCAAATAGTTTTACAGAATCAAAATAAGTCACTATTGATGAGATTAATTAAAGATTAATTAAAAGTGAAAAGGTGGGGCCGGAGCGATAGCACAGTGGGTAGGGCGTTTGCCTTGCACGCGGCCGACCCGGGTTCGATCCCCGGCATCCCATATGGTCCCCCAAGCACCGCCAGGAGTAGTTCCTGAGGGCAAAGCCAGGAGTAACCCCTGAGCATTGCTGTGTGTGACCCAAAAAGCAAAAATAAATAAATAAATAAATAAATAAATAAATAAATAAATAAATAAAAAATAAAAGTGAAAAGGGATTGCAAGTACCAAATGTCTCCTGTAGAGCAGGCCCTCCTTTAGACTTATGTCTCTCTTTATCTCTCTGTCTTTCACACACACACACACACACACACACACACACACACACATGATCAATTATTCTATTTTTAAAAAATATCAAGTTTGTGTCAAAGGGTCTATAGCTATTAAGTGGCTTATCAATAAAAAAAAATTACCAATCAGACTAACATGAAAGGCCATGACTGGGTAAATGAAAGAACTAAAGGAAAAAAATGTATTTTTCCCTCCACAAGTGCAGTTATGAAGTTTTTTCTATTGCTCAGTGAAGGCCAGTCAATAGAGAAACAGGCGGATGGTCAACAAAGAGCTTTACTGACCACAAGCAGGTGAACTGGAAGATGGTGGACACAGGTAATCCAAGCATTGATCTTATCTGCACTGTCTCGGGAGCATTATTTATAAGAATAGAAAACAGAGAAGCACAGTTTTAGAAAGAGATGGTTGCAGATTGGCGGATACTAGCATAATCAGCATCATCCACTGCCCCTTGGGAAGATCCCCTGAGAACCTGTATCTGTGAATCTAAACCAAATGCTTCTGAGTCAGGTTTCCATCTGTCCTTATATTGGGCTTCAAGGAAAAGGACAAGATAAGGACTACCTGCTCTTGCCCAGAAGGCCTTGCGGTGTTTTACTTTTACATTCAACCATTTATCTCTCTGTGGCAAATGTTCTGAGGACCACAGAGTGTGGGCAGGTAGGAATAGTTCCATATGCACAGCAGCCCTGGGGACTGAGGTCAGGGTCTCACTCCTGCCCACTGAAGCATTTCTTCAGCCTCTGAGTCATCTTCAGAGACTCCTAGAATAAAGTCGTAATTGTATATGAAAGGATTCCAAACGCTGTTTCAACATCCCTCTCCTAGGTTTACCGACAGCCCTCTACAGTGCCCACTTTGCAGCAGTCTAATGAAATGAAGAGATCCATAGGCATCAGTCTGCTTTCCTCTTCCTTGGAGACAAAGGAATCTAGTGAGAAGCCATCACTCAGTGTGACTTCCTTCTTCATAAACTCATGTTGATCTGATTTTATAACTATAACCTCAACAAACTGCCAAAGGGATGAAAAGATGAAATGATGTTCTTTTTTCATTCAAAAGCCTGGCTACACATCTGGGCTTCATAATTATTTGTCTAAAATAAATGGACTCGTCAGTTAATTTCCTGCACTAACAGTAGTACATAAATTAAATTAGAATCTCAATCACTAAGGAATAATGACATCAGAGTTATGGATTTAACCTTTCTATTGACTCAAACAGGTCTTTTCCGTGGGAAATAGCAGTAGATAAAAACTATGACTAAGACACGGCTAATAGCAATTAACGTGCAAGGTCAGAGACCAAATCACTTTTAGCCCCATTATGAGTATTTCCTGGTTTCTAGTTTGATTTTGACCACGTTAATGGAGATGTCAAAGGCCAGCAGACCACACCGAGTCTATTTAAAGCACCATTCTTCGTGGCCAGATGGCCCTATACTGCAAATAGATGAAAGGCAGTAAATTTAATATTCTGACAAGTCTTGCTGGTGCTTTCCACAAGAGAAGCTAATAGATTTTCTTTGGCACCGCATTTGTTTTAATCAACCCTGCAATATTCTGAATGCTTGTGTTCACCACCCTCCCCCTCATTCTCATGTTGAAATCCTGCCCCCCCAACAGAATGAAATTAGGAAGTGAGGCCTCTAGGAGGTGTTTAGATCAGGGGTAGGGTATGGGGGTGTTTCGTCATGAACAAGATTCATGTCCTTAGTAAAGACAGCCCACAGAACTCCTTAGCCCTGTCAAGATACCAGGGAAAGGCAACCTTTGGAGAAGGTCTTCGTCTGATCAGCTGGCACCGATTCCCCAGTCTAGCCTCCGGAAACAAAGTTTGAGATAGCTTAACATCATGGCTAACTGGAAGGACTAAGACAGTCTTTTCTTTAAAGACTCTAGAGTTGAAAGAGAAAGGACAGAGTCAAGTGTCAATAGGTAGCTTATGCTTGCTTATTAATGGATTTTTAAAAGCCTTCAATCTAAGGAAACAATGGGAAAATGTCTCAGGAAGCAATAAAGACTATGCAACTAAAAGGGAAACTAAGGCATTCAATTAGATGATATGTTTTCAATTAGAAAACCAAAAAGAGCAAGAGGCCTGGAACAGAATACTTAGATAGTACAAAGTTCTTCCAAACTCCCCAGCGACCTTGCAGAAGTACTGCAGAAAAACACTGGAAATGAAGATAAGAGCCTACAGGAAAATGAGACCATCATCTCTGTCCTACTAAGATGAAATGTGTCAATAATCTCAAATAAAATTACTAATATCTCTCAATCATATGGCTCTTAACAACTAAATACACACTCCTCATTGTAAAGTTAGTATAATGATGATGCCTATTTAACAGTGAATCCAATTATTGGTTGTTAATTCGTTGGTCAAAAGTAATCCAATTGGGAGCTGAAGCAATAGTATAGTAAGTAGGGCATTTGCCTTGCACGCGGCCAACCCCAGGTTCAATCATCAGCATCCCATATGGACTCCCATGCACCGTCAGGAGTAATGCCTGAACACAGAGCCAAGACTAATCCCTGAGCATCACTGGGTGTGACCCAAAAAGCTTAAAAACAAAAAAAGTAATCCGGTTAGTAAAAGCCAGTTCTTGACTTACACTCTTGTCCTTCGACAACAACTACCATGTTTTACTTTACAGCATATTATTTTTAATCAGTGATTGTTAGTGTGGCAGGTATGAAGGGGAGGATTGGGAAGCGTTTGTTTTCTGTGCCCTTTCCTGTTAAGGGTAAGGATTATTTTGCTGGACCAAATTTAAAATGTTATTTTATAATAACCAGAATTGATAGGAGATTGGGAAGAAGAAAACCTTAAACCTCAGGGGGGCAAAGGTATTTGCATAATCTAAGGCTAAGGTAAATGCACCACATGTGATAGGGTTCAAAGTAGGAGGCAACCAATCTTAGAGGGAAATATACATTTTTTTACAGATATATATACATATATATATATATATCACACAAGGCTCAACCTTTAACATGTAAGTGATCTCTTATAGAAGGGCTTAATAACCCCTGGATGAAATGCAGCAATCTCCATACTCTTCACTCTAAGGATTTTTTTGTAGCATTTTCAGCAGTTTTTCATAACAAAAAATACAAAATATATTATTTGGGTTCTGCTTTGGACCAGGGATTGGGGTACAGGATGGAAACATCCAAAAATATGGTGGTAAGATTGGTGTTTTAATATTAAATGTAATGAAATATTGTGAACTACTTTATAAAATAAAATATATATACATATATATACATATATATATATATATATATATATATATATATAAAAGCTAAGGTAGAGGAGAGAAGCTCTGAAGGCTCATTTTACTAAGGATGGAGAAGCCAGTAAAAGAATTTCTTTGAGATGTTTGCCAAGACTGCAAGAATGTTTAAAACCATCTTCAGAAATTGTAAGAAGTTATCTGAGTATTAATATACTAACATAATTTGTAAACAATTGTTTCTGCTTTCATTTGGGGCACACATTTCCTTACTGGATTGCAGTTTGGTGAAGGAGTAGAGGGTGGGGAGGATGGGGTGTTGGTCTATTTTGGCACCCTGGGAAAACTAGACCACATAGGTTATCAGTAAGTTTATGTCAGTTCTATTTGTTTAATGGTTGCTTTCTTATTCATAGACTGATGGTAGCAGATATAGCACTAAAATAAAAAGTCTACAAATATACAGTAAATCAATCTCTGCAATATTTTCTTCACTGACACATTCTACCTCAGTCAAAATGTTCCCTTAAAGCACTTCGTATTCCTTGAAAGTGCTTCAGATTTTTTTTTGCTCTTGGTAAGAGCATGACCCTCCAGAAACGATTTCCAGTGTTTTCTTAGGAGTTATCAGCATTCTACTCTATAGTTCCCTTTGAAGTGGAAGAGATGTGCTTATAATTCTTCTTAAATCATGCATGAATTTGTGTGTTCATTTTTACAAGCATTCACTGGGCTTTAGGCATCTTATAAAGTAAAAGAAAGTATCTGCATAGACCAGAGAGATAGGATAGGGACTAAGCCACTGGTCTTGCATCCCACTAACCCTGGTTCAAATCCTGGAAGCATGGATGGTCCGTGAGCATAACCAGTGGTCAAAGCCAGGAAAGACTCCTGAGTATTGCTGGGTGTGTCTTCTGCTACCTACAAAAATGACTATCTCATATCTAAGTAGAAAGATTTTATATGGAATCAGAGGATAGTGAAGATCCAAATTTATATGGAAAACAACCTATATAAGCTATAAATCATGAAAACCTTGGTTATGTGAATTCTTCTTAGGTGTTTTGATCACTCCCACTAAGCTTAAGGCAGCTGAAAGGATGCTGCAAAAGGCTCATTAGCTGACTGTCAAAGCAAAATCACTGCTAGCTTCAGCCATTTGGAAATCAAGCCAGAACATTTGGAAGATTGCCCAGCAGGCTGCAAAGAGATCTTTCTATCACAAACCATGAAACAGTTTTGAATATTTGTGTTTAATTGCAGTCTTCATTTTTGTCTCTCCCTGACCATAAACGGTAAAACATGTATTTCATGTATTTTCTCCATGACTTTAATGAGAATTTTTTAAATAATAGTTAAATTATGGTTTTCGTTTTTATGAAGTAGCAACTTCACAAGGCTAGGAGTTGAGATACTTGAGGAAGCTGTTTGATAAAGCAACTCTTTAATAGAGAAAAAGCCTAAAGAGTTTAGTCACCCACCAGTGACAAAAAGAAGATGCCTTCTTGTTCAATCAATGCTTTCAGTAAGTCTTGTTCCAGTATCATGTCATCCTCTCTATCATGGCAACTCCTTTTCTTACAATCTACTGTGTTAGACTAGGTATTTCAAAGTTCTAGACAAGGGTAACTGGTGTCCCTTTCTACTCTGCTTTGATTATAGAGCTTTTTACTTCCAAAATGAAGGCTGACTTCCTTCCAGCTAATAGTTGAAGTTCACTTAAAATGTGCACTGAAGTACTCTAAAACAAACCAACATAACAGTTTTGCATAAGTACTCCTATCAAAGAACACTGATCCCCTCAAATACTACTTGTTCTAGAATCTAGAAAGATAATAATATAACAAGTTAGAAATGTAGGCAGTACTGAATACAGTTAACTTTACTTCAATTAAAATTAGCTGTTACTAGTTCATTAGAAATTTAAAGTGATCACTTAATTTGAAGAAGATTTGATGCAGCTTCATCACAGATGTTATTTATTTATGACCCTTTTATCCTGTCACATACTTCCATGATCAACTATTTAATTGGTATCTAATTGCTATCTGATTTCCATTTTCAATTTACTACAGCTTCTAGATTCTTACTGGAAACAAAGTTAAATTATGTGCAGTTCTGTATGCTCTCCTTCCTCTGTCCACTGTCACAAGACCCAAAGCCAATTTGAGGAGAAAAGGCAGAGAAAGGGTTAAAAAGTATGTTGCCTGAATTTGTCTCTTTGAAGAGTTAAGCAAAAATTATAGTGGCAGCTAGCAAGTTTCTTCTATAACTAGGACTCTAGATATTTGAATACATAGAATAAAAAGACCATATTACCCCCATCCACCTCGATATATAAGTAATTTTGAAGTACTTAGGACTGTAATTCTTATGCTGCTATGTGTCTGGGGGAAGCAAAAAAATTATTTCTGCATGGTAAAGTAATTGGTGTGTCTATGTATTAACAAGGAATATGCATAATTTCAAAATCAGGGTTGGGTGTGGGAGCTGTAAGCCTTGTATTTTACAAAAGAACACATTGCCCTTCCATAAAAGACTTACAGAGATTTTTGTCTTTTGTCCAATAGCTCCAACAAAATAGAGCTAAAATTTAGTTATTTCCAAAATGTGTATGCTCCTTTTGAATTTAATAACTAGCATTTGAGACAGAATCTACTTGAAGGAAAAAAGAAGCCCAATTTTGCCTTCATGAAACAAAGCAGGTTTTCTCTACAGACAAAAATGAATCTAATAAAAGCCAATGACTTAACAATCTAGAAACTGTTCATGAGTTAAAAAAAATCAAGAATCCAAAGTCACCTTAAAAGTAGTATCATAATCATATGGTGTATATGATAAAGAGTTGAAAACTTTCCCTTTATATAATCTAATGCATGTAATGAGTCTTCTAGTAAAAATAAATTTTGCCTAAGATCATAGATACGACATAATTATTTTCTGAATACTTGATTATGAAATAATCAACTTCATTTCTTGCAATGATAACATAGATAAACAGCCAATAAAATGAAGTCACAATAGCTCAAAGTTCAGAGGGTTTTCAAAGCTTTAAATCAAGGCTAAGGCACTTTGAAGTTGAAATGATTTCAATTAGTCTTGATACCTGCAGGTTTCCAAATTCATCACATATATTTACTTTGCTAATTTCCAACATGCTTCAGTTTTCTAGCTAGGAGATACAGAGCTCCGAGGAACAATTTTTCTGGCCTTAGTTAATGTGAACTAGATTCACAGCAGTGATATCAAAAAGCACTTATTTCTTGCTCTTTCTAGATCTACAGCATAATGAGAATTCCCTCTGATTAGTGCAGATATAAATTTAATACTGAAATATTTATGTAAAACACGTCCAAGCAAGAATTTCTCCAAAACCATCTTTCTGGATTCCCATCCAGAGGCACAAAATTATATTTACTTAAGATATAATTAGAAAAAAATAAGGAAGTCAAAGAAAGAAACAGCAATCTCTGCTGTCCCACATTGAACAAAATTTCATGTTTGGAACCATGTAATTATGCTCTCAGTTATTTCATGTGTGGGAAGAGGTGAGAAGGGAAAGGGGTTATGGCAAGAAATAGGAATAGTGACTCGGGGAATTAAAATATTAGTTACATTACAGATATATTATCTAATTTAAGCTTTCAACAACTTTATTAAAAAAGTATCATTAATTATCAATGTGACCTACAAATAAAGACACTGAGGCAGAAAAGCACCACTGAGGAGATATGATCATGCAGTAATAACTGGAAGAGCACAATTTAAGCCAAATCCTAGACCAAAACTGAGTCTCTTAATATTACTGATTAATTTTTAATTGTTAATTAACTATTAATCTCAATCTATCTCTTTCGAGATTTTCAACACAGTGCCACTAGTTTTCTATTAACAGGGAATTTTAGAAACCTTGGAGTCTAAAATTTCCAACTAAAGCTTGTGATAGCAGTACTGACAGTTGTACAAAATACAATCTGCCTTCCCTGATCACTGGTCCCCTGTTCTAGCTGGAGAATGAAGACAGGAATTTTGTCAAAATTTCCATCAGATGTATGGTATCATGCACAATGAGATGGAGGAACAGCTCTGTTATCCCATGTAACTCCCAAAGCTTCCAGAAACCTTTAAAATGTATGGCCTGGGGACTGGAGAGATAGTATAGTATAGACACTTGCTCTGCATGCAGCTGACCCAGGTTCAATCCCTTGCATCCCACAAGGTCCCCTGAGCACCACCAAGAAGTGACTTATGGATGCAGATTCAGGAGAGAGTCCTGGATATAAACAAGTATGCCCCCCCAAAAAAATGATAAATAAATAAAATGCACAGCCTGGTAAATCTGCCATTTTATAATGAGTGAAGGAGGAGTCTTTAAGTCATTCACCATCAGAAATTATAAAATCAATGACAGGTCAATTTTGTTAGATCTGCTACCTTCCAAGTCTTCTCGCATGAGATCTACCTTCCATACCAAAAGAGTCATGACAGGGTGCTCTATTTGGCTATCCCCTACATTCTTTGATACACAAAGTTTACAAACAATGAATAGTACTTTTAAGATGAAGAAACTTTGTGCAATAATATACACAATGGAATAGTATGTAGCTGTCAGAAAACATGAAGTCATGAAATTTGCATGTAAATGGATCAACATGGAAAGTACCATGTTGAGTGAAATGAGTCAGAAAGAGACAGACATAGAAAGATTGCACTCATATGTGGAATATAATGTAACTGAGAAGTACAAGTTGGCAATGATGCAACTTCTGGCAGTTATCTCTCTGGACTTAGTTACTAAAATACTAGAATACAGAAACCCAAAACTGAGAGGCCACTAAGTGTTGTCACTTGACCTCATACCTCTTCATTCTCAGCAATGGAAAACAAATTATTTAATTATTCCTTTTCAGCAGGTCCGACTTTAGGGGAGAGACTCTCCAAACAATAATAGTGAGTTTTGTTGAAATATTGAATGCAATCAAAGTGAAAGTAAAGTGAAATTTATTAGTTACACAGGCGGGGGGGCTAAGGGTGGGGAGGGCTGGGGGTGTGGGGGAGCGAGGTAGAGCTATACTGGGATTCTTGGTGGTGGAATATGTGCACTGGTGAAAGGATGGGTGTTCGAGCATTGTATAACTGAGACTTAAACCTGAAAACTCTGTAACTTTCCACATGGTGACTCAATAAAAAAAAATTTTAAAAATATGGATTTTCAACTTCTCTAAGGAAGGAAGAGGAGGTACAGTCAGAAGAGGAAAAGAAAACCTGATTTCAGGCCTGAACAAACAGCTCTATATGGCAAAGATTTAAGACCAAAATCTGTGCACAGTGACGATGTTCCCTTCACCAGACTGAGTCTCATCAGGAGCAGCTCGGAGGGTGGCGAGTGACCTCTCCCCCACCCTTGAAGAGTCCCAGCAGCATGAACTGCCTCTGGCACCAGCTAAGCTCATTAACTGGCCATGATCCAGAGACTCGTAAAAACTCTCAAAAGAGATCAACAAGCTTGCATAGATGCTTTCAGACTCCAAAGTCACGATCCAGTTGAAAATTTAACTCCAGCAGTACCACCCCATTCAGAATTTTAGAATTCCTGGAGTGCATGGCTGCATTTGCAACCACACCACATCCCAAGATTTACACTACTGATATACCAGGAATAAGTAGCACACCACATTAGATGGGATGTAACGTAGAAGGCAACTAATCTTGATTAAGAACATAGTAACACACAATGCTTAATCTGTAATAATATATTAGTAATATCTTATGCAAGGGCTTTTAGAAAACCTTTTTGATCATTTTTAATGAATTACTCATAACAAGCAAAATAAAATACATTATTTAGGGCCTTCTACTGGGGCTGGCTTGAGCAGTGGTCGGTAAAATTGGAAATAATAGTGGTTGGAATATACAATGGTGATGGGATTTGTGTTGGAATTTTGAGTGCTATAAATAATAAACAACTTTATAAAACTAAATAAATATTTTTTTATGAAAGAAAGAGGACATGAATCACCAGAAAAGAGTTCCTCTGGTCACACAAAGACAGACCACCAGAGAGGAAATCTCAACAGCACAGGTATTGAAAAATACATCAGAATCAAATTCCGCAGGAAGAGAGAATTACTCTAACCTAGAGGTGGCTCCCCAGAAACCAAACTATAAAAATTAAAATGGCAGTCTAGAAAATTGTATGTCCAAGGTGGGCATCTTTAAGAAGTGATAGCTGAAGAAGTAAACTCTAGGCTCTCTGTCCCTGATTGATCAGAGTCGCTTGAACTACATTATTCTCCGAGCCACAGACACACCATAAGTTCCAGAGACTTAAGGGATGTAAGCACCACCTTTGGCTAGTAATTTGCTTATGCTGACTTAAGGAGCAGCCTCCAGATATTCATAATGAAAGGAAAAAAAGGAAAAAAACATCTGAGTAAAAACATTCATGGTTGCACTCCACAGGAGAATTGACTTCACAGAATTAGTTCTGAGGAGTTGCTGAACAATTTGACCAAGCAAAAAACCATATGAGTCCCAGTGGGGGAATCTGTTTTCTGAAGTATTAGATAAACAAACTACATTTCCTACAGAAAATGTTAGTTGTCTAAATATTAATAGTGTCTGTTAGGATGGAGAACGGGAATCAAGTTCATAGGAATTAAGGAGACAGAATTCTTAGAACTTGATGAGGATTATTTGGGTAAGAGCTATAAAATAATACTGCCTTGCGCTAGTGAATGAATAGCAAATAGTCTCAAATAGTTCAGAAATGAGTGTCTGGTGAGAAATAAGACACTAACTTCTTGCATGCACTAAGTGTAGAATAGCTGTAAGGTGTTCAAGGACAGAGGTTACACAGATGCATAAAGGTACGTATCTTTTTGTTTATTTTGGGGCCACACCAAGCAGGATTTATTCCTGGTTCTGTGCTCAGGGATCATTTTTGGTGGTGCTCTGGGGAATATATGGGTGCCAGGGATCAAACCTGTGTCAACTATGTGCAAGACAAGTGCCCTAACTGCTGCACTACGGCTCTAGCCCTCAAGTTTTACTCTTCATAACCCCTGAATGTTTGAGTTCCTATTTTCAGACAAAATGCATTCAGTAGCACAAACAGAAAACTTACTGGTAAAGTTTCAGTCAAATAGCCTTAATTCTATAGCCATTAGGCAGTGTTTAGTCTCAGAATTTGTTTGTGCATTGAACAAGGACCCAGCTTTTACAGCTTTCTGATCTACCAATCTCTGTATGTTAGAGATGTCTCCCATCTTGGTTACAGATGAACACTATAATAAGAATCATCTCCCGGCATTCTATTGTCTCAATTAGGAAGAAATAGGACTTAATAGTATTCTCTTGGATTTACTTTTATCTTTAACTTTGTTAAAAGCTCGTTTCATGCACTGAGAGTACTACATTTCAAGTACTGAGGGTCATTATCATCATCATCATCATCCTGTTGATCATCGAATTTCTCAAGCGGTCTCAGTAATGTCTCCATTCATCCTAGCCCAGAGATTTTAGAAAGCTCTCTTTACTCATCCTTTCCAATGGTGCCCCATTGGAGGCTCTTTCAGAGTCAGGGGAATGAGACCCAGCATTGTTACTGGTTTGGGCATATGAATTCACCATGGGGAGTTTGTGATGTTCTCCCACATGGGCAGGAAACTCTCGCTAGCTTGCCAGATTCTCCCAGAGGGAGAAGTAGGCTATTAGATGTCGCTTCCAGGAGCTTGGTTTTAAGTCGCTGAATGTTGGCCATTGGTGGGATTATACAACGCTGGGGCCAGTCCCTGGGTGTGATTGCCTAGCTACTGGAAAATGGGGAATCTGGGTGGAAGAAGCCAGGTCCCATCCAAGCAGGCTTGGAGGTCTCAGTCCCGAGGCCCGCACATATGGGTTCCTCTGCCGGTAGCTTCATGTGTGAGGCTCGTCCGAACGTGTGGAGAGGGGCCTTGAGCATGGCTGTGGCTAAGCTCCTTGCCACAGGAGCTCTGCTCGGGATGGGGAGGGAAGCTGGAGCCCACCCCCTTCGAGGGGCCCCAGAGAAGACAGCCAGGCACTCAGGCAAGAGACTCTGCTGAGGGTAACACAGGCTTAAAAATAATAGCTTTCTTCTTCTGTTTAGTAGTAAAACCCCAATGTTCAAAAGAAAACTGCCTGTATAAACAGCCCCTCAACTTACAGCAAATACTAACTAGAGGCATTATGTGTGACTTATAATCAGGTCACAGCATACAATGACTAGACAATTACTGGTTTTGATGTAATGAAGGTTGGAACTTATGGATACACAAATCTCAAAGCATACTTATATCTAAGGAGTAAAAAATCAAATATTTGCTGACCAGAAATGCAGTAATAATCCTTAAACAAAGCATGGCATTAGCAAAAAGTTCTGATGCTGCTATTTCTGTGAATAACTCCCACTGCTGCCACAGACACACCATTCTTCTGTACGGACCTACATTCCTGCTCTGACCTGTCAGCGCTGGAGCGGCCAAGAACAATGAGAACTCACATCCAACAGATGAATCATTTTATCTTTGTTTAATTCCTTCTCTAGGGTGAATGATCACCAATAGAAAACACAAAGGTCTGCTTATTTTGCTTTCTCTTGCATTAATCCAACTCCATGCTTTTACACAGAGTTCAGGGTGTGTGATGCCTTCAGTAGCAGAGAGCCACCTCCCCAGGCCTCCCCAGCAAGGGATCAAAGAGATGGGGTCTAACACAGAGATGGTCAACATGGCCCATTTAATGCAGAGCTGTTTTACAGAACACCTGAGGGGGCTCAAGAGTATAGGTATAGGTACAGGTATAGGGCTGCACATAGGTGTGACTGTTTATTTACAGATTATTTACATTAAAGTGTTTAGACATAGGTAAGTCTCTTGGGGTTATTAACTCAAGGAGATACTCTGTCTCCCAGGGGCTACATGGAGAGATTCATCCAGGGGTGACAAGCACTATACTATTTATCTCTTTTCCTTGTTACTTAATACTTGCAGCTATTTGGATAAACATAGTAAGAGAATAGATTCCAAAACTTTGTTCTCTGGGCTCTCAGGGAAAGCAAGGCTTTTACCATAAATTCCAGATTAAGTCCTCAGGCAGGTTCTGCTTGTCATTCCCCATAGGGGTCCTGTCTCTTAAGTCATAATGGCTTTCATCAAGACCATGCTTTTTTGCTTTCTAGACTGTCCCATTTTGATGCTGGGGTAACCTTGCCACTCATCTGGGTCCATCCAATTCCCATGGTAAGGACTCCTTTTGGGGGTGTTAGGAACTGTGGCAACCAAAGCTTGAGTCAAGTAATTCTAACAGATGCTCAGGAGTAGATATATTTCAATCAACTCTTAAATATTAGGAACACAGCATTAATGGTCTTTCTGTGTTTAAGCAAAGAACATTGCTATATAGTAAAATGTGAAAAGATTATAAAGGAAATAGGAAAGTAAGTAATTCACTTCAAACACAAAGTCCAGAATCACCAGAACTTACGGTTTATAAGCAATCAAGACTGACTTGGGGAATTGTGACAGTGAGAGAAAAAACACAAAGGGAAGATTAAAGATAAACTCAAGGGATTGGGGGTGCTCGCAAGAGTACTATAAGCTTCTGTGGGGTAAGGAAAAGGCAATTCACTTTAGGGATTTTAACCATAAAACACTTAGGGTTAATATCCAACGATTTTTCTTGGATTTTTCAATATTTTCAATATTTCCCTCTGATACCCTGAGCAGCTAAGCCATTCCTCACGTCTCAGAAATCCAAGTCAATCTCCTCTTAGGACAATTCTTTATTTATACAACCCAATAATTTTCTTCCACAGCATCTTTACTGCCAGCCCCTGAACACTGGATCACTAACTGTTGGCAAGCACTAACCAATATATACAACCCATTTGTGACACAAGACAAAGATTTTTCTGCTGTCACATTTGATTCTAGAAGTCTCCTTTATGAATTGTTAGTGGAGGGACTTATGTGTATGATAGGTTAAGCTAGATGTCAGGCTATCAGTTGTGCATACAGGATCACTCTATCACTGTATCACTGTCATCCCGTTGCTCATCGATTTGCTCAAGCGGGCACCAGTAATGTCTCCACTGTGAGACTTGTTGTTACTGTTTTTGGCATATTGAATATGCCATGGGTAGCTTGCCAGGCTCTGCCCTGTAGGTGAGATACTCTCAGTAGCTTCCCGGGCTCTCTGCAAGGAACTGAGGAATCGAACCAGGGTCGGCCATGTGCAAGACAAATGCCTTACCCACTGTGCTACCAGTTTAGCCCCCCCGCATACAGATATGCTCAGATAAATCACAATGTATTTCCATCTCACATTGTCCCAGTGGATTGTTGCAGGCTCTGCCCAGCATCATGTCTTAGTAGATCTGATCATATCCACCTCATTATATGGTTATTTGTGTCTCAATCAGGCACTCAACTAATTGTGGATATTCTACTTCAAATAGAAAGCAGTTCCCTGACTTTCTGATCTTGCTTAAGAATGATGAGAATCTGGGATAAGATTTGAATGGCAGATGCTAGGATCTCATCATATTCAAGTTTCAAGGAGCTACCCAAACGCTTACTTTACTAAGATTTTGAATCCTGGGGTATGTTCATGTTTTCATCTCAATAAATGCCCCATAAAATCACTCTTGTATTCTGTATCCCGCACTACATATGTGAGGCTTAAGCAGTTAAGAGTCATCGTCATACATATGCTTTCATCTCCATATGGCACCTATTAGGTAGGCCCTTACATTTCTTCAGTGCATGAGGTATTTTTCTCCTAAGCATAAATTATTTTCATGCTCAGGTTCCTCTGAGTTTATTATAATAATCATTATTGGATTATAAAAAAGAAGGGTAGCAGAAAATGAGCATTGAAGATGCTGAACAAGAATTTCAAGATGATGTTTCCACATACAAGGCCAGTGCCTTAATTCTTATATTAACTCTTTTTTTTAAGGTCATGGGTCATCTCTTATTTTTTAAATTTAATTTAATTTTTATAAAGTAGTGCACAATATTTGATAACATTTAATATTCAAACACCAATCCCATCACCATTATGCCTTCCCACCATCATATTTTGGATATTTCCATCGTGAACTCCAACCCCTGCACCCAAACAGAATTGAAATAATTTATTTCATATTGTTTGTTATAAATAAACCGCTGAAAATGCTCCAAAAAAGTTTCCTTAGAGGAAAGTGTGTGAAGATTGTTGTATTTCACCCAGGGACCATTAAAGCCCTTCTATTAGAGATAACTAACACATCATTAAAGGTTGAGCCTTGTATGCTTATGTAGCACGACACTGTAGCCCTGTCATCTGTTCATCAATTTGCTCAAGAGGGCACCAGTAACATGTCCAGTGTGAGACTTGTTATTGTTTTGGGCATATCGAATATATGTAAAAATATATTTCCCTCTAATATTGATTGCCTTCTACCTTAAACCCCATCATATGTGGTGTGCTATGCTTGGAATATGAGTGATATTAGATATGAGATGTCCTGGCTGCATGGTCCGGGGATATCACCACAGAACTTGTAGAGAAACTAAAATAAAAAATGGGATTAAGACCCACCTATTAGGTAATAGGCATTGGCTTCATCATTGGATTCTAAACAATTATACAGGTTATATATTCTTGTTGCACCTATCTCACAAATAAATCAAGGAGATATAATTAATCAGAATATAAGCTTGCTAAGTAGCACAGCTAAGATATGAAGGAAAGTCAGTCTGAAAACATAGTTTCTAGCCACCACAAGTCTCTAGCAGAGTATTTATAAGCACTTCTTTAATTCTGATAAATATCATACATTTCCTGCTCACATTTTTTATTATTTTTTTTATTGAATCACCATGTGGAAAGTTACAAAGCTTCCAGGCTTAAGTCTCAGTTACATAATGCTCGAACACCCATCTCTTCACCAGTGCACATATTCCACCACCAAAAACCACAGTAAACGTCCCCCATCCCTCCCCCAAGCCCCCACCCCACATGTGTAGCTGATAAATTTCACTTTATTTATCTTTATTTTGATTACTTTCAAACAAAAAAGAGTGATCATGTTTCAAATATAGAGATAGTAAACATATAACTATGATAATGCATTGACACAAGAAACATTTACTTGTTCTCTCTCAAAGTAGAAAAGTGACCAATTCCACTTGATTTTTATAGATTATAAAACTACTCAGGAGAGGAATGTTGAAGCTCTATACTAGGATCACACTCTTACTACTAGCTCAGCCACAATTTTCTAGAAGACCATCTACAAATGCTGCTCTAATTTTGATCAGACTCCTACATTTTCTGCTCACATTGTTTTCTGTATATTTCATTTGAGGAACAGTAAAAGAATTATTTTGAACATTTTGAATCTAAAGCATTAATTGCTACTAGTGATACTGATAAATCCAATAGAAAGAGGAAGATGAGACATTTCACAATTATAATCCTGTCTCTCAAAAAGTATTGAATACAAGTAGCTCTGTTACTTTGGGTAAGTGTTCTATAAAACACTTAATTTCTACTGATGAACATCTTGCAACCCAATGGGTGGACTTTTTAATTTCTTTCACAGATTAAATCAGAGGCAATGCAATATCTTTGTTTTCTCACCACTGAATAATAAAAATGAAGGAGTAAAATGAAATGCTCAGGGTATAACCTGAAGCAGCTCATAATGGGTCAACACATTCCTATATGTGATACCCAAAAAGATGTCAGAATCCTCTTATTTCACTGGAAGACCACTTAAAGAGCTGGAGCACATGCTTTTAAATGTGGAGTCCCATATCAATCCCTAGCACCACAAGGCCTTATAACCCTATGAGTTCAGCACGACTAAAAAATAACTAAATAAATAAGGAGGGGAAGAAAAGAATCCTCTTACTTTTTAGTTTGCTTACTTTGTGGGTATGGGGGGTGGGTCCTTTCAATCAGTATTCAGGAATTCCAGAGGCCACTCCTGGTAATTCTCTGTGAGTGAATTAGTGCAATGGCTTGAGGATGTGGTGCTGCTCAGGATCTGTGGTGACAGGGATTACATGAAGGGTTATAATCAGCTGTACTCAAGGGCTGCAGTTGATTATGCTCAGGGGACTAGGAGGGACCAAGGATCAAATCAAATCAACAACATGAAAGGTATGACCCTTCATCTCTACATTATCTCCCTGGGCCCAAGATTTCTCTTATTTGAACAGTTGTTCCCTCAAAGTATTTGGCATATGAGAGGAAAGAAAGGGTCTTTGGGTGGCTATTGTATATTCTCTTTTCCAGAAAGAGAGCCCCACTGGATGCATAAAATCACACAGCATGCAACCATAAAACCAATAAAGATGTGCCCAGAATGAGCCGAGGGGTCAGCAATCCTGGCATCAAGTGAATCTTTGACAATTTTCACTGATCTGAGAGTGGATAACACTCTCTCTTTTCACTTGTGCTGATGTGATGTGTCTTGAGATTCATGACATCTGTAATCGTTATGGTCTAATATTGAATTGCAATTTCTGCATGGTTGATACTACCCAGAAGAGTCTCTTGGGCCATCTGGTCCAGAAACCCACAAAAATAAACAGAGACACACCAACTATCCAGGCTGATGCTAATCCTTTCTCACTTTAGAAATAATCTTCTTGAAGTACTAGGATTCAATGTGAAGTAAAAAAATTAAAGTAGCCCATTTCCTAAACATTCTTTTTTTATGTTCTTTATCATCTCATCAGTAATATTATTCACTAAAAATTTCAAATTTTTCTTGAGCTTAAAACATTATAAGTCTTAAATATTAGTTATATTCATTCTGATTGAAATAAATGCAAAAAATATTATGTTCCACATACACTGCAGATCATCTCAACTGTCACTATTTTGTACATATTTCACTTTTGACTATCCTAAGATTTTAAAATGCCCCTTTTTAGATGGAAAAAAAACAATAAAATGAGTTGATTTTTCCAGCACCACATATAGTGTTTGTGTCAGGCTGGGCCTCACCGTCCTCTGACTTGAAGTTCAGGCTCTTTGCTTTGCATCATGCTGACTCAATGGCATGAAGGGAAGGCAAGATGAATGGGCAATTTTAAAAACATATTGCACTTTTTGGCTCCATGTGGTGATTAAGATTTGAAGAGAAAACAAAGCAAGCCCAGTGCTTCATTGCCCCAAATTCTTCCTTCTGGGAGCTTAATTACTTGAGCAGGCATGTTTCTCCTCTCCTGAGGTTTTCTTATCCTTAATCTTCACTCTCATCTGCATTATCATTCATTCCACTTCTGTCAGTGGTAGTGACCTCCTCAGAAGTTGGGGCAAAGGGGCAAGATGAACTTTGGTTGCATATAATCAACTCTGTACCTTGCATTAGTGAAGCACTCACAACTTTTTCAAGGCACTTTCCCAAGCCTTACTATTTTTAACCTTCACAAATCCCTGTACTAGAAAGGCCTAAGTTGAATTTATTAAGATTGTGGAGAGCCCGGCAAGCTACAAAGAGTATCCTGCCTGCATGCACGGCAGAGCCTGGCAAGCTACCCGTGGCATATTCAATATGCCAAAAACAGTAACAACAAGTCTCACAATGGAGACGTTACTGGTGCCCACACGAGCAAATTGATGAACAATGGGATGACAGTGCAGTGGTGCAGTGGTACAGTGCATTCCATGATCATAAAATCAGAAATATTTCATATGTGTACTGCAATGAGAGGGGAAAGAAAGAATGAAAAAAGTATTAGTCATGGTAAAATACTGTCTTCCTCCTACTATGATATCTCTCCTTGACTATACATTTGCACTGCTAGCATGAATAATATTAAGTGTATTCATGCCATGCTAATAAATGAACCCTGCTTCAATAAAACGTTCTATTTTATCCATCACCCTAAATAATGGGTTTGCGAAAGCTGTCATTAAAGTTAGTTCAACATTCCAGTCCTCAATGAATAGAATAAAAAGTGACACTCTCTTGATTAGAATTAATTTCTTTGCATGAAAGAACATGCAATATTATCTCCCTAATGGTTCCAAAGCCCTTGGAATAATGGATAAGGCAGTTAAAGTAAATAAACAATAATAAACATGTACCCAGGACGGGACATGACCTTTTAAAGCTAGAGTCAGAACTCTGGAGATAAGCAACTCCTCATAGCAGACAGACAATGTAGGTGGCCAAAGTCACCATTGTTGGCAATCAGATCATTGCTAATGTGTCTTGTTGGGATTAGGGATTCAATAGGCAGGCCACAACTGCCTCCAACTCAACTGAGTGGGCTAGTCTAAATAAATCTGAAAGAAAAAAAACCCACAAAAAAGATCCAATAACCCTGTATTGGAAAGTTCACCAACTTTTAAAGGTCACTAATAAATTACAATAGCTGCATACCATGTGGAAACTTAATGATCTTAAGAATGAATGTACCTCTCTAATTGTCACCTTTATCACAAAGAATGTTTTAGTCACCTACCTGATGAAGCACTTGCCTCTTAACCTACCTCACTACACACAAACACACATACACACACTTACATATACATAAAAAGTGGGGGGTGGGAGTTCCTAAAGGTTCTCAAATATTATGCAAGCACATAAAGTAAACTTTTTTCTTTGTACTTGATTTTGCAGTATATAGACACAAACTCTGACGTCTGATCTTCTCTCCACTCTCCACTCTTACATTTCCAGTACATTCTTAGGCTTCCTTTTTCCAAAAGTAGAGTCACTATATCTGCCCACTTGAAGATGAAAATAAGACAGTACAGAAACCAAAACATGTTGGTAAATGCCCCACTCCAATTCACAAACTAAAAATCAAATATTTAATACATATAACAAAAAAAGCTATTGATATTACTAAGGAAAATGGTCTTAAAATAACTAAGAACAAATCAACAACCCTGTAGGAAAGACAGACAAATAAAAAGGGAACAAACCAGTATGACATGGAAACTGCTTATATGCTTATAAAAGCTATTCAACTATTCAACTATTTGTCATCAGACAAACAAAATAGCATTTTCTGTCTAATTGAAAGAAGGAAAAAAAGAATTCCTGGTGATTGCCATAGTGTAGGGGGAACAGACAATTCTGTTTGTGGAATGAAAAGTAGTATAACTTTTAGGAGAAGAAATTTAGTATACAATTCTATGGAGTAAATTAAAAGGATGGCAATTTTTTAAATATTAAATAATAATAAAAATATAATATTTATTTTTAAATGTAGCACTGTACTACTGTCATTCATTGTTCATTGATTTGCTTGAACAGGTACCAGTAACACCTCCATTGTGAGACTTATTGTTAGTACTTTTGGCATATCGAATATGCCAAGGGTAGCTTGCCAGGCTCTGCCATGTGGGTGGGATACTCTTGGTAGCTTGCCGGGCTCTCTGAGAGGGACGGAAGAATTGAACCCATTTCAGCCGCCCACGTGCAAGGCAAACACCCTATCCACTGTGCTATCACTCCAGTCATGCATCTTATTTTTAAATAGTAAAAATTATTTTTAAGCTCAAAATAACATCACATTATAATGTTACATAAGTTTCAGATATACATCTTTATATCTTGATAATACTATACAACACTAAGTTCACTGCTAAAAGTCTTATAAAATGGAATGAAAGTCCAAATTTTGTATGTGAACAAATTATAGATATGTCATATATATACATTATATACATATAAAGTAAGGTGCTTTCCTGGCATGCAGCTGGCCCAGATTCAATTCCTGGCACCTCATGCAGTCTCTTGAGCACCTGCAGGAGTGATCCCTGATGTCAGTGCCCTGCCAGAAGTAAGCACTGAGAGGGGCTAGGTGTGACACAAAACAACAAAAACAACAAAAATAAATAAATGTATTACGACCTAAGCAGTGCCAACATTGTAATACATATGCATCAATCAATTTGACAATAATTTTCTATACTTTTTCAAAAGATTAATAAACTAAATCAGTATAGCCACATCAATTATCAGAATTAGAGAGGAAAGAAAGGGTGAAATAAGTCCAAGTCATGATAAAATATTGTCCTCTGCCTTTCAAAGGACCTTTCCATTCTTTGGACTTTGTTTTCCAACTCATCGAAAAGCATTATGTTCATGGACAGTCTGTCCATAAATGTTAACCTGACACACGAAAATCAAGTGGCCAACATAATTGCTTGAGGGTGATCTCTATTGAAGATTCTGACATCTACAGGATCCTTTAATTTTCATAAACCAATAAACAGGTCAACAGATAGAAGTATATTTCTGATGTTGTGAGATTTGCTACACAAACAATCTGTGTCTGAACAGCAAGTCCCATTCCAGTCTTAAACTCTTCCGTCAAGGCCTTCCATAATTCTGAGGCAATGAATCAGGTGTCATGGCCTTAATGGATGAGTACTAGGAGACTCTGTACTCAATTTCCTTGTGCCATTTCTTCATTAAAACCAAGCTTGGGTAGTTTTCTAAAAGACCCTAGAGAATTGGGCAATTCATTGAATTTTCTCTGCTGCATTAAAATAGCAGCCCATTGGGTACCACTTATATTATATTTCAAAGATCAGTAGAGCTCCCTACTGAACGCAGGAGAAATTCATAGTCATCCTTCTAATGTAAAAGACTTCTGAGTCAGTGTGATCAGTTCAGATTTACTCCTAAGTATATGGAGATTTCTTTAGGACTTCCAAATCTTTGGTCACCGATGTCACAACCGTGAGTACACTAAGCTAAGGGAAAGTCAGATACAGAAAATACTGCATGTCTAAAATGTACAATCACAAAAACATCAAGGTTTATAAAATAAAAAGGAAGGAATGTGGGAGAGGGGGGAGTATTGGACGAAAAGAGAAAAATGTTAAAACTCCTGATTCAAAATAAATAATTTCTGGAGACGTAATATACAACATGAGTATATCTAACCTTGTATGATATATATGAACTGTTAAAAGTAAATCCTAAAATTTCTCATCATTATAAAAATTATTTTCTATTTTTATCATAACTATCTGAGTCATAAATACTAAATTTATTGTGGCAATTATTATACAACATACTTCAGTTGGGCCATTATGTTGTGTACTTTAAACTTATATGATATATGTCAGTTATGTGCCAATAAAGCTGGAAAAAAATCTGTTTCTCATAGATAAAGCAAAATGAAGAGTTTATATACTTCTTTCTGGAAGGCACATACGTTCTTGAAGACTGAAATACAAAGAAAAAGTGAAGGTACATTTTGCTTGTGTTTTTGAAACAATTTCGTTTCCAAAAACATTTTATATCCACTGATTTAAGAGCCTAAATCATAGAATATCAATAAATATTGGTAGCCTTTAATATGAGTTGACTTGCTTAAGCTTGAAGCAGGTTGGGCAAGAATGAGTGAATTGTTTGATGTCAACAGAGTAATTTTTTCTAAAATAAATGAGCCATGAGGATGGTACTTTCTCAAGTAGAATTGGTAATGGTGGATAAATAGGCATATATACACCACACTGTCTATTTATAAGAACAGTCTTGACATTTTACACTTTCTAAATATGCTTCATAATCCTTCAGTACTAGTCAGTTCAGAATATAAGATAAAACTTAAAGCAAATGGAGAACTATTATCAATGAAGTAATATCTTAGGGAATTAATTGACTGGTTCTCAAATGGTATATTCTTTCACTTCAGCTAATTCTGATCTTGGCTTTGATACTAAGATGAGATGCTTTCCAAAGTTGGAGATTCAAGGCATATAAACATGAACAGCAATGAAACCCCAGACGACATATACTATGATCTCAACAGTTTGCCCAGACTTAGAGAAAAATAGCAAGACCCAATTTAACAGGTAAAATAAAGTTACTTTTCACCACTAGGTAGCTCTATATACATAGGATGTTTAGTCTTGAAATAGAAAGCTTTTATTCTTTAATGACTTCCCAAAGGCAACAGGAACTGAGATCTGATCTTCAGCAGGATGCTTACCACGGAGAGCAGAGAGCCAGAACAACTGGGACAACAGTGGAGGGTTGCAGACACTGGTTGAGGGTGTGGTGCTTCACATATGTAACCCACTAATAATTACAGTTTTGTAAACCATGATGCCTCAAATAAAATTAAAAAAAATTCAAATACTTTTATTCTTTCACAAAAGGTCGGAGACATCTGGCCTTAATGTTGTTTTATGTTGGCAATAAAACATGTTCTCTCTTTGAAATTAAACTTGAGCATGAGTTAAGAAAATTGCCAACCTCAACTTAGTTAACAGAGCTGAGATTTATTCCTAATATTTGTTCTCCTATAATTTAATGGCAGTCTAACAATATCCAACTTCCTTTTAGCATTTTGCATCAAAGTATAATAAAAAAGATATGGTAAAGGGGCTTTTAGCAAGGGATAAAAACTTTATGAGTACAAAGTCTCTAGTTAAATGCTTGTGGATGCTTATTTAGCTGTTTTTCTTCATTAAATATGAATTATAGCTCTTTAAATGCTGATTTGGAAATCAGGAAGGTTTAGTTTTACTCTACTGCTTTATATCCATGGGCAACATAAATCTATTTAAAAGCTGATTTAAGAGAGCAACTTGAGGAAGCAAATTGCTGGTGATTTGATCCCTTGAATTTTTCAAGCTACATAATCAGAATCAGGTTTACTGAGAACCAGAAATGTTTATTTGAATGCGGTTGAAAAAGACAATTATTTCTTAAAAGCATAGAATGGATAGTGGTGGAGTCGAGGGCATACTTCCAAAAACTAAACACATGTGAAGCATTTGGAACTCCAACAATGCCCTATCAAGGGTAGACTGGGTACACAGCAAGTCTAAAGAGAAACGGTGTACCTAATGCAAGTTTTAAAAATATTCTTATGTTGGTTTTTTTACTGTTGATAGCTAGTAAAATTACAATGCAAAGTACAAGATTATATTTTTATACTTAAAGCAAGCCAATATTTTTTATTTTGCTCAGAGAATCAAACTAATCATTTAGAATAGGAAAATGTTTTAGAATTGCACACATAGTTAGCAACATACTGTCTTTAAGATCCAGGTTAGTCAAATCCACAAAGTCCATTTTTTCAAATCTTCCAGTGAATAAATAAGGTACAGATATCACTTTCTTTTCACATAACCCTTCAACAATATTGGCCAAAGTGGCATCAAGGATTGATGGAATTGAAAAGTATATTGTGTATCACGGAGTATTGCTTTTATTTATCTATTAGTGTCACTTTTAATAGTTTGCACTAATAAAAGTAAATAGTGAAGTGACATAAGTGAAGTGACACAAAATTATTTACTTCCCATTTTCCTGAAAAAGAAAAACTGACTTTCTATGCACATGTACAAACAGGCAATTTTCCCAAACTTCTGCAACACGAACACATACACATACACACACACACGCATCATTCATTAATTTATTCTTTAATTTGTTGTGTTGTTGTTGCTTTAGGGCAATACCCAGTGGTGCTCATGGTTTACTCTTGGATCTACACTCAGAAATCACTTCTAGCAGTTCTCAGGGGACCACATGAGGTGCCAAGGATCAAACTTAGGTCAATCAACCACAAGGAAGGCAACTAACTTACCAATCCTGTTACTCTGGCCCCTCTTTAAATATTTTTTCAAGTTGGATAGATAGTACAATGGGTAAGGCACTTATCTTGTATGCCACCAAATCAGATTTGATCTCTGGTACTGCATCTAATCCCCCAGCCCTACCAGGAGCAATCCCTGAGCACAGAACAAGGAGTAAGCCCTGGTTATTGACAGGTATGGCACAAATTTTTCTTTAAAAGATCGATTTTTCAGTGCATAATGATCAGAAATAGACTCTAGACTATATATCTTTATTTGCTTTAATAACTATGTGTCCAACTGTGGGTCTTGGGGGCTTTCAATTTCAACTATTTATAATCAACCCACCTTATTAAAGCCATTTTTGACAGTTTTTTGTTTGACTTGCATGCAAATGATCTTTGCCAACCTGCAATGACATGACAGACTGGGAAAGATCCTTTAGAAAAATAATTAAACGATAAAGGGGAAAATATTGTTAGAGAATTCTTCTTTTAAAAATTAACAATTATAAAGGAACAACCACTCACAGTTAAAACAACTATATTTTTATTAATTAATTAATTAATTTATTAATTTATTTATGTATTTTGGTTTGGGGTCACCCCTGGTGGACCTCAGGGCTTCCTAATGGCTCTGTTACTAGGGATCACTCCTGGTAGGCTCAAGGAACAAATGGGGTCCCAGGGATCGAACCTAGGTTGACTTTCTACTATCATTTTGGCCCCCAAACAATTATATTCTATTTTTATTTAATATTTTTCTTTTGGAAGAGCAAGGATGAGAAGTGTAATTTATACAGTTGTTTGCTCTAATAATTTAACATGTTAAAGATGCCCAACGATTCAGAAGCAAGCAAAAAACTGTTCACAAGAAAAATATGCAAATTTATGGACCCAATTTTGTGGTTAGGAACTACAGTAATATAAAAGGACATTAATGTTTGTGTATAAAAGATTTTTTGCTGAATAGGAAATCATACAATTGGTGAAGTATGATAGTTGTTAAAGTTATTTCAGAGAAAAAATTAGTTTTCCTTTTCTATTTAATTTAAATAACTCTGGTCATATTTTAAAATTAAACTTATTTATACATAAAGACTAGAGTTGCTATCCTGATTAAAATAGTATTCATTTTAGTACAGAAAACAGAAAAACTGAATTTAAAGTAACATAGAATTAAATATGAAAACAAGTTATAATAAATTACTAGAAGGGAACTAATTAGGGGCTGGAGCGATAGCACAGCAAGTAGAGCAATTGCCTTGCACTCGGCTGACCTGGGTTCAATTCCCAGCATCTCATATGGTCCCCTGAGCACCGCCAGGGGTAATTCCTGAGTGCAGAGCCAGCAGTGACTCCTGTGCATTGCCGGGTGTGACCCAAAAAGCAAAAACGACAAAAAAAAGAAGTAATTAGTTATAATTTATGGTATAATCATGAAATATATATGAGGAATATATGATTATATATATAATATGTTATATACTATATATGAGGACATATATATTACGTAGGTTAAATAAACAACCAATTCTTTGACTGGGAACGTTAATTCCTAAATTTTCCTCTTGAAACAGTTTTATGGAGAACCAAACTTAACTTTGTACTATCTCTCTGTGGCCCTTGAAATCACTTTTCTGAAAGGGTATAACACTCCAGTATTTATACAGCATTACTTATGGTAGACAAACCATGAAATCTAAATACCCATCAGCAGATGACTAGACAAGCTGTGACATTAACACCAATGTAATACTATTCTGGTGTTAAAAATAAAGATGGATAAAAGAATACCTTATGGGCAAAGTTGATGGAAAGTTACTAAGTGAAATAATAAAGAAAAATCCAATTATCAAATGGGTTCACTCACTCATGTGAAATATACTGAAGTAAATCAGAAAAAATAAATAAAAGAAAAAAAACAGCAAACCTAATGCTAAACATGGTGAGAGCAGGGAAGGTAATCTTGAATTTTCATAAAACTGTAAATCAATGACAAATTTATTTAAAAAAATTTTTTTAAATAAATTTGTCATTGAGAATTTGTTCCTAACCCCTGTCACTTCACAGCCAACTTGCCACTCTACAATCCTAGAGTCCTAAGATTCTAGAACTCTAGACACCTACTTAGCAATTCACATTTTCACCGCATTTGAGAACAATTAATTCTTACGAAAACACTGTACATTATATGCATCTTATAGTTAAGTAAAGGAAAACTGCTTAGCTTAATTCAGGGTTCATAGGTAATAAGGCATCCAGCGAAGAAATGGAATTCAGTCTTTTGAGTTCTCCAAGTCCAGAATTTAAGGTGCAATATTTTTCCTAAATAAACACAAGAACTGATGGTGACTATGAGTCATGTATTCAAAATATAAAAGGGGGAATGAGCCCCTTTTAGAAAATTTATAATAACAATTTGTAATCAGTCAGGATGAAAGATCCTTTACACTGAAAAGCCGAGTGAGTCAGAATGGCATGGTGCCAGGGTTCGCCTCAGACCAAGGATATCTCTTGGGCCACTGCTGTGCAGAACTATAACCCTTAGTCTAATGGAAGTGAGTGGGGAATGACTTTTATGATGGAGCCGGGTGGGATGGAATTGGGGGAAATGTCATGAACCTCTATAATTCCTCCTTTCACTCTTAGGTGATTGATGCTAATGAATACATTTCAGTAAAGAAGAAAAAAGAAGAACTAAAACACAACACCCAAAAGAAAAAAAAGTAACCAACTCCCCCCCAACTCAAATCTCTTTCAGACTGATATTTCAATTTCATTAGGATAATGAAGAAAAATGAAATCTCTGGAAACCTAATGCAAAACCATGCACCACACTTATTTATCTCTTTGTAGATTTATCAAACACTGCTCAAAAGAGACAGGCAAAACAGTATTTTGGAGTTTATAAGGAAAACCATTCTCTAATTTCCTCAGAATTCAAATGAAAGCTGTGGTTTGAAGCCTCTGAAACAAATTAAATGTGAAGTTTAGAAAGGATTAATTTCATAAATTCTCTAAGTTGCTGATGAAACCATCTGGCAGTTGGAGAAAGAACATTTAAGTCTAGAAGAAAATTTCTTTCCCTAAAATGATAATGACTGAATATTATAACACCAGGAAAATAAGAACTAATGCATTTTTTATTATAAAACAACAAATGCTCTGGACTTTAAAGGCATGCGGGGGTTCTGTTCCCTTCCGAAGAAAGACAACACACCACACGTGGGAGGAACATTCAACACCTTCAGAGATACCTGAAGAGGCATCTGGTCTTCAAAGGGCAACTAAAGGATTCACGCTATGCTTTTCTGAAGTGAAAATACTGGTCCAAAGAAATTTGAGGATATTCAATGCACTAAAATGTGTAAATTGTACACAGAGCACTGAATTCGGTTCATTCTTGCTCAAATTATTATATGCCCCCAAATCCTACACACATTCTCTAGGGACTATTCCTATTTATCAAGTAGGGGGTGTAACAAGAGCATGGATTTCTTGCTCATTTAACTGCCCAGGTGTTTCTCGTCATGCTGAGAGGCAGGACTTTGCCAAGTATTTTCATAAAAATCTTCAAATTAGATTCTCAAATTGGTTGCTGCTCAGTTTTATTATCTTTACTACTTTATTGAAGAAAATATATTCTATTTCAAAGTAATTTCACTCAGACAAATAATTTTAAGATGGTTCTTAGATTTGAATGTTCATAAAATTCCCTGAGAGACCAGGAAAACCTGCAGCTACTCAGAGCAAAACTGCTTTCTGGGACTGGGTCCACGTATACTTAAACCCTGTCCACCAGACTAGTCTTCCCTATGCCAGAGATAGAGGGGTTAAGACGCTTGCCTTGCTCAGGGTTGACTCCAATTTAGTCTCTGGCACCACATATATTCCCCCAAGTCTCACTTGTATGATCCCTGTGCAGAGAGCCCTGAGTACGACCAGGTGCGTCTCAACATCCCCTACCACCGCCCCACATCCAATGTCTACCAAACCCAGGTGCTTTCAATTCAGAAGGAGTTCTGAAACATCAGACCCAGACCAGAGTGCAAGGACAAAATTCCATTTTCTCACGTGTGGGGTGTGGAAAATTACAGGAGGTATTTTACCTCTGTATGAACCCATTTTTCTCGCTCATTAACAGGGGGTAAATCAGAATATCTATGTCGTAAGATCCTTATGTGACTTTATATGGTCTGAGAAATGTATCTGGTTTATCCTAATACACCAGAAAAGACAGTTGCTAATCCAATATTCCACTTAAGGAGGCATGGCAGAGAGCTGAGTGATGCTGCCACCTCTCACGATGCAGTTATGTGTCTGTTTCAGAGGAAGCTTCCACAAAGGTACTGCAGGACTTATAAGATGTCAGGCAGGAAAATGGGTTTTTAATGGTCGTACCAAGGCCCAGAAGGACAAACTGCTCTCTGCTACCTGGATGGCCCCACCCACCACTATTGCTTTTGCAAACCTTCAAACCTTCACCTCAACTTTGCTGGAGGTGTCTAAGCTGACATTTCAGCCAGTTTCTTCTGTAGCCCATTCATGACACATCCCTAGCAAGCAATGCCAAGATTTTCCTTACACTGCTCTTATGAGTTATTTAAAATGGCAACGTAACCTATTACTCATATCCTAGGCATTTCTCTAACACAACCTCCACAAATTGTACAAGTACAATCCTGGCAGCCTGACAGGGCAGTCTTGCCCTGGAAACTAGGAATGGAACAGGTTAAGTGACTTGACAAGGTTCACAGCCAGAAAGCAGCAACACTGAGACTCTTAACTCCCGGTCTGAAGCCCTGGGGTTCAAGGTAAAAGCTGAAAATGGCCCCAGATCCCCTCAAACATAGGAGATCAGGCTGATGATAGTCTTAGTAATAAGTGAGGAAACTTACGAGGTTGGTGTTTGGGGTCTGCAAGCCAAGTAGATCTCCACAGCACTGTCAAATGACCTTCTCTCCTTCCGCTTGTCTCCTTGGAAAGCCTGAAGCTATTGGTTTTTATTTTATTTTATTTTTTTGTTTGATTTGGGGTCCTACCCAGCTACGCTCAAGGCTTACACGTCACTCTGAGCTCAGGAATCATTGCAGGATGTGCTCGGGACCATGTGGGGTCGGGAGGATAAAAGCCTCAGAAAAAGGGTGTGGACTGCACGCAAGGCGAGTGCCCGCTCAGTGCACCAGCTCTCCTGTTCTACCTGAGGGTATGGAAACAGTGGGCAGAGTTTGCATTCCTAGGAACAGAGTGTGGCGAAGGACGAGAAACCTCCCAATCCAGGGCCAGCTCTGGAGGCTATATGGGTCGGGGCCCCTCTGTGACCTTTTCCAACAAAGTCCACTTTGCCCCAGGGTCCTTGCTGTTTAGAAAACTTCTCTGCAATAGTCTCCCATGTGCCATCACATTCTGCTCTTTTCATCCACACCAAAAGCTGCTCTGCACAGCTCCTGGCCAGGCTAGTTTCTGTAGCCTTGTATTTGTTAGGACGTTGGTGCTAGCTTGGTCCCTGGTCTAACATTCTCTCTAAATTACTTCCCCTCCACCTGTCAAATCTCAGTCACCACTCCATGGACTACTGAGTCATCTCAATAGTAACATCAGGTTCCAGAAATCTCAAAAATGCACCTTTACTTCTAAAAAAGACTCTGGTCTCCACGGCTAGAGAGATATAGTAAGGGACTAAAGGCACTTGACTTGCATGTGACTAAGTCCACTTTGATTCCGAGCATCACAAGAAATGATCCCTGAGCATAGAGCCAGGAGTAAGCCCTAAGCACAGCCAGGTGTATCCACCAACTCCAACCTCTGCGCCCTCCTCCCCCCAACCAGGACTTTTGCCTCTCATTTTGCTACATCATATACCTGAAATTGTTCTAGTCACTGGCCTCTAATCTGCCATGTTAAATCCTGTTTTTTGAGGTATTTCTAAGAACCACTAACAACTGACTATGAAGACCAAGAGGTCTTTGACTAACAGTTAGTAAAATGGCATAAGACTGGCTAACAGTTTCAAAGTTTACATATGTAAGGTGGCACTGATCCAGACCGAGTTTTGTTTTGTTTCTAAAGACCAGAGTACAACTACTTAAGTGCTGTTGAGGGAGAAGCACCTGGAGCTGACGGACACAGAGAGGAGGCTCTTGCAGGGCTTCTAAGAGCGATGGTCACATGAATCCTGAGACAACTTTTATTCTCTGCAGTTTCAAACAACAATAAAAAAGTAAGACAGAGCAAAACTACGACTCTGGCCCCCACCTGTTTTGCCCGCTACTTAAATGCAAAAACAAAACACTACACCAGAACGTTCAAAAAGTCCTCAGCCTTTTCCACTATTTTTTTCTGAATTTTTTCGAGGAGAAATGACAGTAAGATGAATTCAAGCAAGATGCACTCCTAAGTGGCATCAATTCTCTGTGTGAAGATGATCGCCCTTGTACTTGGAACTCGCCTTGCATTTGCTGTCTCATTGTCCTTGCTACACACATGCTTCACTGTTTCAAAAGGAGAAAGTGCTTTGAGTGTTCTTTGGACTCGCCACTCTATGAGTGACTTCTAAGAAATGAAATAATAGTGATTGAAGCTCTAGGAGCTGCTTAGGTCTTGCATTGGTGTCTATTTAGTTATAGAGATGTTTAAAATTTATTTATTTAGGTCTGCAGTCAAATAAATGCTCTACCCCTGAGCTATGCCCCCACACCTAAGGTGATCTAAAGCTGCCCTCCCTGATCAGATACAGAGCTTCGCCTCCTGCTCCTGTGCCCAGGCAACCAGATGTCAGCGCAGCATGTTTGTTCTGGCTCTGTCTCAAGGGTGAAGGAGCATTTATGCCATGGGGCAACATTTAGACAGGGGAGTAGGTAAGACTTTTTTATAGCAGAGCAGGTAGGGCATTTGCCTTGCATGTGGCTGACCCTGGTTCAATTCCTCTGTCCCTCTCAGAGAGCCTGGCAAGCAACCTAGAGTATCCCACCCTCACGGCAGAGCCTGGCAAGTTCCCCATGGCATATTCCATATGCCAAAAACAGTAACAACAAGTCTCACAATGGAGACATTACTAGTGCCCACTTGAGCAAATCAATGAACAACGGGATGACAGTGCTACAGTGTTACATTTATTTAGCTCAGGGTTTGGGCTATAACAGCAGTGCTCAGAGCTTACTCTTTTTATTGATTTTTTTAAATTTTATTCCTTAATTAGTGAATCACCATGAGGGTACAGATACAGATTCACACATTTTAAAACTTGTTTTTCCCTCATACAATATTCACAAACACATCTTTCCATCAGTGCCCATTCTCCACCACCAATAAACCCAGTATCCCTCCCCCACAACCACATCTCCCCCCCACCCCACCCTGCCTGTGGCAGGGTATTCCCTTTTGATCTCTCTCTCTCCAATTGGGTGTTGTAGTTTGCAATAGGGGTATTGAGTGGCCATTGTGTTCAGTCTCTAGTCTACTTTCAGCACGCATCTCCCTTCCCGAGCAGGATCTCCAACCACATTTTACTTGGTGTTCCCTTCTCTATCTGAGCTGCCTTTTTCCCTAGCAAGTAAGCCATGGAGCCAACCTACTGGTACTTATTTCTACTATTATTGGATATTAGTCTCCTATTCTGTTATTTTATATTCCACAGATGAGTGCAATCTTTCTATGTCTGTCTCTCTCTTATTGATTCACTTCACTTAGCATGATACTTTCCATGTTGATCCACTTATATGCAAAGTTCATGACCTCATTTTTTCTAACAGCTGCATAGTGTTCCATTGTATAGATGTACGAGAGTTTCTTTAACCAGTCATCTGTTCTTGGGCACTCGGGTTTTTTCCAGATTCTAGCCATTGTAAATAGTGCTACGATGAACATATAAGTGCAGATGTCATTTTGACTATACTTTTTTGCTTCTTTGGGGTATATTCCCAGTAGTGGTATTGCTGGGTCAAATGGGAGCTCAATTTCTAATTTTTTGAGAAGCGTCCATATTATTTTCCAGAAGGGCTGAATCAGTCGGCATTCCCACCAGCAGTGTAGAAGGGTCCCTTTCTCACCACATTCTCTCCAACAGTGGTTGCTTTTGTTCTTTTGGGTGTGTGCCAGTCTCTGTGGTGTGAGGTGGTATCTCATGGTTGTTTTGATCTGCATCTCCCTGATGATTAGTAATGTAGAGCACTTTTTCATGTGCCTTTTGGCCATTCGTATATCTTCCTTGGGAAAGTTTCTGTTCATTTATTTGCCCCATTTTCTGATGGGGTTGGATGTTTTCTTCTTGTAGAGTTCAACCAGTGCCTTATATACCCTTGATATCAACCCCTTATCTGATGGGGATTGGGTGAATATCCTTTTCCATTCTGTAGACTGTCTTTGTATTCTGGTCACTGTATCTTTTGTGGTGCAGAAGCTTCTTAGTTTTATGCAGTCCCATTTGTTTATCTCTGTTTCCTCTTGGTTGGTCAGTTGTGTGTCATCTTTGAAGAAACCGTTAGCTTCAATATCGTGGAAGATTTTGCCGACCTTGTCTTCAATGTACCTTATGGTTTGTGGTCTGATGTTGAGGTCTTTAATCCATTTTGATCTAATTTTTGTGCATGGTGTCAGGTCAATGTCTAAGCCCATTCTTTTGCATGTGGTTGTCCAGTTGTCCCAGCACCATTTGTTAGAGAGGCTTTCCTTGCTCCACTTCACATTTCTTGCTCCCTTATCAAAGATTAGATGGCCATACATTTGGGGTTGTGTGTAGGGATATGCCACCCTGTTCCATTGGTCTGAGGCTCTGCCTTTGTTCCAGTACCATGCTGTTTTAATTATTACTGCTTTGTAATAAAGTTTGAGGTTGGGGAGGGTGATGCCTCCCATCATCTTTTCCCCAAGAATTGTTTTAGCAATCCGTGGGCATTTTTTGTTCCATATGAATTTCAGGATTGCTTGATCCATTTCTTTGAAGAATAACATGGAGATCCTTATAGGGATCGCATCGAATCTGTACAATGCTTTTGGGAGTATTGCCATTTTGACAATGTTGATTCTCCCTAACCATGAGCAGGGGATATGTTTCCATTTCCTCACATCCTCTTTTATTTCATGGAATAGTGTCTTGTAGTTTTCTTTATAGAGGTCTTTTACTTCCTTAGTTAAGCTGATTCCGAGGTACTTGATTTTCTGGGGCACTATTGTGAATGGGATTGTTTTTTTCATGTTCCTTTCCTCTGTCACAGAGCTTACTCTTAATTCTATGCTAAGGGATCATTCCTGGCAGTGTTCAGGAGGCATATGTTGTGCTGGGGATCAAACTTGGGTTGGTTTGTGCAACAAGACACCTTACCCTCTGTTCTATCTCTCTGGCCCTTTCTTTAGATATAAATAAGAAACATATCTTCCAAAACTCAAAATTTCTTTGAATAAAATTTCCTCTCTCCATACAACATTGGCTCCTTTTCTAAACTTCTTTCAACTCAACAACATTTTAAGTAAGTTAATGTACAAATATATAACTATTGTTAATGCTTTCATCTAGGGTAAACTTATCAACTTAATATTTGTAGTAAATAATGAGAATTATTAACACAAGGGCTTAAAGTACAGCAGTTAGATCATTTCCCTTGCAAGGGGCCAACCTGAGCTTAATCCCTGGCATCCCGTATGGTCTCCAAGGTTACCAGGAGTGATATCTGAATGTAGAGGCAAGAGTAAACCCTGAGCACCAAAGGCATAATTTTATGGCCCAAAAAGAGAAAAAAGGAAAAAAAAATAAAAGAAAAGTGATATTATTTAAACTTTAGGTTCTCCTTTGTTTTAAATCACTTTCTATTTTTAATCTGGAGAGAGTATACAATTAGCAATTTTTATTCACTGAGTTCTAGAACAGGACATGCTATCAAGATCTGTCTACAGTCACAATCATATTTGAAACCTGCAATAAAGTAATATTAACACTGCAGGCAGTTCTAAAGAATATAAAGAAATGACATATAGATCTTTATGTGTTCACCAAAAATATATGTCATAATGCAATATTACTTCAATAACAAAGTAAATAAAAAAATCATAACACAAAAATGAAAGCTTTCAATTACTTTCTCATAGACAGAATGGAACTTTTTAAACACTTACATATCATAAAATTAAAAGAGTTAAATAGAAAATGAAAAGGCACAAAAAAATAACAATGTGTCGAAAAATGTGTATCAAATGTTAGGATGGAAAAGGCTTTATGAAGCAAGACTATTAATAATTTTATGACACAAATTTGAATTTACCAATATAAAAATGCATAAACACTACTAAATGGTAGAAATCAAAGCAAGGGTACATTTTCTAAAAATGTGGTAGAAAACTGCAATATTCTCAACAAATAAACATACTAACAACAAAGAAACAATGAATATGAATAAGAAATTCACAAAAAAAATCACTGCACTGTAGCACTATCCTCCATTGTTTATTAATTTGCTCGAGCAGGCACCAGTAATATCTCCCATTTGTGAGATTTGTTGTTACTGTTTTTTGGCATATAGAATATGCCACGGGTAGCTTGCCAGGCTCTGCCGTGTGGGCGGGATACTCAGAGAGCTTGCCGGGCTCTCTGAGAGGGACGGAGAAATTGAACCCACGTCGGCTGCATGCAAGGCAAATGCCCTACCAGCTGTGCTATTGCTCCAATCCACAAAAAAAAAAAAAAAAATTAACAGACAGAAAATGTGTATTAGCAGTATTTGATCCTCACAGTGCTCAATGATACAAATGAAGGGGCTGGAGAAAGAATACACAAGATTTAAGGTGCTGGTCTTGCATGTGAGTGACCCTGATTCCAACCCTGACACTGTATATGGTTCCAGGAGCCCTGTCAGAAGTGATCCCTGAGCACAGAACTAGGAATAAACCCTGAACACTGCCAAGTGTGACTCAAACAACTCTGCCCCCCCCACACACATACAAACACAAAAGCAAATTAAAATACAACTTCAATCATTCGTTGGACAGCTATTTATTAAGCATTTACAATGTGCCAGCTCAATGGCTCTCAAAGTGTGGTCTCTGCATCACTGCTGCAGGGAAATTTGAGAGAAAGATGACTTATTAGATCCTGTAATTTTAAATCAGAAATTCTACAAGTGGGGTTCACCAGTGAGTGATTGAATATGCCAAACTGATTATATTTTAGCACTGGAAAGTGTCAGACCCTCTTAGGTGACAGAGATTTTAAAAAGTCTCTTTCCCTGATAACTTTTTTTCTGGGAGAGGGAAGTAAGACAAACAGCAAACAGAAAACAAAATAAGTGAGTGATAGATTTAATCAGAGTGATGGAAAAACACCATTATGGAGATTAAGCATGTCAGGTCAAAGGCCAGTTATACTTGAAGTGCCCAAGATGATTTCATGGAGGTTATTCTTGAACCAATTGATTAATAAGAGATTTAGCATGAGTTATCTAGAAAGACTAATCCAGACAAATAACCAGTGTAGAATCCTTATCAACTAGAAGATTTGTGAATAAAATTATAGAGATAATATGAAAAGTGGAGGGGCCATAGAAATAGTACAGAAGTTAATGCACAAGTTTTGATGCAGCTGATTGAAATTTAAACCCTGGAACCACCTGGATGCAGCCTCAGTTGTCCCTGGAACAGAACCAGGGTGGCTGGAGCAATTTCCGGTGGCATCGGGCTTACCGAGCATCCCATCTCCATGCTGTCACACTAGCTCACAGACCCCATTGGCTAACAATCACCTGAAGGGTCCCAGGGCCTTCCCAGCACCACTTGGATAAACTCTTCTGACTAATGAATAGAATGAGGATAAGACAAAAAGATGAAAAGATCCAGAGACTAAAGCACAAAGAGACTTACAAGCGACTGAAAGGACACACTGACTTGGAATAAAACCAGAGGTAGAAATTGTAATATAATGTTTTATAGTCTTTGTCGTTGCTTTTGATGAATTTTTGGCCATCCCAGTGACCTAGGACAATTTAGTGCTAGGAACTGAGCATAGTTCTTCTGCGAATCATATGCTCCAGCCCCTTGAGCTATCTCCCCAACCTGTTTAATAAAATCTTAAAATGTTCTCTAGTTAAACAGACATACACAGAGAGGGGTGAAGGAACCAGACTGTGAACGATTAGCCTAACATGAGTGATGTTGGGTTAGATCTGAATGGTAGTACTGTGTGGTGACTGAATGTCAGTTAAGAAAATGAACAGAAAGAACATGAAAGTCTTCAACATGAGTAACTGAATGGTTGAGTTGCTATTAACTGAGATGGAAAACTAGCTCAAACGTTATAAAGAGAAGGGCTCAGAGATCAGTACTGGACTCTAGTTTTCAATGTTTACTAGACATAAAAGAGAGAACTATAATATCAAAAAGTTTAGAAAACAAATTAATAAATTTGGGAGAAATATGTATATTAATGGCTCTGAAATTAATCACAATGAAAGTGATATTGAAAAGTAATACAGAAATAATAATTAAATTTCTTCTTTTCCTCCCCTTCCTTCCTTCCTTCCTTCCTTCCTTCCTTCCTTCCTTCCTTCCTTCCTTCCTTCCTTCCTTCCTTCCTTCCTTCCTTCCTTCCTTCCTTCCTTCCTTCCTTCCTTCCTTCCCTCCCTCCCTTTCTTCCCCTCTCCACCCCAGTCTCTTTTTCTTTCAGTCTTGAGGCAGTGCATCAGTATGCAATCAAGATATTCAAAGTGATGTTCATTCAGTTAACAACATTAACACACACACACAATACAACTAAGGAGGAAATCCATGGTCTAATAGCAGGTAGGATAGGGTATTTATTGTTTTTTTGTTTGTTTATGTTTTCTCTAAGGTAGAGATATAGGCAAGGGAAGTCCACTTTCAACTTAACTAGATTCTAATTTTGCCACAAGTCTGATAAAGCAAGAGATATTCAAGGGAACAGGAATGTCTGAAGATGAATTATTATAAAAATTGACTATGGGGGACTGGAGAGATAGCACAGCGGGTAGGGTGTTTTCCTTGCACACGGCCAACCCGGGTTCGGTTTCCAGCATCCCATATTGTCCTGAGAGCACCGCCAGGAGTAATTCCTGAGTGTAGAGTCAGGAGTAATCCCTGTGCATCCCAGGTGTGACTCAAAAAGAAAAAAAAAATTGACTATGGAAGAAAGGACACATAGAGAGGCCCAAGTAAATCGAAAGACACTATAAAAACAATACACTTCTGACTATACTATTATATGAAAGTATTTGAGATTAAATGTTACTTGTTTGCTAATTTGTGGACACTCCTGGAAGTGTTTGGGGGAGTATATAGTGTCTGGGACAAAACCTGGGCTTCCTGTAGGCAAAAAGCACTTCCCCACATTGACCTTTCTTGGGGTCCCTAAGTGCTTATTTCATTGATTTCAATATATAACTAGCAATGTATAGTGTGCATATCTGGGACAGTGGGTATGTGTGTGCATTGTAAGTGTCAGGGCTCCAGTTCAATCCCTCCACCTCCCATGGAGTGTGACCCCAGTATCACCACTGTTGTGATCCCTGGTACCACAATCAAGTGTGTGACTCCTTAACAATGACAAAGAGAAAGCAAGTGGAAAAAAAAACTTTTATTTCTATTTTAGAATCTTCACAAAATCTATTTAAAAATATCATTCTCTTAGGTTATGCTATTCACATATTTCCAGTGAAACTCCTCTTTGCAAAACCAGCAATCAAATAGAGGTAAGAATATAATATTAGAATAAAAGAATTGCTTCTTTTAAAGAAAAGCATTCTCAATTTCTGGGAAGCACTATATTTTCCTTCTCTACATTCAAAATGAATAATATTTTCTGATTTTTTCCCCTAAAGCTCACCTTGTACATTTCTTTCTTATGCTTCCAATCTTCTTTTTGCCAGCCAAGCTGTTAATAGAAGTTTCAATAACTTTGTTTTCCTCTGTTACATACTGAGAAAAGATCACAAGAAAATTGTCCCATTACAAAAATGCATCTCGCAGTGCCTAATCTTGTTGTCCATCTTTGTAGTTACCACAATCGCAAACTTGGTTTCACGTAGTAAGATTGCAGCTCACATACACCCACCTGTGGTGTAAAAACAGCTTATCTCCCCAAGGGGGTATCAGGATTAGATTAATGGGGTGGTGTTCATGTTATGCCAAGGCTTTAGCGTAATTATCTTATCATTGGACTTAAACCAGCGTTTTAACACATTATATTTCAGAAAGTTATGATCTTCCTGTCAGATAGGCAGATAGATAAATGAGACTTCCTGTGTTCTCGAATTGCAATTCAATTCTTCTGAAGTTTTTATATTGGCTTCTTTTTCTCTAGACAATCCCTTATGCGCACATGTATTTACGGCACAAATCTATTTGTGTATAATGTCTCCCTCTGCTCCACTATAAACCAGCATATGCTGAGCACAGTGGCGGCATGCAAGGAGGGATTGTTGGAACTGGACTGGAAAAATGAACAGGCATGCTGAGTCCACACTGGGGAAAAATACTCTGGTAAGAGAGAAAACAATCATCTCGAGATTACATTTTGTCTTTCATAACCTAGAAAACCTTAACCAAATTGAAAACAATGTTTTCACAGCCCCTGAAACAGGAAAACTAAGGATTTCTCTGGGTTTTGATGGTTTTTTTTTTTTTTTGACCAATTCTTACACAGTACTGTCATGTAAAATGTCTAATATTCTTTAAAAATAACGCCAGGGGCTGAAGTTATAGTATAGTGAATAGGGTGCTTGCTTTGCATTTGACCAACCAAGTTCAGTCTCTGGCACCAGACATGTTCCCCTGACCTCTGATAGGCATCATCCATGAGCACGGAACCAAGAGTAAGACCTGAGCACCGTTAGACTGTGACTCAAAAAGAAAACTAATTTATATAAAATTTGTAACAAACCTTATCACTATAAAGTAGCACTCTAGTCCCATTGTTCATCGATTTGCTGGAGAGGGCACCAGTAACGTCTCCATTGTAAGACTTGTTATTACTGTTTTGGGCATATTGAATACGCCATGGGTAGCTTGTCAGGCTCTGCCGTGCAGACGGAATACTCTCAGTAGCTTGCTGGGCCCTCCAAGAAGGACAGAGGGATCGAACCTGGGTCGGCTGCATGCAAGGCAAACCACTGTGCTCCAGTCCACTATAAAGTAAGGTCTTAAAAAAGCCAATAAGCTGTCCTCTTTATGCCTAAAGGAAGGTGGGTGCTTCATGAGAAAACTGAGTGCCCCTCAAACCCCCCAGAGTATGGGGGATTCATTGAGCAAAACAAGTACTATGATGAATGTTCACACACTGTTATTACACTCTGATCAGGTTGGAAGCTAGTTTCATGTGCAAAGTGTAGATTGGAATTTATGCCCTGTATAAAACATAATCAACTTTCATTATTTCTGTAACTTATAGCACTTTAATCTCTTCAAAATAGATGCAATTACTGTTCTTTTGAAAAGCAGAATAGCATAGAAAAATAAAAAATAAGTTTTTTATAATGCATACACATATGTGTATATGTGTGCATGTAAATGTATATGCAGAAAAATGTATGTATGTATGAATATATGTATATACACATGCATATATATGGGGAAAGCCAAAAAGAAAATACTTAAATGTCATTTCTAGGAGACTTGTGTTTTTAGGTTACCTTATTCATTCCTTGGGTGGGAAAAATGGACACTGATAAATCATAGTTATGATGATTTTAGAATAGGTCAAGGCACAAGGACAGAAATTTCATGTGGAAACTAAAATTTTAGTGTTAGAGTTTCTGCATTTTAATTAGAACAATTTAGCTGATCAGAATAAATTGCCTCTAAATACAATGAATAATGTACTTTCCTACGAAATCATCTTTTAATCCTTCCACTTTTACTTCCTAGTAAACTAAAAGCAGAATTTCACACAGAAATAAAATAAGAAGTCTTCCAAGTCAAAAAAAAGAATTAAAAATGCATTTTTATATCAATACTGAAAGTTTCACCTCATAAAGAGTCATAAAAGAAGCCAAAAAGCATATCAAAAACTCCAGATGTCATTATTCTGAACTTAGATAATACTTTATCATAGCTATTCAAGTACAGAAACTCCTTATATAAATTCTTTGGCATGTGATTTCTTCAGTGAGCAAAACTTTTTTCCCATATATATTTGGCAAAATCAGCTAGACAATTGGTGAAATGAAACTCCTACAAGAGTTTCATTATTATTATTATTATTATTATTAAGTTATTAATAGCTTAATAATTCATTCTGTGATTACACAATCTCCTTGTCATACAAGTAAAACAATTCTTTCAAAAAAACAACCTGGTTTGGGACCTGAATGAACTATAGAGGCTGTTTCCATTAATTAAATCAACTGGCTAACTTTATTTTAATTCTCGTCACCTAACTCTGCAGAGTCAAACAAGATAATAAACTAAAATGGTGTTTTACTAATCAAAATAACAACTTACTTTTAAACGTTGAATTTTATGTTAGTTCAATCTGAAGAACTAGAAATTGGCAATTTCACACAAATACATTACAATTTCATACAAACACATCACATAGCATACATTTCCCCGGCCCTGCCATAATTCTATTCTCAAATTTTAGGCTACAAAGTCTAGATAAATCCTGGATAAAGAACATAAATTATCCAGGTTACCAAAAGTTTTTCTAATTGGAGATTCATAATTTCCAGCTACTGTAAACAAACCTACAAGCCATTGTAATATTGACTTTTTTCTGCCTCATTAAAATATTCTTCACTATTGTATGTTAATATATTGTTAAATTAGCCATTACTTCCAAATATAGGTGATAAATAATTAGAATACTTAATACAATTTGTGGTGTCAAAGTAATCCTATTTGTAATGTGCCAATATGCATGTTTAAAAAATATTGGACTCATTGTCACATGATCAGAAAGACAATTTTAATCCTAAAAGCAGGACACATTTGGTGCTTTTTGGTATAATTTTGTCATGATTTCAGCTTTCACATGAATTTATCATTATTTTATCTAAAGTACTTTCTTTTTATTCATTTGTTTATTTAATTTATTTTTTTTATTGAATCACTGTGAGCCACAGTTACAAAACTTTCATGTTGAACGGGTGTTCAATCATTGTATGACTAGAACTCAAACATGAAAGTCTAAAGTATTTTCAAAATCGATGAAGCATTTTAAGGATTTTTCTATAAGTTTAAAGTTCTTAAACTACTTAATAAATTTGTGGTGAGCTACAAGGGTTTGATTCCTGATACTTCATGTGGTCCCCTTGAGCACTTCCGGGATTGATCCCTGAGTGCAATGATAAGAGTAAGTGCCCAAGCACCACTGGAGTAAGCATGGAGCACCACTGGGTGTGGTTACCCTTGCCAAAAAAAAAAAAAAATTAAAATTTTTAGAGTTAGTCTACTTTAATTTGTCAAAACATTTTCCTTGAGAATCCCTGGTTACATCTTTCTGTTTTCAGTTAGAATCGCTACAGAGACTAACACAGATGATATGGACACAGAAATAGTAATTTCTGAATTTTGGGTAAAATTGAAAATAAAATGTGAGACTGGTGAGATTGTACAGTGAGTAGGGTGCTTGCCTTGTATATGGCATACCTGGATTTAGCCAACCTGGATGCAATCTATGGTACCATGTATGGTCCTCCGGAGTGACTCCTAAGTACAGAGTCAAGACTAAGCCCTGAGCACTTCCGGGTATGACAAAAAAAAGCCAAAACAATAAAAAATAATAGTAAAAATTGGGGGTATAAAAATAAAATTTAGCTTGTTGTCACACCCATGAACTCCCTCCAGGTGCCATTTAAGTGCATTAGTGGCCATGATCCAGAGACACACAAATGAAGCTTGGAACAAAGCAGCTTGCTGCAGAGATGCCTCCAGACCCCAGTTATTTAAAATTTTAGAATTTGAGGAGTACACAGCCATGCAACACTACATACAGTTTTTTTTTGTTTTATTTTTCTATTGAATTACTATAAGATAGACCCTTACAGATATCTCATACTATTCATAACAAGCAATACAAAATAATAACTGTGGTGTGATTGGTGTTGAAATATTGAATGTAATCAATTATTGTGAACAACTTTAAGAAAATAAAATTTTAAAATTAATTAAATAAATAAATAAAATTTAAGAAAAATTTCCAAAGAAGAATTATAATTAATGAGTAATACTCATGTAACCCTTTTACTTTTATTGATTAAAAAATTTCATGGTGCATCAAAATTAATAAAATCAGCATAAGTCAATTGCACTTCGTATAAAAGTATCTACTTTCAGTTGCTAACCCCCCCACAGCCTGACATATAGTACTAAGGTGGGTTATGTATGAAATGGTGAGCTTCATACAGAGCAGCTCCTTTTCCTGATGACTAAAAACTTGCAATTTACAGAACACACTGGACCATAATATATTCCATACTTACACAATGTATTTAAAGCACCTATAAGCATTCACCTACAGTCCTAGGGAATGTTCTAAACATACTTAATTTCTCTTTGTACTTTCATTGCAGTCATATTACAGTAATTTTCATGGTTTCTATTTGTTTCTTCTTTTTTTTGACTGCAATTCATGGCTCTTCGGGAAAAGTTAATGTAATACTCTAAAGATTCTGTACACATGACAATGAATAATGATACAACAAACAAAAAATATTACAGACTGTACTTTTAAAATATAGGTACTCTACTTAAGTCCAGTCCTTTTATTACAGAAGGATAAAATACAAAAAGGATAAAAACCTCTTCTTTGGGAATTCTTTTTCTGGACATATAGAAAAAACATGATATCTCTTAAGAAATATGTAGCACTGTAGCACTGTCTCTCATTGTTCATCAGTTTGCTCAGGCGGGCACCAGTAGTGTCTCCATTGTGAGACTTGTTGTTACTGTTTTTGGCATATCGAATATGCCACGGGTAGCTTTTCATACTCTTGATAGCTTGCCAGGATCTCCGAGAAGGACAGAAGAATTGAACCTGGGTCAGCCATGTGCAAGGCAAACAGCCTATCCTCAGTGCTATCGCTCCAATCCCTTAAGAAATATAATACAGATATTATTGACATTGATTTTGTTTGTTTGTGGACCACACCTGGTAATACTCAAGGGTTACTTCTGGTTCTGCACTCAGGAATTGCTCCTGATGTTGCACAGGGGATCATATGGAATATCAGGGATCAAATCCAGGTCAATATGGCAAATGTGCAAGGCAAAAGCTTTATCTGCTATTCTATCACTCTGACCCCCCCAACACTAATATTTAAGTCACATTTTATTTGGGAATTGTTGAGAATCAAACACAGGATTTTCTGCATGTGAGGCATGTACTCTACCATAGAGCTATACTCCCCATGCTTAAAACCTATATTTTGGTGAATCTTACAGATAAAATAAAGTTGTTACAAACGGAAGAACTGAACTTTATTTTCATATTAATAAGCATATCATAACTGAATATGGGCATATCCAGATGTTTAAATACAAAGTTAATTTTTACATGTTACTCTAACTCTAACCCATCAAAGGCCAAGATCCAGAGATTATAAAACCAAGCTCCCGGAAGAGAGCAAATATATAGAGCGAATATACACAGTCTCTTGCCCCACGCCAGGGGCCCCTCGGAGAGGGCAGGTTGAGTTTCCCTCCCCACCCCGAGCAGAGCTTCCACAGTTGAAGACCTCCAGAACCCAGCCACAGCCATGCTCAAGGCCACTCTCCACACGTTTGGACGAGACTCACGCATGAAGGAACTGGCAGAGGAACCCATGTGTGCGGGATCCAGGGCTGAGATTTCCAAGGCTGCTCAGATCAGGACTGGGCCTCTTCAACTCAGATTCCCCATTTTCCAGTAGCTAGGCAATCACACCCAGAACTGCCCCAGGCGCCATATATTCCCATCAACAGCCAATATCCAGAGACTATAAAACCAAGCTCCCAAGCAACATCTGATAGCCTAGTTCTCCCTCTTGGAGAACCTGGCAAGCTACCAGAGTTTATTGCCCACACAAGAGAGCCTGGCAAGCTTCCTGTGGTGTATTCATCTCCCAAATACAGTAACAGATATAAACATGCCTCTCGAAGAGCCTGGCAAACTACTGAGAGTATCCCACCCGCACGGGCAGAGCCTGGCAAGCTACCCGTGGCCTATTCGACATGCCAAAAACAGTAATGATAGGTCTCATTCCCCTGACCCTGAAAGAGCCTCCAATCATTGGGAAAGATGAGTAAGGGGAGGCTGCTAAAATCTCAGGGCAGAGAGGAATAGAGACGTTGCTGTTGCCCGCTCGAGCAACAAACAAGATGACGGTGATACTCTAACTAGAAAGTCATTCCTACTGAGTTTTAGTCCCATGCTTTGTTCCCCCCACATCTGTGTTAGAGTTTAAAGTTGTGACTATGAAAGTTCTTCTGAGAGTTATGTGGTAGTTAACTGTTTAGTATGAAAATAACCCCCTCTCCTTTCCACAGAGAAACATTGTCCCTTCTAAGGAAAGACTCTCTCAGCAGCTCTAAACTTGAAAGTCTCTATGCAGTGAAGAGTGAAGCAGCTCCAAGGTCACACTTTGGATTCCAGTACTGGACTCCAGGAGATGTCGCCTTTCTAAATCTTAGCTGCCAGCTAAAATCATTTTACATTCTATTATAGTATCATTGACATACTACCCTCCCCCCATATTTAATAACAAAGACTGTAGTGGTTTTGGTGCATGCATATATGCACTATTTGTGTTATCTGTTCTCTGAAATCTTAAGTAAATAGAATCATAAAATATGTGCTTATTTTTGTAGGGATCATCTGATTGCTATCAAGAAGAAAATTATTGGGTATTTTTGCTTGTTTGTTTGGGGACCACACTGGCTGTGCTCAGGGATTATTCTGGGCTCTGTGCTCATAGATCACTCCTGGTAATGCTGAGAACCATATGGGATACTAGCAATCTAACCCAAGTTGCTCCTCACCTGGTACACTGTTCCTCTGACCCCAAGAAGCATGATTATTTTGAGATGTAGTAATATTTTGCATGTTTTGTGAGTTCAGTTTTTTTTCTTATTTGTTTTTCATTACATATACATAACAAAATATGCAAACAATTAAATTCTTGTTGAATATTGGGGCTGTTTTCAGATTTTGGCTACAGAAATGAAGCTAAAAACATTTATGCAAGCTTATACATAAACAAATGCTTCCATTTCTTTTGGAGAAATGCTTAGAGTGGAATGTGTGAGTCATTTGGGAGGTACATGTTTTACTTAAGAAGAAACTGGCAACTTTTCCAAAATGATTTACCATTTCACTTTCTCCCCAGGGTTTATGAAAATTCCACTTATTCCAAGTATGCCAACTCCTGAAATAATTGGTATTTATAAGATGACTTTTTAAAATTTTTAATTTGTTTAAATTTATTTTCTTGGTGCTGAGGCCACAAATGACAGTACTCAGGGCTTATTCCTGGCTCTGCAATCAGATATCACTTCTGGGAGTGCTTGGGAGACCAAACAGGGCGCTGGATATCAAACCCAGGTCAACTATGTGCAAGGAAAATGTTCTATCCACTGGACTATCTTTCTGGTCCCAAGATTTTTTAATTTTTATTTTCATAAAGAATCACTTGCACTAAACAATGTCTATGGCAAAAATATAACATACACATACCATTTTAATGTCTGCTTAAATCTTCTTTTGATTTTTATATTGGGTTGTAAGAATTCTACCTATCTTTTAAATATAAATTCCTTATCTATTACATATATATATGATCTCAAAAGTATTTTCCCAATGACTAGCATTTCTAATTTTTGTAGCAGTCTCTTACATAAAGAGCATATATATTAATTTTAATTAACTGATAGCTAACGTTTTTCCTGCATGTGGATCATAGATTTAATATTACCTAAATCAGTCTACCTCTCTGCTGTTTAATGTTCAAAAGTAAATAATATGTCAGCATATTATTTTAACTTTTTACTTTTAAATTACTTATTTTTAAAAAAATTTTATTGTATCACTGTGAGATAGTTCCAAGCTTTCATGTTTGGGTTACAATCAAGTGTATGCTGTAGTGAAAACTTAAAATCTAATATTTAAATAATATAACATGTATAAAATACATTTCTTCTTTTTAAAAATTTTTTTTAAATTTTACTGAATCACCGTGAGATAGTTACAAGCTTTTATGTTTGGGTTACAATCTCACAATGATCAAACACCCATCTCTCCACCAGTGTACATTCCCCACCACCAACATCCCGGATATACCCCCCCTTTCCCAGCCTCCCCCTGCCTCTAAAGCAGACAATATTCCCCATACTCTCTCTCTCTACTTTTGGGCATTATGACTTGCAACACAGACACTGAGAGGTAATCATGTCCGGTCCATTATCCTTTTTGGCAGGCATCTCCCATCCTAACTGGTTCCTCCAGCCATAATTTTCTTAGTGATCCCTTCACTATTCCATCTACCTTCTCCCCTCCGCTCATAAAGCAGTCTTCCAGCTATGGGGCAAACCCCTGGCCCGTGTATCTACCGTCCTTGGGTGTCAGCCTTATGTGATGTTATTTTATACTCCACAAATGAGTACAGTCCCTCTGCCTGTTCCTTTCTTTCTGACTCATTTCACTTAGCATGATACTCTCCATGTTTATCTATTTGTGAGCAAATTTTATAACTTCATCTCTCCTAACAGCTGCATAGGACTCTATTGTGTAGATGTACCAAAGTTTCTTTAAAAACAGTCATCTATTTTAGGGTACTTGGTATTTCCAGATTTTGGCTATTGTGAACAGTGCTGCAATGAATATATAGATACAGATGTCATTTCTACTGTGCTCTTTTGCATCCTCGGGATATATTCCCAGAAGTGGTATTGTGGGGTCATATGGAAGCTCAATTTCTAGTTTTTGATGGACTGTTCATATTGTTTTACAGAAAGGCTGGACCAGTCAGCATTCCCACCAACAGTGAAGGAGTGTCCCTTTTCCCCCACATCCATGCCAAGGTATTGGGTAAATATTCTTTCCATTCAGTGGGATCTTTCTGTATTTTGGTCACTGTTTCTTTTGAATGGTCTTACTGGTTTTCCACTGGGATGGAACCTTGCATTCAGACAGGTAGCATGTGGAGTCGGGCCAGTGTATTGATGAGTACTGGGGGGTGTTCTTCAGGTGTTCAGATTCTTCAGGTGTTCGGGTATGACCTTGTCCGGACCAGGTGCTATATGCGTCTTTACCAGCGAAATGGCGTGTCAGATATCAGAAGGGAGAACATTGGGAACGACATATCCATTCTGTGGAATTTGGTATGTGGGCAGGTGGACATGGCTGTCAAAGAGAAGTAGAAGTCGTGAATAATTTTCTCCATTGCCTTTCTGGAGGATGTGATTGATCCATCGGGATGTGGGAGGGCAGTCATTTTGGTCTTGTAGTTGGCGAAGGACAGGCGATCGTTCCATTCTAGGACATGTGTCCCAATGTGGAATTCTTCGGGCGACCTTCTCGGACCTATCTTGGCATTAAAATCACCAAAATGATCTTGTAGAAGATGTGGTCTTCTTTATAGAACTTTCCAGTTCCATGTAGAACCTCTCAATTTCTTCTTCATCGTAGTTGGAAGTTGGTGCTTAGACGATGAAGATAGAAACTGCAGGCAGTGAGCCACATCTATTGAAGCGTAATCATCCAATTCGGGTTGTTAGGCATTTGAATGAATCGATGCTCATGGCCAAGTCCGTGTGGACAAGGACACTAATGAAACCAACGCCTCTGTTGTCACATGTTCCGAGGAACAATTCTTTTCCAGTGTCGTAAATGGTGTAATGTGATTGATGTCTCCTCGTTCTGTTGTACAAGAAGGGAGACATCCAGGACATCGGCAACTATTGCCCAATCTGCCTGCTGTCTATTGTTTACAAGTTGTTCACTCGTGTCATTCTGAATAGAATAGGCAGAACACTAGACGAAGGACAACCATGAAATCAAGCTGGGTTCCGAAGGGGATTCAGCATGATAGACCATATCCACACAGTGACCAGACTCATTGAAGTTTCTCGAGAGTTCAGGATGCTGCTCTGTCTAACGTTCATTGACTTAAAGGCCTTCGATTCTGTTGAGACTGAGGTGCTCATCGAAGCCTTGGCCAAACAGGGCATTCAAACTCAGTATATAGAAATCCTCTGCAAGCTGTATTCTGGGTTCACCACCAGGATCTCACCATTCTACAAGGAAGTGATCATTGATGTAAAGAGAGGGGTGCGGCGGGGTGATACCATTTCACTGAAACTCTTCAGTGCTGCCCTTGAGAACATCAAGAATGCGACAACTGGAATGGGAAGGAATGGGAGTGGAGATAGACAGTCGGCAATTACACCACCTCTGCTTCACTGATGACATCGTTCTCATAACACCAAACATTAGCCAAGGGGCACAAATGCTGACCAAGTTCGACCACAAGTGTGGAAAGGTCAGATTGCAGCTGAATCTCAACAAGATGATGTTCGTGAAAAACAAACTGGTCCCTGAAGCTCCATTCGCTCTCAACGGAACGAACATCTCCAAATGCAGCAGCTATGTGCACCTGGGTCGAGAAATCAATATTCGGAACGACTTGGTGCCAGAACTGAGCAGGAGGAAGAGAGCAGTGTGGAATGCATTCAAGAGCGTCAAAGAGGTGGTTAAGAGAACGAAGAACCTCCAACTCCAGGCACATCTTTTCGACTCCACCATTCTTCCTGCACTAACATATGCCTCAGAGACCTGGGCCCTACGTAGACAGGATGAGAATGCTATTAGGGTATCCCAAAAAGGAATCGAAAGAGGTATGCTGGAAATATCATGTCTCACTCAAGTGAGAGAAGGAATCCGGAGTTCTGACCTCTGTCGATGGTCAAAACTCAGGGATGCTGACTCGTTTGCCAAGGCATCAAAAATCAGATGGGCCAGTCATGTAATGGGGTTCAGAGATGACCGCTGGACAAGAGCTGTTACTGACTGCATTCCATGGGACGTCAGAAGACCTCGTGGCCGCCCACCAACAAGATGGTCAGATTTCTTCGTCAAATCTCTGAATGAACGATTTGAGGCTCTTCCTGTTCCTGGAGCGAGCAGATATCATTGGGCTGCACTAGCTCGCGACAAGGACAAATGGAGACATTACTGGTGCCCGCTTGAGCAAATTGAAGATCAACGGGGCTACAGGTGATACAAGTGAAGTTTCTTTTGAAGTGCAGAAGCTTCTTAGTTTGATATAGTCCCATTTGTTTATGTTTGCTTCCACTTGCATGGTCAGTGCTGTTTTGTCCTTAAAGATGCTTTTAGCTTCATTGTCATGGAAAGTTCTGCCTACATTTTCTTCTATGAACCTTATAGATTCATGTCTGATATTGAGGTCTTTGATGCACTTTGATCTGACCTTTGTGCCTGGCATTAGACAGAGGTCAGAAACCATATGATCATATCAGTAGATGCAAAGAAAGCATTTGACAAGATTCAGCACCTGTTTATGATGCAAACTCTCAGCAGAATGGGCATCGAAAGAACCTTCCTCAATATAGTCAAAGCCATCTACAAAAAACCCATGGCAAGTATCATTCTCAATGGGGAAAAACTGAAAATCTTCCCTCTAAGATCAGGCACAAGGCAATGTCGCCCGCCTTCAGCACTTCTATTTATTATAGTACTGGAAGTCCTGGCTATAGCAGTTAGACAAGAAGAAGATATCAAGGGCATACAGATAGGAAAGGAAGATATCAAGTTATCACTATTTGCAGATGATATGATACTATACTTGGAAAACCCTAATGATTCTACAGAAAAGCTCCTAGAAACAATAAGTCGATATAGTAATGTGGCAGGCTATAAAATCAACACCCAAAAGTCCATGGCTTTCTTATATACAAATAATGAAAGAGAAGAAAGAGACATTAAAAAAATAATCCCATTCACAATAGTACCTCAGAAAAGCAAGTACCTTGGAATAAGCTTAACCAAAGAGGTGAAGGACCTATACAAGGAAAATTACAAAACACTACTTCAAGAAATAAAGGAGGACACTAGGAAATGGAGACACATCCCCTGCTCATCGATAGGGAGAATTAACATTATCAAAATGGCAATACTGCCCAAAGCAGTATTTAATGCAGTCCCTATCAGGATACCCATGACATTTTTCAAAGAAGTAGACAAAACACTCCTGAAATTTATATGGAAAAATAAACCCCCACAAATAGCTAAAGCAATCCTTGGAAAAAAGATGGGTGGTGTCACCTTCCCCAACTTCAAACTCTATTACAAAGCAGTAGTAATTAACACAGCATGGTATTGGGATAAAAACAGATCTGCAGACCAATGGAATAGAGTTGAATATCCTGTCACAGACCCCCAAATATATGGCCATTTAGTCTTTGACAAATGAGCAAGAAATGCAAAGTGGAACGAGGAAAGCCTCTTCAACAAGTGTTACTGGGAAAACTGGATAGCTACCTGCAAAAAATTATATTTCTATATTATGTAATAATATATCCTGCATTTAGTTGGGTGCTAGGGAACACCTAAATTGGTTATTGAAATCAAACTATTGAACTCTGTTCTTGTTTGTTGCTTTTTACTTGCCCCAATTATTTTTAAATCTAATTTCTCTGCTTTTCAACCTTCATTTGGATGAAGTCATGTTCATTACTATAGCTTTCACTTGTCCAAATGCTCATGTTGATACTTTGTCAGAGGAGGAAGAGCATGCAGGATTGTGTACCTGTTTGTGCTCACACATGACAGTGTGTGCAGGGTACAACATACAGTACACTCTTTCATAATTCACTGTCTACTGAAGAAATTTAAGGAGCTGTTCTCTCTACTTAGCTAAGTTATAGAGTTATGAAAGGCCTCCTTCACCAAAATATCTCCTCTTGATTGGTCTGTCAGAAATTTCTAATTTTCCTGTCACTCCTTAAAGACCTCTGGAAGGTGCTATGCATTTTAACGAGGCTAAAATTGGCTTTCACTTCTTAAGAGTAACATTATTAGAGATTAGTCTATCAAATTATTCCATTAGTACCCATTACCATTTTTAAGAAATCATGGTCCTAAAGGAACAGGCCTTCAGATAGACAGTCTTTGATTGCTAGAAAAAGGACAGAAATAACTAATGGTGATGATGAGATGTCAGGTGCAAATATATGTGGTCAGGCAGTAGGGGACTGCAATATGTCATCTGTGGAAAGCCTAAAGTAAAAATATTAAAGTAATCACATGTACACAGCCATATCAAAAGGTTGTGTCTCAAATTCATGTACCATGCATATCTTCAGCTGTAACGACATTCATATATCTGGTCACTCAGGCCAGGAAGGAAATTCAGAGAAACAGAAGCAAGGATTTTACCTTTATACTTTTCTACGGTTTTGTGTTGTGCATATATTCTGGCACTTAAATTCAAACTGTTAAGACTTTTCTCTGTAAAGACAGAGTAAAGCATTTCACAAGTGGCATCAAGATGTACCAGAAATGACAGATGAGTATAAAGAGCAGATTTCCCTCAAAAAAAGAGAAGATATGAAATGGTCAGTAACGTACAAATTGAACTGGAGTTATGTTAGAAAAGAATAGTTCCTAACTATAAATATCTCAGAGAAACTTATGCTCATAAATTATTTTCAAGTATTTTTACAATTCAGAAAACACTTTGAAAGAGCCCAAGACAGGACAAGTTTTCTTTATCCATGTAGGCAAGAAACAGAATTGAAGCACAGGTCAAAAACCATCATGTCCAGTCACAAAGCCCTGTGTTTCCCACCAATCGTGTATTCACAGCAGCTGACTACAGACAGCAATTTCCTCCCTACCAAGGTTTTTTCTCTTCCCTCCTAAATTCTTTCTACCAAACTGTTCAATATTTCCTGTTTGGACATTAAACTGTCAATGACATCTACAGAACTACCAGATTGATTTATTTAGCTGATACTGTGCTTCATTTTGAACAGAGAGTTTGATTCAATTGCCTGGTAGTTCAACACAGAATGGGCACGACTCTGTTATATTAACTCTACTATGCTCTGTCCTTCTAGGAATCAAAAGTGAGCAAATCAAAGTATAGGAATGTGACTAAAATAGAACCAAGCTTCCGCTGACCCTCTTAAGACATATCAAGACCCTCTGGAAAACATTTTGGCATGAAAAAACTTTTAACCTCTTGTTAAAATCAATTTAGTATATTAATTAGCTATAGTATAACAGTTAATCAAATGTGAATGAAGGCAGCATTCTTGGCTCTATCACTGAATTCATACTTTTGGCCATCCATACATAGTTAAGGATGCTTAAATACTCTTAGCCTTAGTTTTCTGGTCAGTAAAATAGGAGTAAATCAGGACCTCCCTCACATGGTTATTCTGAGATAGAGTAATATACATAGAAGCTAAGGGAAATGACTCAGACGTATAGAAAGCACTTATAAATGTGAGCTACTGTTTGATTACTTTTATCATCTTTATTCTTATCTATACAGTACTTACAAAGTACTGTGTTTGTAGGGAGATTGAGAGAAACAAAATTCACAAACTATGTTCCCAAGAAGCTTAAGTCTCATGAGAAGCAAAGTCTCCATTGAGGAAGCAGACAACAAAGGTGGTGTGGCTTGTAATTCTGATCACTAGGTCAATAAAAGTGCCAAAATCAGGATCTGCTAATCTGACTTTACTATAATAGCATTCTGGAGTGGGCAGTTAGAAAACTTGGACCTCACAGAATAGGTATGATTTCCAAAATTGTGTTAGGGTTCTCCCTGAACATGTGGTATACAGATGTGTTTTGTTTGGCTCACACAGTATTTTTTTAAAAAATTAATTAGTTTCCAAAATTTAAAATGAGATCAGCATTTATCCTGCTTTACTCTTTAATTACCTGCCTGCTTCCCATTATTATTTGAGTTTGCAATCCCTAATCTATGAATTTAACTTCCACTCATATTGTCTCTGATAATGATAAGCTTTGGTAAACATATTAGGGTGATTTATTTTCTTCATGTAGTGTCACAAAATTCTGCTACTTGCATATTAACAAAGGTTGATAAAAATATGCTTTTTGAAAGTAGTCTTTCTTTTTAGAAGCTAACTTGTAACCAGTTCACTCTGGACTAGATTCAAGGAATAAGAAGCACTGCAATTTCTTTAACTGTAATGTCTCTATTGTGCCTTTTTTATTGAACTATTTGATTAGAACTTAATGAGCTATCTTTTATAGGCTAAGAATAGTACATTGCAGTACTTTAGAAAAAACTTGATACAAATTATTGCAAAAACTGGCAACCAAACAAAAACGACTAAGTCCTGACTTGACCTTGGATGAAGCTGAGAGGACCACAGGCAGGGAAATGAAAATGGGTAAGAGAAACACCAAAGCTCATGTTTATACACATTCCAACCAACTGCCCTTTACCTTGGGAGTTCAGAAAGACTTTTCAAGTCCTAAAAAATTGAAGGTGACCTAATGCACTGCACCATACACTGAACAGGGTATACAGTTTGCATGAATCACACATTCTCACAGCCTGGGGAGCAGAACGCTTCAAACCAGACAGAGACTACTGGTGATGACACAGGGGCATCAGGATCTGTGCAAGACAGCTTTTTATTGGGAAGATGGTGAGATGGCCCTGGGTTCCATAAAAGCATGGGAATGGTTTGCTGATTTCACAGGCCCGCAGGGAGGGAAAGTGGAACCCAAGAGGACGCAGACCTGGAGAACTCCAGCTGGAAGCTGATAAGGGAGTTAGATGGGTGTCCTTCCTAGTTGATGTGGGACAGATCTGGTGAGAGCAGGGAACGCAGTGAAACCTTTGGGGTCCAAAGACAATCAGGGAAGTCAAGGCAGTTCATTGATTTGTAGAGCTTACAATAAGTGTGAATATGCTCTTGAGCAATTACTTTGATATTTTGAAAATAGGCATGACATTATATAAAATTCTAGCCAATAATTTTTCATACATTGACTTTATATCTTTAATCAGAAAAAGTGCTGGTTTTCAAATAAAGCTTTTATGTTAAACAATTATCAGGTTTCATTTATTTCCCATATAAAGCAATATGGCAGCTCAGAATAAGGCCCAAGTGTGGCCTTTTATATGAGATATCCTGGGTTTGATTCCTAACATGACGTGCCCTCTCCCACTCAGCATGACAAACTGTGGCCCTCAGAACAGCCAGGTGTGGCTGCCCATCAATAAAAAATAAAATTAAAATATCCCTAAAAGCATGCCATATTATAACATGAATGTATTCTTCCTGTCACTCTGTATCATGTCATCTCAGGTCGTGCCTCTCTATGTTATTTTGTTTCAAAATTATCACCATAGGTCATAATTATGCTAAGATAAAGGATTGGCAGCCTAAACCCCAATTCTTTCCCTTTATTCATTATTTTATGATCCTATAGCATTTCCATTAATATCACCTTGTTTTCACTACTTTAAAAGAGTCTCTTTTGGATTTACAACAGATGATTTACACGTATGCTTTCACTCTGAGAGTTTGACACCTTCCGTTGAAATCAAGCAGATTTTCATAATATCTGGACAAGGTAAAGAATCAAGAATCAAGAAATACAGAATCAAAAGGAAGAGATAAGAGGCCTGCATAATAGTATAGCAGATAGGGCATTTGCCTTGCATGCAGCTGACCGGGGTTCAATGCCTGATATTCTGAGCACTGCCTAGAGTGATTCCTGAGTACAGAGCCAGAAATAAAAACTGAGAGTACCACCACATGTAGCTCCCATAAAAGGAATAAAGAAATAAGTACAAGGATCAGATGATAAAATTATTTTCTCTGCCTTATAAATGACTTTCCTGAAAACCCTATAGGCCTAAGGATGCTTCCTAGATATATCTGCATACTGAACCTTTCTATTCTATACCAAGTATTGAAATAACTTAAAAATCAAGAGCAAGTTTTGGGGGAGAGGGCAGATAGTAGAGGGGTAAGGTATGTGCCTTGCGTGTGGTCAGCTGCAGTTCAATTTGGGGGACCACATGGTCTCCTGAGATTGCTAGGGGTGGCCTGGAGGTCTTGAATATACAGGAGTGGTTGTGAGTCAGCCCAGCACTGCAGAACCCAAAAAGTACAGCATCTTTGGGCCCTTGCTTTGAATCACAGGCGTGGGTCAACAGACTGAGAATCACTTGGAGGGACCTCACTTAGGTTCCTGAATATTATTTGGGAAATTCCCACCCCCCAAAAAGAGACTTTTCAAACATACTCCAGAAAAGCACAGATAAATATTGTTCAAAAGAGTTTCATTCAAGAGATTCCTGACTAAAAATGGTTACTATATATTTTCTTAATTTTTAACTTCTGTCATATTCTCTTGACAGGTTTTGATTCATTGTTCATTGCCTCAGATATACAAGGAATGAGACAGTAGATCATTCCCCTAAATGTGTGCTTTATCCTAGATGTAAAATTTAAGGTAACTGATTGCAAAATTGCTTTCAAGTTTTGTATTTGTTTTACAAATTTCACAGAACTGTCTTTCCGCTTGCACTTTGAACTATCATTTGGCTTCCATGCTTCAGAAACTGTCATAGTAATATGTACTTCAGGGTTTTTAATAAAGTGTCACTACTATACCTCATAATAATAACTAATAAATGTGCCTTCCAATTAGAAAAATCTGCATATCTCATTTTCAATACATAACTTTGGCCCACACGTTATATGCTGAAACATATTTTCTTAAAATTATGCTTTTCATAAATAATGGATGCACAAATCCTTGAAGGAAACTTCTTCCTTAGATTAGTGTCTCAATCTCCACAGAATTCATAGCACATTCAGTACATGATCCATGAGCAAATTTAAAGAACTCACTTAAAATTCTGCAGATAAATTTCATATCAACAAAAGTATTTCTGACCTACCTAATAAAGCTCTTAAGATGATTAAAAATATGAGACTAGAGGTAGACAAATAACTTAATGGAGGAATTTTTAAAATGATGAGGTAAGCTTGGCTACATATTCATTAAGATTTTTTTCAGAATCCTGGTTTGATCATAAAACATCTGAAGCAAACTGAAATACAATGCTCTTGGACTAAAGATTATTGCTAAGGGTAGACTCTATGCTATGTTTTAGTACAACTGAAATAATTATTTATTTGTCAAACTGAATTAAAACAATTCAGCCCATTAAATCATATGACCAAGACTTCTTAACTGACCACCTGTCAAAAATCAGTGGATGGATTTGAAAAGTTATCTATATTAGATTTTATTTCATTGACAGTCTTTATTGATCATTGCAAAATAAATATGTTCTCTACGTGGTCTATCACCATTTCTACAAGTAACCAAGAATCCAAAAATGGCATTGTTGGAATAAGGCTAGATTATAGAAGACTCCTTTAGAACTGCCAATAGTTACATAAAATTATCTAAATAATAACAATTGTCTAAAAATTGTCTAAATAAAATTATCTATATATACATAAAAAAATTTTGGCATATTTTCATATTAATATGCTCAGAACAAATGAGTGACATGTACATATCTTGTAAATGTGTATGAGTCAATATGTGCTTCCAGTATGCCTTGGTTAATAATATTTATAGACATAGTTAATAATATACCCTAAACTATAGTTATTGAAAAATATTGTCCAAGTTTTGACTTTCTGGAAGTGTACATAAGTCAATGACATTATTTCGTACCCTAATTATAAAATAAATATGCTCTTCTCATATTTCACAAAATTAATATATTTGTTGCAATTTTAATTATTCATTATTTTTACAAGAGCAATAAATGGAGACTAACCTAAAGATATTATAATATGCTATAAATACAATTAAGTTAGTATGCTGTGAATACAAATGTAGGCTATTTCCATCAAAAAAGAGAATATGATAAATTAAATTGAGAAAGCACTATTAGTTAACAAAATACTATAATATGATTGCATCCAAGTGGGGGTGTGGTGCTGCCAGCAGGTCAATGTGTACCTTTGGGACAAGTATATCAGCAGCCTGATGGTGATTTCAGGCTTCCTGATACTCCCAAATTGCTGCTCTACCTCTGTCTGGAACCCAACAACTTGATACCAAGTTTCCCAAGACACTGAAGAGCCAAAAGTTAGGTATGTGGGAGCCACACCTACAAACCACCTCTGGCTCAGCTGTAAAAGTTCATTTATTAGTCTTGCTTCCCATAAATAAATCTTAAAAGAGATCAAAAGCTGTAGTTAATCTCAGACCCGTGCAAGGCAGAACAGACTGAGGTAAATCTAAGGTGGGCGGGTGGGGGATGGAGGGCGAGCCTCGTGCCCATCCAAGCAGAGCCCCTGATAGCCACTTGCTTCCACAATCCAAAATTGCTAGCAGGCCCCCAGTCAGACTCCACTGTTTTAGGACAGAGTTATAATCTGCTGAAAATTTGGCTATGCAAGTTTGGTGACTGAAATCTCCAAGTTTTCTCAGGGTCAGGATCGGCTATCTCCCCGCCAGCTCCCTGTACTCCCAGAAGCCTCAGCAGTCACATCCACACCCCAAACCTGCCACCCAATTAAAACAGCTATTCCATCCTTACCTTACCAATACAGATACTGAACACCCTGAACAAACACAAGTACCCCTTTGGTATCTGTATTGCAAACTATAATGCACAAAAGGAAGGAGAAAAAGAAGAAAAGTGCCTGCCATAGAGGAAGGCTGGGGCGGGGGCGGAGTTGGGGGGAGTTGTTTGATGGTGGTAGGGAAACGGAGGTAATTGGTGTTGGCAAATGTACACTGATGGAGGGATGGGTGTTGGATCATTGTATAACTGAAACACAATCATGAACTGCTTTGTTATGCACTATGTCACGAATACTCAATGAAAAAACTTTTAATGAAAAACCTGTCTTTTCTGGGAACTTGGCTGTTGCTGGGGTAACCTTACATTTTTAGAGAATAGCGTAGATTAATAGGACTTATAATTTATGGCGACTGATGGCTTGGGACATGGGAAGCAGACATCTTTGGTTGTCAGCAATATTTCAACCTTGCCTCTGCCGTAGATCTTCAAGGCAGTGCTCCAGCAGCTTCTTCCTAGCCATACCCAGTTAGGTATGGCTACTGTTACTGTACTGGGCACAGTTAGTGTACTGGGCACATTTCTTCAACCTCTGCTTAACCACTGCCTGTGACTGGGGTTATGGCCCATGGGGGTGATTTTGATGCGGTCATGTTGGTCGCATGAAGTTTTGAGCACCTGCTGCCCTAGATTCAAGGGATGGGATTGTCTTCACGTCTGTGGCTGCAGGACAGCTACAGGGTTTGTCTGACCAAGTGAATGCTTGAAGGCTCTGTGATTTGAAAGTGTCTGGCATGTTGGTTAATTGGTTAAAGGATAAGTAGGCTTGAGGGTTAATCACATGCAATGATCCTGTTTAAATTTCATTCTCATTGTTTTTACAATATGTATTAGGCTTCTTTTTTAAAAAAAATTAGTGAATCACCATGAAGTACAATTACAAACTTAGAAACTTTCATGTTTGCATTTCAGTCATACAATGATCATTTACCCATCCCTCCACCAGTGCCTGTTTTTCTCCACCAATGTTCCCAGTATCCCTCCCACCACCCCAAACCCCACCACCCCACCCTGCCTCTGTGGCAGGGCATTCCCTTTTGTTCTCTCTCCTTTTGGCTGTTGTAGTTTGCAATAGAGGTATTGAGTGGCCATCATGTGTAGGATAACATAGCTTCAGGCAGTTTAGGTTTATTGGGTTACTCCCGTTACAGTGCTCCCACTCCTCTGTGTTTATTTGTAACTTCTTTCTTAGTGTTCTGTTTACTTGCAAATATTGTTTTTCTCTTCTCCTTGAGTCCTTTGCATAGTTTATTCAGAGCAATGTCCTTTTTGTATGGACACAGGAAGACTTAGCAAATGCTATGCTTTTGTAACCTGGGAGTCATTTGACTCTACATGATATTTTCCTCCTGGGCATCTGTTATCTAGACCTAAGCCTCAGCTGCCCTTACTTTTTAGCATCCCCAAAGCAGGGTCCGAAGTGGGACAAGACGGACCCAGGGCAAGAGGTAAGTTATGTGCTACCCTGGCATCGAGATGGGCCTGGCCAAAGTGCCTCATTCTTAACTATAAGTTAAGAGCTTGATCATGGACAAATGTTGTCATGATCCAAACAGTGATAACTAGATTCGGACCCTGCTAGGGTGAGGAATGATTAATCTGGCCTGAGTGCTGTGGTCTGAGTCTGTGGCAAGATGTTGCCAGGAGAGCTGCCTTGCAAGCCTCAATGTATCTCTTGCTATATCCATACAAAAACAACTAGTATTAAGATGTTAATAAGTGTTTGGACTAAGGAAAAGAAAAAAACCTTAAAAGAGTCAGGAAGGGCTTTGGAATGCCCTGCCCTCAGGAAGGGTTTTCTTATGTTGATTTTGCGACCTGGCTGGGTGTAGCCTAGAGGGCAAGGTGGGAGAGAGAAGAGGAGGAGAGATGAGAGAAGCAGAGAGAGGTGGCAGTAGATCCAGAGAGAGGCTGGAGCTGGGAGGGCGGGAGATGAGAAAGATGGAAGATTGAATAAACGGTAACTAATCAGCAATCAGCTTGGTCCTCGTTCTTCCTTCGCCTTTCCTTGACCTCCGGCCATCCGATCCAGTCCACACACTGCCGGTTCCAAAGAACGGAACTCGGGTGTTGAGACAGAGCCGCCTGGAGAGCCCACGAGTGCACGTGCCCCTCGGCGTGCTTTAGTTTTTTACAATCATGTTTGGTCTATAGTATACTTTTGGCACGCATCTTTCAACCCAAATGGGTCCTCCCAACATCCTCTACTTGGTGTTACCTTCTCTATCTGAGCTGCCTTTTCTCCCAGCATGTGAAGCCAGTTTCCAATCTAGGGGGCAGACAGACCTCCTGGTCCTTCTCTCTACTATTCTTGGGTTTTAGTCTCCCACTCTGTTACTTTTTATTCCACAGATGAGTACAATATTTCTATGTCTGTCTCTCTCTTTCTGACTCATTTCACTTAACATAATAGTTTCCATGTTGATACATTTGTATGCAAATTTCATGACTTCATCTTTTCTAACATCTGCATAGTATTCAACAGTGTAGATGTAGCAAGTTTCTTTAACCAGTCATCTGTTTTTGGGCACTCAGGTTTTTTTTCATATTTTGGCTATTGCAAACAGTGCTGCAAAGAACATAAAAATGCAGATGATATTTGTACTATACCTTTTTGCCTCTCCAGGATATATTCCAAGAGGGGTATTGCTGGGTCAAATGAGAGCTCAAATTTTTGAGAATCGTCCATATTGTCTTCCAAAAGAGCTGAACCAGTCAGCACTCCCACCAGCAGTGAAGGAGAGTCCCTTTCTCCCCACATCCATGCCAACACCGGTTGTTTTTGTTCTTTTGGATGTGGGCCAGTCTCTGTGGTGTGAAATGATATCTCATAGTTGTTTTAATCTGCATCTCCCTGATAAGTAGTGATGTAGAGTATTTTCCCATGTGTCTTTTAGCCATTCAGATTTCTTCTTTGAGAAAATTTCTATTTATTTCTACCGCCCATTTTCTGATGGTTTTGGATGTTTTCTTCTTGTAGAGTTCAACCAGTGCCTTGTATATCCTTGATATCAACCCCTTATCAGATGAGTATTGGGTGAATATCCTTTTCCATTCTGTAGACTGTCTTTGTATTCAGGTCACTGTTTCTTTTGAGGTGCAGAAGCTTCTTCGTTTAAGATAGTCCCATTTGTTTATCTCTGTTTTCACTTGCTTGGCCAGTGGTGTGTCATCTTTGAAAATACCTTTAGCTGCAATGTCGTGGAGGATTTTGCCAACTTTGTCTTCCATGTACCTTATGGATTCTGGTCTGCTGTTGAGATCTTTAATCCACTTTGGCCTGTCTTTTGTACATGGTGTTAGGTAGAGATCTGAGCCTGTTTTTGTTTTTTTTTTTTTGCATGTAGCTGTCCAGTTTTGCCAGCGCCATTTGTTGAAGAGGTTTTCTTGCTCCACTTCACATTTTTTTCTCCCTTATCAAAGATTAGATGATCATATATTTGAGGGTGTGTGTCAGGATATTCAACCCTGTTCCATTGGTCTATGGCTCTGGCTTTGTTTCAGTACCATGCTCTTTTAATTATTACCGCTTTGTAGTAGAGATTGAGGTTGGGGAGGGTGATTCCTCCCATATTCTTTTTCCCAAGAGTTGCTTTAGCTATTCGTGGGGCCTTATTGTTCCATATAAGTTATAGGTGTTTTTGCTTCATTTCTTTGAAGAATGTCATGGGTATCCTTATAGGGATCGCATTGAATGTGTACAATGCTTTGGGGAGTATTGCCATTTTGACAATGTTAATTCTCCCAATCCATGAGCGAGCAGGGGATATCTTTCCATTTCCTCATGTCCTCTTTTATTTCTTGAAGTAGCATTTTGTAGTTTTCTTAATGAAGCAGGGGGCTGGAGCGATAGCACATCAGGAAGGGCATTTGCCTTACACGCGGCCGACCCAAGTTTGATTCCCAGCATCCCACATGATCCAGCAAGCACCGCCAGGAGTTATTCCTGAGTGCAGAGCCAGGAGTTAACCGCTGTGCATCACCGGGTGTAACCCAAAAAGCAAAAAAAAAAAAAAAAAAAAAAAAAAAAAAAAAAAAAAAGCAGTTATTCACAATGAAATTGAACAAGAATTCTCTTATAACCTCTGTCTGAACAAATGCACGGCCTCTCCCTTTGACCCATATAATTGACTGATTATCACTGTCCATATTGTAGAGGTGTAGTTGATAATAACCTACACTAGGGTGTTATTATTGTCCAAAGTTAATTGTATATACCAAGGTTAGATCAATATATACGCAGCTAATGCAGATGTATGTAATGACACAACTACCATTTCATCACAGAGAAAGTTTAATCATTCATTTTACCAGTTTTTTCATTAATCTTTCCCCAGATTACTACACAATTGCTCATTATCTCTATAGTTTTATATTTCACAGATTTTCATACATTTGGAATCATATATATTCCATTCAGATTGACTTCGGCTTAGTAATACATATGTAAGCTTTGTCTTACCACAACTATGTAGCAGTTAGTAATATTTCATTGCCTGGGTTTACCAGTCTGTCCATTCCCCTACTTGATAACTTGATTACAAGGATAACTTGATTGTTTACAATTTTTCATTCTTTTAAATAAAGCTGGAGTGATAGCACAGCAGGTAGTGTGTTTGCCATGCATGTGGCCAACCCGGGTTGGATTCCTCTGCCCCTCTCTGAGAGCCCAGCAAGCTACCGAGAGTATCCTGCCCACACGGCAGAGCCTGGCAAGCTACCGTTGGTGTATTTGATATGCCAAAAACAGTAACAAGTCTCACAATGGTGATATTTCTGGTGCCTGCTCAAGCAAACTGATTAACAATGGGACAACAGTGCTATAGTACAGTGCTTAATGAAAAAAAATTCATCAAAATATTCTAGCAATATTTTATAGATGTTTCAGGAAAAGAATATACTGTGCTCTTCAAAGAATAAAGGTATGTTAAAGATAAAATTACAAAAGTAAAATGTAACAAACTAAGAGAATGTAAATAAACATTAATCTGATTATAATTTGAAATTAACCATGTCGAAAGGCAGAATCCTTAAAAAGTTTTTTAAAAATTAAAATAGTCATAAATTTAGCAGGGAAAGGTTTTATCTTTAACATATATGCTAAAACTTTAATCTCCTTTTTCCATTCCAACTGTATTATTTGTACCAACTTTTTCCCTCCAGTCAACTAAAATAGCTAAATAATGCATTTTTAAATATACCTTAACAACAATGGAAAGCTGCTCAGAGAGCTGCAAACTGTCAGGCCAAATTCTGGGACCAAATATAAGTCCAGAGCAGTGAACAGAATCCTAAGAGAACCTAGAAGCTTTTGCCCTGAGGTCATCTGCATAAATCCCAATGTGGGCTGGGTTAGGAAGCTCTAGCAAGTTACAAGGGCTCAAATAAAGACCAAGAATCTGCTCAAGATAAGAATGTCACAGAATATCTACTGTGTCTCAAATTGGAATTCTCAAAGGAAAAAATGGCCCCTATATTATTATATCCCTAAGGAAGATAAAGATACAATTATAGAGAGCACACTACACTGTGGGCCTGTTCATTGATTTGCTTGAGCGGGCACCAGTAATGTCTCCATTGTGAGACTTGCTGTCACTGTTTTTGGCATATCGAATATGTGACGGGTAGCTTGCCAGGTTCTGCCATGCAGGCGGGATACTCTCAGTAACTTGCCAGGCTCTCCCAGAGGGATGGAGGAATCAAACCCGGGTCGGCTGCATGCAAGGCAAACACTTTGTTAAGAATACATACTGCAAATTTAGGGCAACTGCAAAAATAATAAAATCTCTATAACATCTGAAATACCAAAGAGGAAGAAAAGTAACATGATATGCAATCAGTATATGCACAGGCAAGCAATTCACACACACACACGCACACACACACATACACACAGACAGAAGACAGACAGATACACACACACTCCTGGAAAGCAAAAAATAATATTTGAGACATAATTCTTATATATCCTGTAATCATATTTAATACAAATGTTCGAAATGTGCTAGATCAATAACAAAGACCAAGAGCAAGAGAGAGAGGCTAGGGGTAAGGTGTTTTTCTTGCATGCAGCTGACTATGTTTCAATCCACAGTACCACATATGGTCCCCTGAGCCCCACCAGAAGTGCTCCCTGCAATAAGAACAGAGAACAACTGGTTGTGGCCCCCAAGACAAAGACAAATAAAATAACAAAGATTAATAAACCAGATCTTAAAAATTGTATTAATCACTATAAAAGTTCAATCTATCAGGAAAATATTCTAATTATAAATGCAGTTATTGCCAGTTATTGCCAGTTCTAATTATAGATGCAGTTATTTTCAGGCTCTGAATAGAGCCGCAAAAATGAAGTAAAATTGACAATTATAAAGAAAAATAACAAAATCCATAACCATAGTGGGTATTTTTATACATAGTTATCAGAAGATAATAGGAAAAGACAACACAAACTAAGGGTATAAGAGAAGAAATTACTGAACAAGTATTAAATAGCCTTGCAAAACAGACAACTATATAAACATGTGTAAGATTTTAAATTGTCATTATTTGGTTTATTCAACAAATTCCAAAGGAACAAAAATCACAAATGGAATGACTTCTGAACAGAATACATTTAAACTACAAATCCATTTTTAAAAAAGATAACTAGAAAACACATATTTAGAGCTTCAGATAATTATATATAAGCAAAGTAACACTACTAGTATGAAATACTAATACTAATAAAAATATTATCAACAATGTCTACTGGAGGCATCAATAAATGCCTGCTGGTTTGACTACATTATATATACTACCTAACTTAACCTTTGCATATAGGAAACCTATGATATGAGTACAATTTAAAAAACTATACAATAATAAAGTTTCAATTTTTTAAGAAGACCAGTAGTAAGTGATTGACCAAGTATTTATCCAACAGTTTAAGTCCATTACACACAACAATAAACAATACATTGGGATTATCCACTGGAAAACAAATTAACTGTCAATTTCAATGGAATTTTAGAAAATACTACTTTCTAAACCAAAGACTTAAAAATAAATCCACTCCTTAGATAAATTGTAACTGTCACTGTCATCCCATTACTCATCGATTTGCTCAAGTGGGCACCAGTAACATGTCCACTGTGAGACTTGTTACTGTTTTATGGCATATCGAGTATACCACAGATAGATTGCCAGGCTCTGCTATGCAGGTGGGATACTGAAACATAATAGATATTCATAAATATATGCTGAACATATAGAATAGAATACATGAAAAGAATATTCCATCTTATGAGTATTCAAAGAAAATACTTTAACGGAAATATCATTTTTGTTTTCTCAAGTACCAAGACTATGAAATTTAAATGTTCAGTGTTATGGTGCACAAGGAAAGAGAGATGCTCCCAAGGAGCTGTGGACCAGGTGCTTTTCTAATGAATTTCCTGGTTTAATATTCTATACTAAGCAATAGTACCCAAGATAGTTTTTTTTAATGTGGGTTTTAATTTGTTTGTTAAATTTTTAGATCACACCCCAAGGTATTCAGGGCTTACTCCTGGCTCTGTGCTCATGGAAGGTTCAGGGGACCATATGGGGTCCCAGAAATTGAACAAGGTTGGATTTGTGCAAGGCAAGTGCCCTACCTAATATATGTCTCCCCAGTATCCCCAAGATAATAGTTTTTAAATATAGTCTTAATGTGCAAAGATATAGGTATTAATGATAAAAATACTAAAGATAAATAATGTAAACATCAATAGGTCTATAACTAAGTCTTAAACATTCATATGATGTGATATAACATATAATAAATATGTGATATAATCATAATAAATAACTATAAAAATTTTAGATATTAATATAAGAAAAGCATGTCATATAAGTGAGAAGGGTTGAATAGAAAATGATTTGCGTAATAGGATATAAAGAAAAATATTAAGATATGCTTTGAAAAAATAGAGAAAGTAAATATGCCAATAGGTTAATAACCATTAGATTTGAACAAGAGAAACTTAATAGTTTCAATATGTTCTTTTGTATTTCCCAGGGAGGGGGGTAAAAGGTTTAGGAAGCCACATCCAGTGGTGCTCAGGGCTTACTCTTGGATCTGTACTTAGGAATCACTCCTGGTGGTGCTCGGAAGACCGTGTGTGGTACTCAGGACTGAGTAGCGTCACTCACTCTCAGAGTCAGGTCAAGCAAAACAAGAACCTCTGTACTATCTCTCTGGGGAGGAAAATTTTTCATAGAGATCTTGATTAGCAACACTCTTTACTGTGAGATCTTTGGGGTACATTTTTTTTCCTAAAAAGGTCAAGCACCTGCCACTTGTCACTTTAGTTCTAAATGCTCTTAAGTGATATGCAACTGACAGCTCCCTCTCAGGCCACCTGATTTTCTCGATAGATAGATAGATAGATAGATAGATAGATAGATAGATAGATAGATAGATAGATAGATGTATATATACATATATATATATATCTTTCTCTCTCTCTGTATACTGTCAAGAATCAAAACCATGATCTCACACATACAAAGAAGTACACTACTGCTGAATTATATCTCCAGTCCTAACACATGATACTATAAACACTTCATTTTATTTAAAAAGTCTGTTTCTTATTCTTTTTTACTCTAATATGCTTTAACTTAACTATTTTACTTATTTTACTTACTGGGCTGGAGTGATAGCACAGCGGTAGGGCATTTGCCTTGCACGTAGCTGACCCAGGTTCGATTCCTCCACCCCTCTTGGAGAGCCCAGCAAGCTACCAACATGGCAGAGCCTGGCAAACTACCTGTGGTGTATTTTATATGCCAAAAACAGTAACAACAAGTCTCAAAAAGGAGACGTTAATGGTGCTCACTCGAGCAAATCGATGAGCAACGGGATGACAGTGACAATGACAATGATTTTACTTACTAGCTTCCAATTATGCATGCTCTTTGCTGAAGCCTTTGTGAGTCCAAGGATATACCTATGTGATTTCACAATCAAGCAGGATGCTATTGCTTTCTCCACACCTCCTGTTCTCTCCTGGGTCCCTTGGCCTGCGGGTCTTGCTCTCAACTCACTCAGAAGTTCCAGGTATATAAGCTTAGCTCTGCTAAGCGCCCATGATCACTATTCTCAGTGGGATGGCCTCTAACTATTTGCTCAGGCTGGCCAGGAATCGGCCCAGCCTCCAGGGTCTGGGCTCCAAACTGTCCCATAGCTACACTGCCAAAAGAAGATGAAGTATCGGTGTGTTTATCCCAAATCTAAAAGCCCTCTTCCATAGGATGAGAGAAGCCTGTGTATTCAGGAAGTCCCCAAGCCACTTTTATATCAGCATTGGACTTTCTCCTTAGTTTCTTGGGCTAAAGAAAAACACAGCTATCAAAATTGTGCCCAGACTTCAACTCATGGTTAAAGAAGAGAGTAGAGTTTGGACCCACAATGACAGGCAATCACTGCACTGTAAAGGAGAAAATAGACTATTTTTTTCATTTCAAAACTGAAGGTGCTCAAGTTTTCCACTGGTGAATTACACACTTGGGTAAATTTCTTTTTGTGGAATACCATGATATAGTTTTTGTGGATGATCTCATGACTTTTTCCAGTATGATAGCTGAAGCTGCAAGTTACTACCTTTTCTTATTTATTATATTTCTCTGCTGCTTTGCCCATAACTTTATTCTCCTTTTGAGCAGCCAAGAGCACAAGAATGTTCTCAAAAAGTCTACTAGCCTTGCATAAGCTTCATTTCTTCACTTTTTGCCCACCATGAACCCTAATTGTTTGCTATTAGATCTGTCTATGCACTGACCATCAAGAAAGATCTGAGGTAATTTCTCTATAGTTCTGTATGAGAGCATTTGCTTTACCAGTACTGATGATTATGAAATTCACTACACTTAGATATGTTAAGCTAGCCATAAGTTCCTTTCCCTGTACCCTTTCAATTATCAAATGTCTTTCAATATCATCTTGCCATTGTAAAAATTATTAAGGTTTCAACCAGGTAAACCATACATCTAAGAAAAAATATCCCCAATACAATTATAATATAGCCTTACCATAAATATCTTCCAAATTCAAAATTATTATAGATCTTTCTATGTAGGGATACTAGTGGCCAAGACAGCCAGAAAAAGTCAAATATATCTGTTACCTAAATAGTCATATTTTTGAAACTTTTTTCATATTTTATTATTGAAGACTTTTATTTATGTTCTTGCCAAAGAAAATTACTTTAATTCATGTGCCACTTTTCAAAGCACTGATACTCTGGATAAGTTCTCAAAAATAGAAAATTTCCACCACCTCACACCACAGAGACTGGCACACATCCAAAAGAACAAAAGCAACCGCTGTTGGAGAGGATGTGGGGAGAAAGGGACCCTTCTACACTGCTGGTGGGAATGCCGGCTAGTTCAGCCCTTTTGGAAAACAGTATGGACGACTCTCAGAAAACTAGAGGTTGAGCTCCCATTTGACCCAGCAATACCACTGCTGGGAATATATCCCAGAGAGGCAAAAAAGTACAATCGAAACAACATCTGCACATGTATGTTCATCGCAGCACTGTTTACAATAGCCAGAATCTGGAAAAAACCCGAATGCCCCAAAACGGATGACTGGTTGAGGAAACTTTGGTACATCTATACAATGGAATACTATGCAGCTGTTAGAAAAAAGGAAGTCAAGAATTTTGTAGTTAAGTGGATGGGCATGAAAAGTTTCATGCTGAGTGAAATGAGTCAGAAAGAGAGAGACAGACATAGAAAGACTGCACTCATCTATGGTATATAGAATATCAGAGTGGGAGACTAATACCCAAGAACCGTAGAAATAAGTACCAGGAGGTTGACCCCATGGCTTCTCGGCTGGCCTCACGTTCCGGGGAAAGGGCAACTCAGAGAAGCGATCACCAACTACATTGTAGTTGAAGGCCATGTGGGGGAAAGGAGTTGCGGGCTGAATGAGGGCTAGAGACTGAGCACAGCGGCCACTCAACACCTTTATTGCAAACCACAACAGCTAATTAGAGAGAGAGAACAGAAGGGAATGCCCTGCCACAGTGGCAGGGTGGGGTGGGGGGGAGATGGGAGTGGGGAGGGTGGGAGGGACGCCGGGTTTACGGGTGGTGGAGAATGGGCACTGGTGAAGGGATGGGTTCCCGAACTTTGTATGAGGGAAGTATAAGCACAAAAGTGTATAAATCTGTAACTGTACCCTCACGGTGATTCTCTAATTAAAAATAAATAAATTATAAAAAAAAAAAATAGAAAATTTCCAAAGTAAATATTATAAGTTTATTTTCTGATCTTGTTATCACTTCTCTTAATAGTCTTTCAAAAGAATTTCAATGTTTTCAAAAATCAAAATAATTATCATCAAATTCAATCACTCATATTACATTTATGTTCACTGACAAATAAATTTATAGTTAAACTAATTTCAACTTATAATCACACTGCTTGTTAGCAAGTGGTAACATATAAGCTTTCACAAGTTCATGAAAATTGTGAAGTTATTAACTTTAAGAGCAAGAGATTAATACCAAGACAGGAAAACTTTTAGAGTAAGGGACAAGAATTTTTATACACCAATGAGAAACTTTTACTTCATATTCAGGCAAAAACTGGGATTCTGCCATCACACATTATAAACAGGTTTGAGAAGTGAGAACAGAAATAAGAACTCAGAGGAATAATTTCATTTGTTCATGACATCAAAGACCCAAATATTGGGAAGAAGAACCCAAATATTAACTTCATGAGAACATTATGGAAAGAAAAGAATAGTAGAATAGAAAGAGAGGTGGCACTACAAGTCATCAAGTCCCACATTCTTTCTTCATAGTCTACCAGATGTGAGACTCCCTTAAGGCATTAAATAATAGACTCCTTGTGGGACAACCTCTGGTTTCAGATTTCTGGGATCTGAAAGGAAGGAACAAACCACTATATAGTGCTGGGGCCTTGGTAGGAAGCCTGAGAAAAACAAAAGCAAGAGGAGCTGCAGCCCTATCTGCTCACATCCATAATTTTTTTTATGTAGGAGTTGTCCAAACTGTGATTTCTCTTACAACCCGTCACACATTCTCTCTAAAATGTAAAAGCAATACTTTTAACTTGTCTTTCTTAGAATTGTACTATTGCCCTTTAAGGCAAAGTAGAATCTAAGCCAAACTGGACCAACCATACTTGACTTAAACATCATGTTTAAGTTGTTTCCCAAGCTGTTTTATTCTATTATCTACAAAGTTAGCACCACTCTACTGTTCTAAGCATCATCAAAATACACTTTCACTATTAAACTGTCCAAATATAATATGGCCTATAATCAACAGATAAAGTAACAAAAGCTATCTTGAATGGCCATGATCCCAGAAGCACACAAACCAATCTCAGAAGCAGTGGCTTTTGTTAGAAATCCCTCCAGACTTATTACTAAAATATCAGAAATCCAAAGCGACATCATACGCTCTTCATAATCAGCAATAGAAGGCAAATTATCTAATGATGCCTTTTTGGCAGGTCGGATTGTTGGTGAAAATTCCAAATAATAACGGTGGGTATTTTGTTGAAATATTGAATGTAATCAAAGTAGAGAGAGTAAAGTGAAAATCATCTGCCACATAGGCAGGAGGAGGGGTGGAATGGGGGGTACACTGGGGTTCTTGGTGGTGGAAAATGTGGACTGGTGAAGGGATGGGTGCTTGATCATTGTATGACCAAGACTTAAACTTGAAAGCTTTGTAACTGTTCTCACAGTAATTCAATAAATAAATAAAGTAACAAAAGCAGTATATTTTAACGTGCATTCTAATGCAAGGATAACATCTTTAATAAATACACTGATTTGTGGTTTGCCTGTCTCATTCCCAGACCAGGACATTATTTGGTATTACTAGTGGTTTGTGTTAACATTCTTAACAAATTCACAAATAAATTGGTGAATTGGGGCTTTTAGGAAGCTGAAGAAAAATTGTATATTAGTAGTTTGCAAGGACTTCTCAGGAACACAGCAAAATACTGTCATAAAATGGATAATGCCAGGGCTATGGAAAATGTAATAGAAGTTCTGCCAGAAAACCACAGGCTGTCTGACTACCTGACTCCAGAAACTAGACTGCAAGCAGACTAGGCTAGACCCATGTGGACAGTCCCCATTCCTGCTTCCAAATTGGAAGGTTACAGCAAATGGACTATCTATCAATTTCTCTGTTTTCTTTATGGGAAATTTTGTTTCCTACTATAAATTTTATTCTTTTTCCTTTACTCAGTCTTTCTTGACCCAGCCTCTGAAACTGCACAAGCAAAATTTTATCATTTGGGGGGGGATGTACAGGTTCTATCTGTCAATAAATCTTTCAATTCTATGCATTTATTTGTATTGACTATACATGCCTCTTACTTTCTTCAAGATATAAAACTACATACACTTTGCACATGAAGAGAACAAATAAAACAAGACATAATAAAATACCTTTCTTCTAAGAGTTGACATTATACCTGGTTCAATAAAATAATTCTCCCCTGAAAGAAAAACTGCTCTCTGTATATTAGATTTGATGTAAAAAGCATACAGATATCTTCTTTATCACTGAACACTGATAAAAAGGTTTGCTTTTGGTTCTCATGACCATCCCCACTCTGCCATGTGACCACAGAAGAAAGATAATGAGTTATGGGGATTTTAGAACCCATAAGTTGGAATTATAGGACCTAAATGTAGCTGAAGGTGAGCCTATTAAGACCAAAAAAAAATTCATGCTCCAATTGGCATTCTCAAGCTGCTTTCACTACAAAGATACTTTTCACAATTTCTAGGTTGACAGCTATTGCTAAGACAATTTTTAATCATTTTGATAGTCACAGTTTCTGTCATTAGTAGGGCAAACTGACAAATTATCAATGACATATTTACACTAGCAATGGCATTCCCTGGCAGCCAAGATCTTGGAAAGCATACTTGAGTAGCAACGTGCACAGAACGTACTAGTTCACCATCTGGTTGTCTGGGTGAAAGCTAAAAAGAGTTTTTTGTTTGAATGAAGCAAGGTTGAGATTATGAGTGGTTCTGCAAAATTTTACCAAATAAAATTTTCAATTGCCTGCTAAAGTAATATTTTCTTCACAGAAACTAATGCCATTACCCAGCAAGAGGCAAGGAAATACAATCTACATGTCAGTCTTTAGTCTTTCTGGAGACTAAAATTCTGCAGCCTCCAGGGATAACACTGTGTGTTTCCCCACACATTCGTTCTCTAAAGACTATAACTGTGGCTGGAAATGTCAACCACATGAACTCTATAGTTCTTTTACTCTTATACACCAGAAAATGTTTCTTCAAGTTGTTTATTGGCAGTCAAAACAACTATCCAGATAATTTACATACCAAGTGAAGTGGTTTGCAAGTCCTACTGAGTTTCTTGATGCTTGATATACAGGTCTATAGATATCTTCATAGACTCTGCTTTGTTTTATGAGAAATATTAAACTGTACAGTCCAGGGATAAAGGAAGAATTTCATAGTGGTACTCAGTAAAATCAATCCTGTCAGAATTCCTGGGTTTGAACTTCAGCTCTATCACTATCTGTGTGTCCCTGAGCAAATTACTTAAACTCTCTGTGCCTCAGTTTTATTCTCTGTGGAATGATTATATTAACAAAATCTCCCTAACCCTGTCATTGAGAATTAAATGAGACTACATATGCAAACATATGGAATATACATGTAAAACTCTTCCTGGCATTTAACACACAATAAGAATATATGCTAAGTTTTAGCATTGCTTTTGTCGCCATAAAAAATGAGCTATGAGCAGAGGGGTTGAACATGCTCCTGACCAAACAAAGCCCCAGTAGCTTCTTCCACATCCCAAAGCTGCTGCCATGCCTTTGATCAGACTTCCCAGTTAAATATCCTGGAATTTCTGGCATGTTGCAGCCACTCCAAATTCTACAACACTTCCAATCCCAATAGTAGTGATAGGGATGTGGTAGATCATGACAGGCAAGCAGACAGAGAAGGGCCCATGGAAACTCAATTTCTAAAAAACCACAAAAAAACCACCTAACCTTTTTTTTTGCACCTTAGGTGCAAAAAAACCACCTAACCTTAAGTTTATCAAGGCAAGCACATGTGGCACCTGAGCACACGTATCACCTGCATCTTCCCTCTCGAGATGTCTACTTTCATGCTTCTATATCTAATGCTGGGGTATATGTAGGTGCTCTCTTTGCCTTTGAAGAAGCCTGAGTTCTCTTGAGTATGTCACTCTGTCTCATTTCCTTTCCCACCATCGACTTCCTAAAACCCTCCAAGTAAAATATGTTCTACTCCCTCCACAACATTGAAGTTAAAGGTATCTTCAAAGATGACATGCCACTGGCCAAGCAAGTGGAAACAGAGATAAACAAATGGGACTATCTTAAACTAAAGAAGCTTCTGCACCCCCCAAAAAAAAACATTGACCAGAACACAAAGACAGTGTATAAAATGGGAAAGGATCGAGGATATACAAGGCATTGGTTGAACTCTACAAGAAGAAAACATCCAACCCCATCAGCAAATGGGGCAATGAAATGAACAGAAACTTTCTCAAAGAAGATATCCAAGTGGCCAAAAAGGCACATGAAAAAATGTTCTTCATCACTAATCATCAGGGAGATGCAGATCAAAACAACAATGAGATATCATCTCACACCACAATGACTGGCCCACATCCAAAAGAACAAAAACAACCAGTGAACCAGTGTTGGCACATATGTTGGGAGGAAGAGACTCTCCTTCACTGCTGGTGGGAATGCCAACTGCTTCAGCCCTTTTGGAAAACTGTATGGACATTTCTCAAAAAAATTAAAATTGAGCTCTCATTTGACCCAGCAATACCACTTCTGGGAATATATCTCAGAGATGCAAAAAAACATAGTAGAAATGACACCTGCACTTGTATGTTCATTGCTGCACTGTTTACAATAACCAAAATCTGGAAAAAAAACCAAGAGCCCTAGAACAGATAACTGGTTAAAGAAACTTGGTACATCTACACAATAGAATACTATGCAGCTGTTAGAAAAGATGAAGTCATGAAATTTGCATTTAATCAACATGGAAAGTATTATGTTAAGTGAAATGAGTCAGAAAGAGAGGGATAGACATAGAAAGATTGCACTCATTTGTGAAATATAAAGTAAGAGAATGGGAGACTAACACCCAAGCATAGTAGAGATAAGTACCAGGCGGTTTGCTCCACGGCTTAGAAGCCAGCCTCACATGCTGGGGGAAAAGGAAGCTCAGATAGAGAAGGGAACACCAAGTAGAGGGTGTTTGTTTGGAGGACCTGCTTGGTGTGCCAAAAGTATTCTATAGACTGAACATGATGGTCACTCAATACCTATATTGCAAACCACAACACTCCAAAGGCGAGAGAGAACAAAGGGGAATGCCATGCCACAGAGGTGGAGTGGGGTTGGGGGCCTCAAGTGGGGGTGGTGGGAGAGATACTGGGATCATTGGTAGTGAAGAATGGGCACTGGTAGAGGGATGGGTACTTAATCATTGTATGACTGTAATGCAAGCACGAAAGTTTGTAAGTCTGTAACTATACCTCACGGTGATTCACTAATAAAAAAAAATAAAATAAAATGTTTTACTACACTGCTCATCTAGTCTTGAAATTCTTTTCTGAGAGACAAGACAAGAACCTGGTAACCCTGGGTCCTGTGGTGGCAGAGGTACATAACAGAAAGTGACTATCTCTCTCCCCACCTCACAAATGCCACTGCTGAGAGCACACCAATGTCAGAAGAACACCAGATTGGATGGCAATGTAATGCAGAAGCCAACCAATATCAACTAACAAAAATGTTATCACAGAAGACTTAACCTGCAAAAGTTTAGTAAACTCTCAGATAAGGACTGAAGGTCCATGGTGAGATACAATAATTTTCACAAATTTTCTTCCATGAAAATATTTTTTGAAGGGGGCTGGAGTGATAGCACAGCGGGTAGGGCGTTTGCCTTGCACGCGGCCGACCCGGGTTCGATTCCCAGCATCCCATATGGTCCCCTGAGCACCGCCAGGGGTAATTCCTGAGTGCAGAGCCAGGAGTGACCCTTGTGCATCGCCAGGTGTGACCCAAAAAGCAAAAAAAAAAAAAAAAAAAAAAAAAAGAAAATATTTTTTGATCAATTTGTTAGTCATGCAATGGTAACAAGCAATATAAAATAAATTATTGTGGGCCATTAGTCATGTAATGGCAGCAAGTAATATAAAATGAATTATTGTGGGTCTGCTTTGGGGGCAGGCATGTTGGGTAATGGAGACAAAAGAGGAGGGAAGGTGACTGGTGTGGGATTGGTGTTGGAATAATGAATGCCCCTAACAAATCTTCATGGACAACTTTGCAATGCAGTGTTTAAATAAGGTGGGGGAAAAATTAAAAATAAACTTGTTATGTATCTCAAAAAAACAGAGCTATGAAATAGTACAGTAGGTAGGGCACAGAGCTGAGCTGGATTAGATCCAAATACATCCAATTAGACCCAACATCCCATACAGTACCCCACGCACTGACAGGAGTAATTCATGAGTACAGACCAGGAGTAAGCCCTGAGTATCACTAAGTGTGGTTTGAAAAAAATAACTAAATAAATAAAGCTATGCCCTCATATACCAAGTTGGCTTTTAGCATGGAGTTTTTTTCCTATAAAATACACTCTTCAGATGGACTCTTTCCTCTCATCTAGATTGGGACTTCCTTGAGGGTTAAAATCCATTAATTTTTCTCCTCATAAACACCACCAGTCTAAACATAATCATGAGGTCCTCTTACCTACCAACTTTTCTGAGGAAATCTGTATGTTCCACCTAAGCATTATTGATTTGCTCTACTGGGTTATGAATTCCAAATAAATTCTCTCTTAGGAATAGAGATCATGTGATATGGAGAGAATCTGTTTGTCAGCTGATACTGAATTAATATATTAAAAAAGATAAAGAACTAGTTCCATGAAGAAGCTAAGTGAGAATGTATGAAAATTATAGGACGAGACATAGTGGGGAAAGGCTACATGGAAGAGGGACTACAGAATAGAGGCCAAGGAAGTCCATGAGAATTGGGAACACAGAAGTGTCAGAGATAGAGAAAGTTGTGAACTTGAAAATGAAAAATAATGAAAATGAAAAAATAATGAGGCTCTGGATCTAGCTTTCATCACACTCCCCATTCTAGCCTTTAGCATCCTCCACTGGGCGATGCTTGAGACTGATTGTATTTAAGTGCTTCAGAAACTGGGAACTCATTCTCTGTTTTCCCAATGACACCCCAATAAATGGGGCTTCTGTTATTTCAAACACAGAGAGCTCTATTAACTACAATTTCTTCTTTTTTCTATTTTGATGCCCTAGCACGTGGAATTTAAAGAATCAAGGAGAATTCCCACCCAGGACTAATTCCTAGAGATTATAAAAAGAAAGAACCTAGTAACATTCCTTAGATACATAAAGCATCCAACAACAACAAAAAACCTACAACCACCTCTTTTAGAGTCTTATCCTGGGCCGTGCTTCCTTGTCTTAATAATCCCAGGGCCAGTACCAGACCAGTAGGACAAATTTACACCTGTGTGCTTTGCTCTGCCATTGCTGTTCACAGAACCATGTACAGGATTAGTCACTACTCCATTGTCCCTCTGCTTGCTAATCTCAGCCCTGCATGCTGGGCTATGCCACCTGTCACAGGGTCTGAAGCAGTCATATAGTCTCTATCTTCATAATAATATATATATTTTTAATTGAATCTTGGTGAAATACAAAGTTACAAAGTTGTTAACGATTGAGTTTCAGTCATACCATGTTTCCAACACCTATCCCTTCATCAGTGTACATTTCCCACCACCAATGTCCCAGTTTCCCTCCCATCCCCCCCTCCACAGCTTGCCTCTATGGCAGACCATTTCCCCTCTCCACTCTCTTTCTCTCCCCATATTATCATTTCTGTGTCTATGTGTCTAGTCACATCACAACAAATGCAGGTCCTTTTGAAATGGAACGCATGATTCTCATATGAATAACAGCAGTGCAAATATGCTTCAGAGTGGTGGATGCCTCAAGGGGATAGATGGAAAAGATGAGGGACAATAAGATATGAATACCTGATTAATGCCCGTCTGTCTGTCTGTCTGTCTTCTTGGATAGCTACCCGTGGAGTATTCGATATGCCAAAAACAGTAACAAGTCTCACGATGGAGACGTTACTCAAGCAAATCTATGAGCAACAGGATGACAGTGATTAATGACTGTGAGAAATGAAAAAATAATGGTTCTTGAAAGTATGGTATTTGATATAGGTGTTGAGCAGAGGCAGCATTTGGATAGATTCAGTCTGATGTATCCAGCAGGAGGATGGCACTGAGCATAGGTGGAGGAGAGCAGGATCGACAGGAAGCTGGAGGCTTAATTGAGGAGGCAAGTTCTGGAGGAAATATCAGAGCTGAATTCACATTCATTTCACATAATATTTCCTGAAATATTAGCCCCTAAAAAATAGCTCTACTAGTTAGGAGTAGTAGTTTCTATGGACTGAATTTTTCTTCTGTTAAAGTTTCAAGCAGCTGCAGAAGGACTCTTAGAGATGTGGCTTTGAGGAAAGAATCAAATTTATGTGAGGGTGTCATATAAGAACTCATTTACAAGAAAGAAGAGACAGAAGAATATCTGTGTGTGTGTTTCTCTACCCCTCTTTTTCAACACCCCCCTTCATCTGCAAGCCTGGTACAGAGTTGACTGTTAAACTAGATCAACTGCATTGTAATCTTGGGACTTCCCAGAATCTAGAGCTATGAAACATCATTGCTATTTTCAAATTCTCCAGTCTAAGGTATTTGTTCTGGAAGCCTAAGTTATTACAACAGGTAAGGAAGGACTTAAACAATATGCTAACTTCCAAAAGAAGTCTCTGAAAACTTTAATGCTGTCATTGCCTCACAGGGTCCCTGCCAACCCATTGAGAGCTAGTGGCTGGCAGGAGTGAACATCCAGATACAAAAGATAAAGGTAAAACTGCTGAGGCCGCTTGCCTTTATAGCCTTAACACCATATCTAGGAATAAATGTTTTCATCACAGTATGACAAATGTAATAGGTTTTGGAAGTTACATTTTCAAAAATTAATAATATACATGCTGTGTGAAAATATGTTTGCAGGCATATTTTCATGAGTTTCTAATAGAATATAATATAAAGAAATCATTCTAAAATGAAGTCATAATGTTCACAATGTCTGATTCTAGTAACAGTGCACGGGAAATAGATTTATAACTGAGGGGTATGAGGAGGTAACAAACAACTGAAGTACATTCAGTGTTTCTGTGCCATTAAGTTTTTTAAATTACTTCAATTATATACTTTTGCCAGAGTATAATAGAACTCAGTTAGAGGCCTTTTACGCAGAATTGAGGGGGGGAAATATACACACACCATAAGTAACCACTTATGGAAGAGCTAGTTTATTTCCCATCAATTCTTGTTCAGCAAAACCCATGAAAATTAGTCTACCTCTACATGCTGAATTTAAGAAAAGGTATAACAAGATGAACATTCAAGACAAACCTTTCCCTGAATTCACTGGCTGAGCAGAAATGTACTTGGTGGTGATGATAATTTGGATTACTGCAATTTTTCAGGTGGTTGCTAGACACTTATTTAGCTACTAGTATAATCTTCAAAATGTTTGTGCAAGATTTTTCATGTCAAAAAGGTATATGTGGAAAACCAAGCAAATCGTTTACTCATTAGGTAAGCTACATTTTTACTCATACCTGTGTATGTATAAACAATAAAGAACTAAGAGGATTATTTAACATGGATTTTGAGATCATCTAGCTTCCAAGCACATGCAAATAAATATACTTGTCTTAAAATTCCAATTAAATATGGGGGACATGAGTGGGGAAAAAAGTACTGAAAAAAACCAATAGAGGAAGAAAAGCAGGTTGAGGTTTCATAACCATAGAAGTCACAAATCATCATTATGCTTCCATTTAGTTTTGAACAGTTTCTTTGATTGGAGTAAAGTATACTGTAGTTCATTAAGCTTCAAATATAGCAGCTTCTGCAGTCTGAGTTACTCATGAAATGTTGCTATAAAATCACTTCAATTTACCATACCTAAAATTTGTTGTCTATGTTAAATTAGTACTTACACACACATCTTTGAGGAACTTCCAGCAGTCTCTCGGCTTCCCCTATGTATGTCAAGTGAACGGAAGGAACTGGTATTTAATGAGTATCTCATATGCACCAGGAGTGAGAAAAGGTGTTAGAAATACATTAAGAAGATGGCATGTTCCCATTCCTTGAAGGTAAGGGAACCAGAGTTAGAAAAGATTGGTGAGCCAAAAATTCCCTCCCTTAAATGCTAATTGTTAAATGAGTAGTTCAGAAAATTGGGTCACATTAACTTCCACATAGGCAACCACAACAGTCAGAAGATCAAGAGAATTAATTTGCTTTAAATATTGAAATCAGAATCAGAACATCTAAATTAACAATCATGGAGTTACAGTCTATGAGCTACATCCAAGTTCCAGATGGAGAAAGCACTACTTCAACAGTAACAAAAGGAATGGTGATGCATTTCAGGGTTTCAGTCACCTCACAGAGAGGTTGCTTACAGCTCACTGGGATGTGCAGTTTGTCACTATTCACTTTCAACCTCTAAGAGGTCAACAAAGAGATCCAGGTCCAAAGAGCCAGAATAAAAGGGGGGAAAGTGTCATTTTCCACGTTTAAAAATGAAGCCAGACATAGGCATTATACTGAGAGTTTTTCCCATAGGTGACAAATGTTCCTGAAGCAAGGAGTCATAATATTTCCCAAGGCCCCTGTTAACATATGAGTATTTGGTTAAGAGCACGAACCTTAAGAAAGCTCTAATGTCACCTGTGAGTTTGTAAGTATGAGTTCTTAGAAAAATCATTTATTCTGCATAAGCCCAGACTTTTTGATTAATAGATGTAAAGAAACAATACTCAGTTTAAAGGATAATTATGAAAATGTAATGAAGACTGCATGCAAATCACCATAATCCTTAGTATCACTGTATCACTGTCATCCCATTGTTCGTCGATTTACTCAAGTGGGCACCAATAACATCTCTATTACACTCAGCTCTGAGATTTTAGCAGCCTCTCTTTATTCATATTTCCCAACGATTGGAGGCTCTTTCAGGGTCAGGGGAATGAGACCTATTGTTACTGTTTTGGGCATATCGAATACGCCACAGGTAGCTTGTGAGGCTCTGCTGTGAGGGCAGGATACTCTCGGTAGCTTGCCAGGCTCTCCGAGAGGTATGTATATATCTGTTACTGTATTTTGGATATGAATTCTCCATGGGAAGCTTGCCAGACTCTCCCAAGTGGGCAATAGACTCTTGGTAGCTTTCAGGTTCTCCAAGAGGGAGAACTAGGCGCTTCTGGGAGCTTAGGTTTATAGTCTCTGAATGTTGTCCGTTGATGGGATTACACGATGCTGGGGTAGTCTCTGGGTGTGACCATCTAGCTACTGGAAAATGGGAGTCTGGGTGGAAGAGGCCTAGTCCTGATCCAAGCAGCCTTGGAGATCTTGACCCTGTTCCCACACACCTAGGTTCCTTCGCCGGCTCCTCCATGCATGAGGCTCATCTGAAAGTGTGGATAGTGTCCCTGAGCATGGCCATGGCTGGGTTCTGGAGGTTCTCAATTCTTTAGTAGATAGTCAAAAATTATAGGACACACAGTCACCATTATTGTAAATAAGCCTGGAAGCTAACTTCAACTGTGGAAAACCCATTGTCTAATGATAAATGATCCTTCTGGCTGCCTTCAGAATTGACAGATGACCTTGTTACCACCAGCTCTGGTAACTGATCACAAGTAAGGAAAATAGGAAACATGCCAGGCATATTTTCTTGACTTTAAAAACATCAATAGACATAGAATAAATGGGAAAACTGGTTAGCAGAAGTCTATTCAGTCAATGGAAAAAGTTTCCACTTGAAGACCATTTAGAGATTGGATTGTAAAGAGCTGCTGATTAATGTCCATAAGCGAGCCAGTGTCTACATGCTATGCCCTTTCTCTGTCTTTTACCCATTCAGAGCCACATTCCACACTGTATTGCTATAACATTCTGCATGTCCTCCTCCCTTCTTCCTTCCTCATTAGGGTAGATATATTTAACAAGCCACATGGAGAGATTTACACTGCCATAGTTGTCAAGAGGAATTCCAGCACAGTGATTTACTTCAATATCAAATTCAAAACTGGAACCAGAAATACTTCATTATCATTTAATATGAATCTATTTCATTAAGTAATTTAAATCATGCATAATTCATCACAAGTATTGTTCATTTATAGTTTAACATGTATTTCCCTAGATGTGGTATCTATATTAGTCTTGCCTCATTATTTTTCTTGCAGAAAATGGTTTAAATATGCAATATTTCTTTATCAATGGAAATAGGACTATTCTTTTCTTCAAATTGGATCACTGGTTTTTCTAGATAACATAATATTTTCCATCTTGTGTTTTCAAAACACTTTTTTATTATATATTTTCATTTTATCCTGCTAGTTAAGTTGTGTTTTATCAGCCTACATTATTTTATTATTTTAACTACAGAGTCTATAACATCAAGAGCCTGAAGAAAGCTTTGAAATTTAAACCTAGAATTGAAATCTCTTGATTTTTAAATTCTGAAATTTTCTGAGGAAAATTATAAAATTTGAGTTTTTCCCCTGCCTTAAGTTATTATCTATACCAAAGCATGTATAATCATTTGGCTATTGTGTTTTATTACTTCATTTTAAATCCCCTCCATTAACATAGTAATAATATGATGATGATTATAAGTAGTATCTTAAAATTTATATTTTATTATTATTCAGGTATGGCAGGTCAACAGATCAGGAAATTATTCCTATTGAAAACACAGTTTGGTGTTTGATAATTCCAAAGTTGAGAGGCACCTCCCCAGTTCCACACTGGAGCCACCCAGGGAATTATCAGAATCTGTCTAGAGATAGAGGGAGGGAAATGTGGGCAAGAGCCTTTACTGAGGCTCATCTAGGAGGGAATGGACAAGGTAAGGCAAACAGGTGTAGAACTGGCTAATTCAGAGACACAGGAATATCCTGAGTTGTCTGATAGTAACAATGATTGAAACCAGAGAATAGTGACTCTGAGTGCAAGACCCCAGAAGAGGATATGGTGGAGATTTTGAGCTTTGAGTTAGTCAACTGTGATACAGAAAAGATGTCTTGCCTCATTTCTATATCAAGGAATTGAATTGTCCTAAGAGAAGCATAGAAGCGATTTCTCCAGGGCTAACAAGTTCTCACATGTTAAAACATCAGAAACACAGTATTAGTATAAATACCTGGTATTTCCTATATGCCCAACAGTACATATATACATATATATAGTTTTATGCATGTATATTTATTATATATGTAAAACAACCTTGTAAAATAACTATTATAATCATAATCATCATCATTTCTAAATCTGGTAAGTCTGAGATTTAGATAAGAAAGGAATATGGTACAAACCACAAATATATGGACAGTAGATATTTGACCTTCTGTGGCCTAATTACAGCATGTTTTAACTACTACACAGCAGAATTTATTCACAAAATTTAAGAAATATAATTGATTTCTTGAATCTTTCTGTTGGTCCTCAAATAATATCCAGTTATCATGTTCCAAAGTTCACCAACCATATCAGCTGGGTAACAGATCTGAGGACCTGCTCTGCAATTGACAGTGAAGGCAGGAGTCGGGAATAAAACTAAGAAACCTAAGAAAGTTTGACTGGCTTAAGCGCTTTTGTAGACAAACTCAACGTAAGTATTCTGACATTTATTTTTTTCCCCTTCACTGTAAATTCTGTCTTTTTTTAAATCAAACTTGAATCTCCAGTTCTACCTGCACATCACTGTCACAGCATGACCAAGAGAAAGGGCATGATTTCCAAATCTTGAAGATGAGGTTCTAATTCATAAAGGGATAGGAATCATAAGTGATCTTTCTATTTTATACTGTAGGGTTCAGAAAAAAATATGGAGTTTGTAAATTCCTTTGTTTATAAGGTAATCAGAACAGGGCCAACTTGTGAATTTACTTAAAGAGTAACACCCAGATAGATGGTCTAATTGCATTTATGGTAACTGCATTTAGGGATCTACCTAAAGAAACTTATAAAGATGCCTCCTTTGTCATCATTATGAATTCAGGCATGTTCCACTATCACTAAAGTTGGCTAGCAAAGTCTTTGGCTCCCTTATCTATTACAGTGGTTAAATGCGTGCGCGCGCGCACACACACACACACACACACACACACACACACACACACATACACACATAGCCATCAGGTTTGTCTTGTGAAGGTAAGGTTTACTCTATTTTCTGAACCTTATAAAATACACTGAATGCAGGAAGTAAACGTTAATAATTCTAAGCAATAAGTTTTCATTCTAACATAGTTCCTTTTCTCTCTCTAATACACAGGCTTCCAACCTGTACTTCTGAAATTCTCTAATAGAGGGTTCTTATAATTAGAGACAGATTATTATTTATTATCTAAGTTGAGACACTTCTGTGAGTGAAGAGTTACCATTTTCAGACAAATATAAATAATGGAGCACTTGGGTGGTGAGAAAGATAAGATCTTGCTCACCAAGCCAGGTACCCTGGGTCTGGGGAAATTACTCATGTGTCATCATGTGTCATGTAATCTAAATTTAGCCCAAGCAAAGGAATCTATAATTATAAGACAATCAAGTTTCCAAAGGCCATCTTAGTGTATCTATCCTATAACAAACTGACTAGCCTACTCTTGGGTTTCTATGACCTGGTGAAACTGAAGCTGAGTAAGAGTCAACTATATCAAAACCCACACAAGAGTCATCTGGTCAACCTCCAAGTGGAGATTCACGTGCTTAAACTTTCCACACTGCATCACAGTTTTTCTCAGTGAAAAATTCCTGGATCCTGTCCTGGCTAAGGTGGCAGGCAATTTCTTGGATGAGAAGCAGTATGAAACAATATGGCAGTGAGATGTTACTGCCTGTGAAGGTCAACTGGTTAGAAGCCAGCAAGACTGGAAGGAGAAGCTGAGAAGCATCAAGCTGTGAGGCTCAGGAACAAAATTATGGAATTTGGAAAAGGAAGATAAAGCAATGCAGTTGCCCTGACAGTAGCCAAGTTGGAGCAGAAGGCACCTACAAAGGAAGAAATTAGGGCCAGAGTGATAGAACTGTGGGTACGGTACTTGTGATAATTCCTGGATCCCCATATGGTCCTCCAAACCCCTCTAGAAGTGGTTCCTGAATGCACAGCCAGGAATACGCTCTGAACACCACTAGGAGTGGCCCCCAAACCACAACAAGAGAACAAAACAGTTCCCCAAATTGAAGTCTGGCTCTTACTCTGCCAGCTACTATTCCAGAAACACATTGATTCTAGCTGTGCTGAAACTTCTGCTTCATTTGTCCATCAGGTGACTGAGTTTCTACAATAGACTCTTTGCATCAACAAATACCATCTACAACAAAGCAACTGCTCTGTGTTCTCTGCAGCCATGCCATCTTTCATGGGTCTGACTCTCAGCAGTAAAACTGGCCTCAACTCTTTCTCCCCACCTTGGGGACAGATTCCAACCCAAGTTATTGGACTCCATCCCTGCTCAGGGCAAGATCTACTGATGATCAGTAAATGGCTGCTAGTTGGAATCTCTTTTTAGGGCTTCTTTTTTCCTTAGTCAGGGTTCTTTTAGAAGGAGTGGAGTGGAGTTTGGGGACACTTACCTGCCTACTGAAGAACATAGGCTTGGCATAGAGGAAGAAGGAAAAGCATAACTTTTTATAATTTTTATACAAAGCTGCTTAGATGCAAGATCATTTCTCCTAAGTGGTCAGCTGCCACATTCATACTTTTGAGTGTCACAAACCCATGTTCTATTTCTCCCTGGGTAGCCCAGGCAGAGCAGGAGGCAGCGTGTTGGTGGGGGTGGGGGTGAGGAACTTGAGTGCAGCACCATACTCAGAAAATCCAGTAGATAGGATGGTGGGCATATCTGCTTCTTCCAGGTCTCAGGCATTCTAACATTTTAATGACCATTTAAAATCTCAGTCTGCAAAAAGCATTTTAAGACCATCCAAGCAATTTAAAGGCAACTGAACCCTTGCAGATGGGAGAACTGTCCTTCCATGACTTTTTGACAGTCTCCCACTTCATTTGAGGCAAAACTGAACTCCTACTCTGGTATTGTGTTTTCTCATGTTGTTTTTTCTCTTTTAGAATGTCTTGAGACAGAACAGACTCAGAACCAAGTATCTGCAAGACAGTAGTGTCTCATGGGTGGATTCATGTCTCACAAGTAGAAATCTCACAGCCACCAGGGGTAGCTACTGTGGCTTCTGCCTTAACACATGTGACTTGATCAGTTGGGGGCAGTCCTGGCCTCTGTTTTAGGCATTAGAGTATTAACTCCCTGCCAATAAACAAGACACAGATCCTGGCAATGCTGCATCGTCTTTGACCACTCTCTTAGATATTAATGTGGCTAAATACTTCAAAACGAACCTGAAGTCTCCCGCTGAAGAGAGCTCAGGTCTAGCCTCATTAACCCTCTCACCAGAAGCAAGGGTGCTGTGGTACTGAGAGCAGTATCCCAGCTGCAGTATGAGCACACACAAGGACAGACTGGCTTTTCTCATGTCTAACCACTTCAACATTTCTTGCCCATGGCCACAAAACGGTGTGTAATCAAGGTCATTCACTAAAACCATCAGTTCTTTTTTCTGTCCTCAGGGATAACAAGGTCTGCCGGGATTCAGAGAGCAAAACTAGTCCAGCACTTCCGTCCCAGTAGCCTCTTAGCATTTAGCAAGGTCTGCCCCTTCTGACTCTCCTGACCATGGAAGAAATAACTTGTACTTTTCTTGTACAACTCTTCTGGGAGGGTTCGTACCATAACTATCTTTGGACTTCCTCCCAGGTCCACATACAGAGCTGTGCAGCTGTATGCAGTTTATAAACTGCACATTTATGAACACATGCGCATAGATGAGACTAAGTGAACACAGGTATTGGCACAGGGATCAGACCCTATTCCTTGGCTGCTGAAACTTGTCAGTGGGTGAAAGGAAGACTGGGAGTGGGGCCACCCAGCAGAGGCATCTCTCTCTCTTTCTCTCTTTCTCTCTCTCTCTCTCTCTCTCTCTCTCACACACACACACACACACACACACAGGTAAAATACCTCAAATCAGAACACTCATGGACATTGGTGGTGGAAAATTGACACAGGTGGTGTTGGGATTGGTGTTGGATCACTGTGTGTCTGAAACTTTATTATGAACAACTTTGCAAATGACTTTGACTTAATAATTAAGATAACAAAAGCAAAAATAAATAAAACTATAATTATTTTTAGGCTAAGACAATAGTAACAAAAAGTGAGGTGGCAAACTAGCAATGGTTTTCTTTGGAATTTTCCATATTAAAGTATACATAAAGTAGAGCTCTTTCTGAGTATCATAAAAATCTTAAAGGTGCTTTAAAATGCTCTTAAATACTTTAAAATGAAAGGTAGTTATCCTTTGGAATAGCAAGGCAGAATGATTATGACATTAACTCAAGATTCCTACATAATTATTTTATTAACACTTACTGGCAAATATTTGGCAAACATTATGGGGAACATTTTAAACATTGTATTTTATTAAAGCACCGTGATGTATGAGCTTATTCATAGTTGGGTTTTATACACACAATATTGCAGCATTAATCCCACCATCAATGCCAACTTCCCTCTACCAATGTTCCAAGGTTTCCTTCCATATCCATCCTCCATCCCCAACTCTAGCTGACTGGTAGGTTCCCTCTTGACAGGTACATTTGTAAGTTCCAATGTTAAAGTTTGGGTCTCTTGATTTCAGTGTTGCTGACTAATTTTGATATTTGGCTCTATAATGCCTTAACAACACTTTTTTTTCCTTAATCCCCTGACCTAGCCACTGTTACTTCTCATCTGTCTCTTCTTCCCCACTCCTCCACTCTTTCTTTCCTTCTCCTTCCTATACACTAAGGTCAAGGTGATCAGGGCATCTTCTTTAAAAACTATGTTCCCTCATTCAGTTATTTTAAATATCACATATAAGTGATATCATCTTGTGTTTATTCTTCTTCCTCTGGTTTACTTCATTTAACACAATAGCTTCCAGTTGTATCCATGTTGCAGCAAACTGCATGATTCCATCATTCCTTAAAGCTATGTAGTATTACATTGTATGTATATATAACATCTTCATGATCCATTCATCTGTCGTTGAACATCTAGATTGATTCCAAATCTTAGCTATTGAACCAAATACTACAATGAATAATGGTGTGCATACATTCTTTTGAATGAATTTTTTTCCTGTCCTGGGGGTAGATATCCCAAAATGGAATTGGTAGGTCATATGGGAGCTCAATTTTGAGTTTGCTGAGTATCCTCCATACTGTTTTCCATAGGGGTTGGATCAAACAACTTTCCCATTAGCAGTGGATGAGGGTTCCTTTTTCACCACATCCCTGCCAACAAAAACTATTCTTAGTATATTTGATAAGTGCCATTATGACTGGTGTAAGATGGTATCTCATTGTTGTTTTGATTTGTATTACCCTAATAATGAGTGATGGTGATCATTTATTCATGTGTCTGTTGGCCATCCATTTGTCTTTCTCAGAGAATTATCTGTTCATTTTCTTTCCCCATTTTTTGATGGGGCTTTTAGATATTTTTTGTTGATCATTGTGAGTAGTTTATATATGCGGTGTATAAATCTTTTATCTGGTATGTTGAGTACAAATATTTTCTCTCACTCCATTAACTGTTGTTTAGCCCTTGTTTTATTTGCCACAGAGAAACTTAAATTTGATGTTGTTTCATGTGTTTAGTTTTGATTCTGTAGCCTTTGCTAACGGCATTATAATGTTGAAGACTCCTTTGAGGTCTAGGTCTTAGAACATTTACCTGTACTGTTCTTAATGTACTTTATAGACTCAGGTCTGATTTCAAGGTCTTAAATCCACCTTTCTTGCAAGTGGTTATCCTAGTCTCCCAACACATTTTTGGGAAAAGGCTGTATTTATTACATTTCATGCTCTCATATTCTTTGTCAAAAATTAACTGACCTTATATATAAGTGGTTGTCCATAGTATTATGTTCTGATCCATTGGTCAGAGAGTCTTTCTTTACTCCAATACCACATTGTTTAGATTACTAAGGCTTTACAGTATAGACTCAAATTAGGCAGTGAGATGCCTCCCAGTTTCCTGTTTTTCAGTGTGGTTTTGGCTATATGGAGTCTTCTATTGATCCATACAAACTTTGTAATTGACTGTTCTAAGTTCTTGAAGAATGTTGTCTGAATTTGGATAGGAATTGCATTGATATAGTAGTTTAGGGAAGATGGTCATTTTGACAATCTTGACTCTTTCAAACCATGAACATGGAACGTTTTTCCATTTCCTAAAGTGTTCAATATCATTATTGAGTGTTTTAATGTTTCCATGATAAAGGTTTATCACTTCTTTTGTTAAGTTGATTCCAAAGTACTTGATGTTTTTGGACACTATTTTAAATGGGATAGATCATTCAATCTCTTTCTCCTTTGATTCATTATTTGAATATAGGAATGCAACTCACTTTTCATATTGATTTTGTAGCCAGTCCCTTTGCTGTATTGGTTCATTGTTTCTAAAAGCTTTGGTATGGACTCTTTAGGGTCCTCAGTAAATATCATCACATCATCTGCAAATAGAGATAATTTGACTTCCTCTTTTCCAACTTGTATCCCTTTGATTTTCTTTACTTGCCTGATTGCTGTTGCCAAGACTTCTAATACAATGTTGAATAAGAGTGGTGACAGTGGATATCTTTATCTTGTTCCTGATTTTAGAAGGAATTCTTTCATTCTTTTCACCATTAAGGATAATATTAGCTCTGGGACTTTTATAGATAGCTCTTACTATCTTACATAATATTTTTCTTTATCATGAATGGGTGTTGGGTCTTGTCAAAAATGTTTTCTACACCAATTGATATTATGATTTTTATCCTGCCCACACGGCAGAGCCTGACAAGCTACTCGTGGCATATGTGATATACCAAAAACAGTAACAAGTCTCACAATGAGATGTTACCGGTGCCTGCTCAAGCAAATCGATGAACAAGGGGACAACAGTGCTACAGTGCAGTGCAGTGCAGTGCATCTTTCCTTTTACTGATGTGGTGTATTTGCATATATTGAACTATTCTTGCATCCTTGGAATGAATCCTACTTGATCATGGTATAGGATTTTGTTGATATGCTGTTAAATTTAGCTTTCTAACATTTTTTGAGGAATTTTGCATTGATGGTTATTAAGTCAATTTGTGATATCTCTGTCAGTTTCAGGTATCAATATAATGTTAGCTTCATAGAGGGTGTTAGGAAGGATTCTTGTGTCTTCAATATTTTAGAAGAGCTTTAGGATCAATGGCAGTAAGTTTTCTCTGACAATTTGATAAAACTAACTTGTAAACTCATCTGGGCCATCACTTTAATTCTTGGGGAGACGGTTAATTCCTGTTTCAAGTTCCTTGCTTGTGATTAGTCTGTTAAGGATGTTTACTCCCTCTTCAATCAGTTTTGGGGGATTACATGTTTGTATAAATCTGTTAATTTCTTCTAGATTCTCTAGCTTAACAGAGCATAGTTTTTCATGGTAATGAAAAAAAAACTGATGATGTCCTGGATTTCTGGGGGGTTATGCTATAGTTTCTCCCTTTTCATTTCTGATCCCATTTACTTGAGCACTTTCTGATTTTTTTACATCATGAGTCAAGCCAATAGTCTGTCTATCTTGTTTATTAATTATTTCAAAGAACAAGCCCCCGTTTTCATTGATTCTTTATATTGCTGTCTTGGTTTCTTTGTTGTTAATTTCTGCTCTGATATGTATTACTTCTTTTCTTCTACTAGTCTCTGGATTCATTTGATATTGGTTCTCCAGATATTTAAGGTACTCATTTAGGTTGATTTTATCGTTTTATTTTTCCTTATGTAGGCCTGTACTGCTATAGGTTTCCCTCCAAGTACTGCTTTTGTGATGTCTTATAATTTTTGGTTTCTTCATTATCATTTGTCTCAGTAATCTCTTCTATTTCTTCCTTGATTTCCTCTTTAATACAGCTATTATACTGCAGCATTTAGTTCTGTCTCTAGATGTTACAGTTTTTTCCCACTTTCTTTTTATGATTAATTTCTATATTCATAGCCCTGTAGTCTGATCATATGCTTTGCATGATTCTTATGTTTGTGAATTTATGTAAGTTAGACATATGTCCTAAAATGTGATCTATCCTGGAGAATATACCATATACTGTCACTGTCACTGTCATCCCGTTGCTCATCGATTTGTTTGAGCGGGAACCAGTAACATCTCTCATTGAGAGAGACTTATTGTTACTGTTTTTGGCATATCCAATACGCACGGGTAACTTGCCAGGCTCTGCCACTCAGGCTCAATACTCTCGGTAGCTTGCAGGGCTCTCCAAGAGGGGCATAGGAATCGAACTCGGGTCAGCCTCGTAAAAGGCAAACACCCTACCACTGTGCTATCGCTCCATATACACTTGAGAATAATGTGTATTTGGCTTTTTGAGAATACAAAGCCCTGTATAAATCCTTTAGTCCCAGTTCTTCTAGTTCTTCATTTAGGGCTCTGGTGTCTTTACTAATATCCTGTCTAGTGGATCTATCTAGTGTTGAAGTCTTCCAATACTATTTTTTCCATCCATGTGTTTCTCTAGGTTTGTGAGCTTACAAACTTACAAACTTTGCTGATCTGACATTATACTTATTAGATTTAGTATTTCTTGGTCTATTGTTCCCTTGATCAATAAGTAGTGTCCATCCCTGTCTCCAATTACTTTCTTTACATTGAATACAATTTTGTCTGATAAGAGTATAGCTGTTCCAGCTTTTTTTAAATTCTTGTTGTTTTCCATTGACCTATATAATTGTTTTCCATACTTCTTCTTGGATCCTGTGTCTATCCTGTGATTTCAGATGTGTTTGCTGTAAGCAGCAAATGGATGGATTTTGTTTCCTGATCCAACCCACCACTCTGTGCTTTTTGATGGGAGAGTTTAACCCATTGACCTTCGGGGATATTATTCAAACAAAAGGCTGTGTTGCCATTTTTACTGTGTAGGGTTTTGGATTCTACAATTGGTTACTTGGTTTATACAAATTGCTCTAAGGCAGTTCATTCAGGATGCATTTTGCTATGACAAATGTAACCAGCTCTTGTTTAAGAATGTTTTTACCCCTCGTCCCATGTAAATGAGAGCTGTGCTGGGTAATCGACTCTACGTTGAAAGTTTCTCTCATTCAGTAATTTGAATATGTTATTCTGGTCTTCTCACTTATACCAATTTATATGAAAGGTATGTTGTGTTTCTTATGTTATTTCCCTTATTTTAAGATTTTTCTGCTATCTTGCTGCTTTAAGAAATTCATCTTTCTCTTTGGTTTTTGGATTACTATGTGCTTGGTGTTGTTCTGTTTGGGTTTATTTTGCTTGGTACTCTTTTTTTTCTGTTTTGGGTCACACCCCGTGATGTACAGGGATTACTCCTGGCTCATGCACTCAGGAATTACTCCTGGCAGTGTTCGGAGGACCATATGGGATGCTGGGAATGGAACCCGGGTCTACTGTATGCAAGGCAAATGCCCTACCTGCTGTGCTATCACTCCAGTCCCATTGTTAAGCACTCTTGGCCTCCTGAATCTGCACAGCTGCCTCCCTGCAGAGAGTAGAGAAGTTCTCAGCAATTATCTCTTTCATCACTTGTTTTTCCCCATTTCCCTTTTTCTTCACCTTCTGTATTTGTATAATTCAGATTATTCTTCCTGTCTTTATTCATTTAGAACCTTTATTTAAATTCTTTTGTTTCTCTTTTCCTTTTCAATTAATCAATTTGGGTCTGGGTTTGTATTTTTGTCTTCATGTTAGTCTAAATGATTCTTGCCCTGTGAAATTCTGTTACTGTGGCATGCTAGTGTGCTATTTAGTGCCTTAATTTCCATTCACATGGACTCTTATCTACTGAAAAAGTTCTTCTTTAATTTGGTTGAATTTCTCATCTAATAATTGCTTAATTTCATGGGTGCTCACTTAATCTCTGTTGCCAGGGCAATGAGTGTTGATTTTAGGTACTCATCAAAGAGGTTCAAGCATTTTGGTGGGCTTGGGGACTTGCCAGGGTTTCTATCCTTATCTGTGACTGCAGTTAGGTTCCTTAGTTTCTCCATTGTAACTCAAGTTTTGTGGATGCTAATGGTGGAGGATTAGATCCCCAATTACTTGAGGACAGATCTGTTAGGTTGCTAATACCAGGTGGCTACCAATATTACATTTATTCAGGTTATTTTTCTCATTGTGCAATATTGTTGTAGTATGTAATCCTCCCCCAAATTGTCAGCTAGTTACTCACTTGAGTTACTCACTTGAATTAACTGACACTTAAGTCAATGTAAAATCTGTGAAATAGGAATGTCCCTCCCCATTTATACCCAATATAATATATATATGAAGTTAATTTCTTCATATTAGCACATCTGCATGGTTTTGGGCAAAGAGGTTAAAGTGACGCAATTGAAGACTAGCAGCCAACATTTAAGTATTTCCCATTACGTGCCTGACATGATTTTAAACCCAATCAACTTTTTGTTCAAATTAGGTTTAAACTCTTAGAAAGAAAGAAGGAAAGAAAGAAAGAAAGAAAGAAAGAAAGAAAGAAAGAAAGAAAGAAAGAAAGAAAGAAAGAAAGAAAGAAAGAAAGAAAGGAAAGAAAGAAAGAAAGAGAAAAAGAGAGAGAGAAAGAAAGAGAAAGAGAGAGAAAGAAAGAAAGAGAAAGAGAGAGAAAGAAAGAAAGAGAAAGAAAGAAAGAAAGAAAGAAAGAAAGAAAGAAAGAAAGAAAGAAAGAAAGAAAGAAAGAAAGAAAGAAAGAAAGAAAGAAAGAAAGAAAGAAAGAGAGAGAGAAAGAAAGAAAGAAGGGAAGAAAGAAAGAAAAGAAAGAAGGAAGGGGAAAAATTGCATAAAAAGCCTAAGAATCCTCTGAGCTCTATAAAACAAAGCTGCAGATTTTCTTCTACAAAGGAGGCCACCAAAGACCATTGATTAATACTTGCATAGCTCCAACTTTGGTAACCATGGAAGTATAAAGAATGGTGGAAAATCTGGTTATCTTCCCTACATGAAGCTAAAAATAATTGCAGGTTGTTAACCTTTGAAAATAAGGAAAATTGATTAAATTGTCAATACCTGGCTTCTTGGAGGAAATCTGAAATCAGCAACAATGATCATATCACAGTATGTGACAAGAAAATTTTGCACTACAAAGGCATGAAACACCCTGAAAACGTCTGTGTCCTACTCTTCAGCTCACTACCAGACCTCTTCCTGGTCATTAGGTACTAACCTCTTTAAGATTGGGTGGAGAACAGGTTTCAAATGTTGAAAATAGATCACCTAGAGGTAGAGGTGTGATCAGAAAGGGCAGACAGAGTTCCACTTTGAATCTTTCCACTCAGCTAGGAAAAAGTAGAGGTTCAGAAATTGTGGTGAACTAAACTGAATTTGAGCAGGTAATTTATGTTTCCCAATTATTTTCTCATTGCCTTTCCTATAATGATTGAATTATATCTTAACTAGTCCAATATACTCTCTTCACATATATGGATACCTGAGACCTTTGACAAAGAAATTCAACTGGACCGTTGGTTTTAGTGATGGGAGTCCACTAAACTAATTAGATTTTTCTCACATTTGACTGCCTTCCAAAACCCCAAACATCTGAAAGATCATTAAGTATTATCTTTGTCCCCATGATAATGTGTTTTTAGTCCATTTTAAAAGAGTTCCACCATTGTAATTAAGGTATATATTGTTGGTATACACATGTTCAGATGTGTCTTTAAGAGAGAAGAGAATATATGTGGTTTAACCTTAAATGAAGTGAAAGAATTGCAAAGACAAATAAATGCTTCAAATCATTAAATTTACATTATTGAAATTGGTCAGCATTTTGTTTTAAATAAAGGCATAGTCCATAATTCAAGAATTACATCAGGTCAAATTTTTTTTTGCTATAGGTAATAACAGAAAAGATAGTTCATGGCCTTGAACTAAAAAAGAAGGAAAGAAAGAAAAGACTACTGACTCTGATTCATTTAAATTTACAATCCCATTCCTAAAGCAAAGAAAGCCACTAGAGGTCTTTCTTGGCTTGGCCTCAAATTCTAATTATAACTTATAAAGGGAGTTCTTAATCCAAGAATAACTCCTTTGAAGTTAAAGAGCAAGAATATAATGATTTTTAAAAAGTGTTCATGTATGACTCCCCCGGAAGGTCATGGCCAGAACTAAGGGAAATTTTCATATTATAGGGTTTTCCTGGAGTAGTACTGGCTATAAAATCATTGCATTTCATCATTGCTAGTGTTATTATAGCAAAATCCCACGAACTGGGGTTTCAACAAGAGAAATCTCTTTCTCACGATTAGAAGATTAGAAATCTGAGATCTAGAGGCAGCAACTTTCCCCCTGTTGCCTCTCTCCTGAGCTGGCAGGTGGCCAGCTTTGCTCATTGGAGTCAGATGGGCTTTCCTCTGTGTCACTCCTAGGGTCTGTCTCTCTCCTAACAAGGACACTAGTCCCACTGGACTAAGGCCTATAAAACATTATTTCATCTTAAGTAACTGCCCCTTAACTATAACATCATGATGTGGTAGAGGTTAGGGCTTCCACTGATGGATACGGGTGGAACATAATTCAGCCCATAACATGAATACAAGCCCAAAGAGAAGAAAAAAGTCAAAAGAACAAAAATCGAGAGATCTTGATAGAGTCAAAGAGAACTGATAGTCAGGATCATTTTTCTGGGTCCAAGTTCATCCCATTCTACAATCCATGGTTCAAACTGTCCCAGAATTTTAAAGAACGTGAGAAATACTCTTTTAATCACATCCTATTATGTCTTTCCATCAACTGTAAATATAGGAAAAGGTTAGAAGGACCCAGGTGGAGAGTCTTTCTGTGTTGGTCCTTGTAGATTTCTGAGGTGAGTACACTCTTAAATATTTTATCCTGCACAGCCCTCTTGGTCCACCCAAAGTATGCTTATCCTCTTAATTCTCAGGAAATACAACTTTATATAGGAGACTGAAAATAGCAGAGACTGAGAAGACATAGATCTTCTGACACAAGTTTCAGGACAACTTCATGTTGTCAAAATGTAGGAGAATATGGGACCACCAGAATCATTCTTCTTATTTTAAGATTTAGATAATAGTCAGAAGAGTTCATAAAATCATGGTGAAAGAGAACTGAAGTACAAGTTATTAGGAAGATATTTAATATAAGACATCTACAGCTAAATTTACCAACATATACCAACATATAAATTTACCAACTATATCCGCAGACTGGCAGCAGTCCATGAACTGGTAGTTAAAGACTACTGAGCTAAAATATGTTAAAATCTATGGGGTTTATTTAAGTATATTAGTTTGAAAGTTTACAAAGATACAGAGTAAGTATGGCTAACTGATTTGCAACAGAAAACAGTAGTAATATAGCAACCGGATGCCCCCTCTGCCCATGTATCTGGGCTGATGACAGAGAATACAGGATAGTGACCTACACATGAGATTACTTAACCAGTCATTATCTCAGGTCTGAGAGATCTCAGCCTGGAAATTGATTTTTTTAGCACATTACTAGAAACACTATTACCCTTTACTCAGGATTTTTTAAAAGTCATTGAGGCTTCTCTATCCTTAGAGGCCGTCCACTTGAGTCAAGTCAAACTCAACTAAGATTGTGTGACCATGACAATGGTTCTTTGTTTCCTCCAGGTTTCCACCCCATGGAAGTTCACAGCACAAGTTGCACATAATATGAAATAATTTTAACTTTTACAAAACCTCTAAGAACAGTTCTCCCCACAAGGCACCTGGTTTGATTAGGGGATATTTCAGTAATGTGCTTAAACTCTCTAAAGCAATCTTTAGTGTAATTATGGTGTAAAGGTTGACATAATTGGATTACTTAGCCAGAAGAAGAAAATGGCTGAAAAGTGACTTAGTAACTGCCTTAACGATAAAAAGGATTTTTCATTAACACTATTAACTAAATGAGGATTATTATAAGGAATCAACTCTTACAGAGACACAATGATATGAGGGAAGGCATAAATGGATTTTTGGAATAATTAAGGTCTAGTAGTAAGTATCTTTAGAATCTTAAGAGGCTAAATACTAGATTGTATTTAGGAACATGGGCAGTTGCTTTAAACAACCACAATGTCCTGAGTCTTTTAAAGCTTTCTGGACTCTTATCTCTCTGAAAGAACAATTTTTCCCAAGTCTATTAAGTTTATCTCTAGCACACCTGATATTTTAGTCAAATAAAATGTTGTAGAAAGAAACCCCATTAACCTGTAGGACATTATGTTGTATATGTATAACTTCTGTGGATGTTTATGAATGAAAAGAAAAAAGGGTAATTTGGTAGTCAATATCCAGTGGCTAATTTAACTTAATTTATTCTACTGTAGAGTAAGAGTGAATAGATTCCATCCTTCAGTGGGAAGGCTTACTTAGGCATACTTGCTCTTGTAATCTATATGTGTGCTACATAGAATAAAAGTGCTATCAACTCTAAGGATATGCAAGGCCATAAGCTGCTTGAATACATGTCCATCAGCCCATAAACACTTTTAGAGCTAGGTCTCAGGTGCTATTCTTTTCTTTTGATTTGGGCTTGGGGCCATACCCAGCTGTTCTCAGGACTAACTCCTGGGTCTGCACTCAGGGATCACTCCTGGCAGGGCTTGGGGGAACATGTGTGGTTCCAGGAATCGAACTCTGGTCAGCATTGTGCAGGCAATTTCCCTACTCACTGTCCTATTGCACTGAATTCAGATGGAACTTCTTGATTTTGACACAATGACACACCTAGCCATGGAGCACCAACTTTGCTGGGTTTGGTATCATAGATGGAAAGAAATTCATTTGCTTGAAAAATGATCAAGAATTTTGGCATTTCTAATAATGAGAGTGAGTGTTCTAGGGACTTTACAGTACAGCAGAAAAATAAAGTTTCTGAATGATATTTCTAGTCTGGATTTTAATTTCCTGGTAAAATATGATTGGGCCAGAAAAATTTTCATACCTAGAACCAAAGTAAAGAAGGCAAGCTCCTAAAAAAGAAACCTGGGGACAGGAGCAATAGCACAGTGGGTAGGGCGTTTGCCTTGTACATGGCCAACCCGGGTTCGATTCCCAGCATCCCATATGGTCCCCTGAGCACCGCCAGGGGTGATTCCTCAGTGCAGAGCCAGGAGTAACCCCTGTGCATCGCCAGGTGTGACCCAAAAAGAAAATAAAAAGAAAGAAAGAAAAGAAACCTAGAGGATTTCTAAGAGGAGGAATGTATGCCAGGTCATGCAGGCAAAATGAAACAGTACAGCTTAGTACCCTTTTCTTTATAGACAAAAAAATGAGTGTTCCAACTCATGCAACAAAGTGTGTTTGATAATGACAATGAGTGATAATAACTCTTATTATCACTTTTATTTTTATTTAATAGTCTATTCTAAAACTCTTTGGAAATGTGTGCTTTTCACTGACAATTACCAGACTCTTCCAGATCATGATTGGAATCTAACAGATAACTACTTCTTTCCACCTCCATTTACACTAAATGCAGACAGTGCTATAGTACAAGCAGAGAATAACTCAAGGAAACAGAAAAAATCAAGAACATGTAGAAAAGTGTGGCCTATTTCTTATTAGTCACTACAACAGATACATTTTTGAACTTTCAAATTAATTTTTCATTACCCCCACTCTCTTTATTTATAAGCCAAGCCTTTGTCTATTTCATCATTCTTTAGAGGTTTCTAGTACTGGTTTACCAGCTCTCTGCAATCTAAAAAAGTGGGTCAAGAGTAAGTGACAAGTCCTTTAATTAATTATGCTCTTCACAGCTTAAGAATTCTCCTTAATTCTTGTGACAGCTCATTTCTTAATGCCTCATTTTCTTCTCTCTCACTCTCTCTCTCTTTCTCTTTCTCCCAGATTTACTGAGGCACTGGTGAAAGTTTAAAATTATGTATAGAAAGATTTAAAAGTTCTTGATTTAATACATATCTATACTGAGAAGTAATAATAATCAAACTAACAAGCATACCATCACCTCACATGGCTATATATATTTTATGTACATGATAAAACATATTATACACATTTTTAAAGATTTAATAATATAGAAAAGTTATTCAGAAAATTTCCAGCATATTGAAGGTGGAAAGATAGTACAGTGAGAAGGGCATTTGCCTTGTATACAGCTGGCCTGCATTCAATCTCCAAAACCGAATATGGTCCCCCTAGTTCTGCCAAGAGTGATCCTGAGAACAGAACCAGGAGGAAGTCATGAGCACCACTGAATGTGGTCCCAATCCCCCCCAACATCCAAAAAAAGAAACAAAAATTTCCAGTACACAATACAAAACAAATTGAAATGTGTTGTACTTATATTGAAACGTTTTGAAATGTATTGCATTCGTTTTTAATGGAATCTCCATCAAACTTTCAATGGCACCTTTTTAAACCTATTTTGTTTGCTTCTTATAACACTGGGAACCAAACCCAGGGACTCACATATGCAAGAAGTGACTTTTACCACAGAGCCACACCCTTGACTCATAAAACTTTTTGAAAAAGTAAAGAAATTTCTTAGGGCACAGGGTCATAGGTGCATGCTTTACACATGTGCAACCCTGGGTCCATCCCACCACCTCATGGCTCACCCCCATAATTGCAAAGTGTATCTCTGGGTCCTGTTGGTTGCGGCTCTGGTGGGCCCCAGTGCCCAGGGGTCCAAGCAGCATCACATCCTCAGACCTAAGAATGGAATTGTATAATCTGATTGACTGAGTATCACTAAGAGTGGCCCTCAGGTCCTCTGAGCATCTCCAATCCACAGAGAGAGGTATATAGAAAGAGATTATTTAAAAAGTTGTAAAATTCTGGTGCTATCATAAAATAAATCAAATTTTCAGAGCAATATTGAGTAAGAAAGGTAAAGTTGGAAGCATCTTGTTTTCTGATTTCAAAGTTAACATAATAAAACTAATATGATACTTTTTAACACTACTGAGACTTCCTAAACTACAATGAAACTTTAAAAATTGAAAAGAGTGTGATATTGACATATATATATAGATATATGGATTAATGGAACAGAAGTAGTGTACAGGAAATAACAAACATATCTACAATCAACTAATTTTTGAAAAGAAACCTAAAAACACACAATGAGAGGCAGAGACATGGTACAGAGGTCAAGGTGGTGGCTTCACATATAGCAGCTGTTGACCTTGGCTCGATCCCCAGTACTGAATACGGTCCTCAAGCACTGCCAAGAGAGATCTCTGAGCACAAATTCCAGAGGATGCCCTGAGCACTTCCAGGTGTGGGAAAAATACTTCTCTTCTCTCCACTGCCAAAAAAAGAAAGGAATAACACACTGAACAGGGATCTTCTGTTCAGTAAATGGAATTAGAGAAACTGAAATTCCATATTCAAAAGAGTTAAATTAGTCAATAGAACTGTGATCTTAGTGTGCTGGAGAGGGGAGGAATTTAGGGATGAAGGTAGAGGGATGCAGTCATTCTTTAATGGGCATGGTTTAGCAGTACTGCAAGTATAAACCTATAATTTTAGGACTAACGTAAAAATTAAATAAATCACCTAAAAGGGCTACAAATGCATTTCTGAAAGAGAAAAGGAAGAAAAATCTATTATTACACCATCAATTTAAAATGAGTTAAATTAATATGCACTTAATTTTTAACTTCCCAAATATTTGCTAATTAACTAATGTGCTATGCCAGGTGTTGAGTACAAAAGACACAGAAAGCAAAGCATTGTCTCACTCTATCTAGTGTGTGTTGAAGTCAAACAAAAGAGAAAGAGTATAAATAAATATATATTATGATAACGCTGGACAATTTTATTGAAAGAACAAATTTCTATATTATTTCACGTCCAGGCAGAGGCTGCAGAGACAGTACAGTGGATAAAGCACTTGCCTTGCACATGACCAACCTGAGTTTGGTTCCTGGCACCACGTACGGTCTCCGAGCAGCCCCAGTAGGATTGATCCTTGAATGCAGAGCCAGGAGCAAGCCCTGAGCACTGCTGTGCGTGCCCCAACTCCACCCCCGAAAGGGAAATATGGGCCCTTAAGATCATTCTCAGTCTATACAATTTACTAGGACAAATGATACTCTGGAGCAGTTGCTTTTGGGTGGGGCGCGGGAGGCAAACACAGCGGTGCTCAGGGCTTACTTCTGGCTCTGCACTCAGGGTAACACCTAGCAGGATTTGAAAAACCATACATGGTGCCAAGGTCAGTCGTGTTCAAGGCAAGCACCCTACCTATTGCACCAGTGCTCCAGTCTCCAGCTCCAGAACTATTGCTCCAATCCCAGCAGTTGCACTCTTATTTACAATTTAATGGGGGGGGGGGGAGCAGGAAGGAAACATAGTTTACAATCAGCAAATGAAAAAGGCAAAAGAGGCAAAGTCCAAAAAAAAATAAACACAATCATCCATAAGTTTTCCTCTGAAGTTGTTAGAAAGGAATGCATGTAATTCTCCCAGTAATGGTGTTGACTACACATCTGAAGCATAGTTAGCTGGAGAAGCTAATCAGTTCTGCTGTTCCCAAATTTTAATTCAGGCACATATATCTTCTGTAAGACTGCCTCAACTTCTCAGACACTAGGCCCTCACAGAAAGAACATCATTCATTCAGCTCAAATCACATGGCTTCAACCATACAAAAATCTGATATTGGACAGAAAATTCCAAAGACTCCTTATTTATCCTCTAGTATCTAGCTCTTTAGGTAGGTCTTTCAATGGAACGTTCAAGGTTTTAATATCTTTTATGCTGAAGAAAACCTTTATGGCACATTGAAAAAAATAATGGCGTATATCTAGTTTAAACTGGCTTTTCAGAGATTCCACTCCTGAGGAAGTAGATTTTACTATGAGACGAAATAAGAGGACCAAAAGTAGTGAAAAGAATTTCCACTAGAGAGATTCAAATGTGAGATCTGAAATGGGAAAGTCCCTGCATTATTGAACAGCTTTACTAGGGCAAAGACGGAAATTCATCAAAGGGAGAATCATTCCATCTAAACACAGAAAAGTAGACAGGAACCCAATTGCACAGAGCCTAAAAAGTCTTGTTAAGGATATTCTACTTTATGTTTATCTCAAACACAACAGAAAATCATTGGGGAGTAATAAGCTTCTAAATTGCTTTAAAAAGAATAACCATACTGGCTACTTCATAACAAATGAATTGTAAGGAATTAAGAGCAAGCTGGAGTGATAAGTTACAAGACCACTGAAATATTTCAATAAATATTTAAAGACAATAAAAAGTGAGAGTGGCTATAACTAGCTGTAATGTGGGGATAATGAGAAGTCAGTAGACTAAAAATGTATTGGGGAATACCAAGGCTGTCCTAGATCACTCCCATGTTTTGGGTTTAGGAAACTAGTTTAACAGAAGTCATATTTACTCCAGAAAGGGAACCTGGAGAAGTATCAGATTAATTGATAAAAGATTCGAAGTTTAATATACACTCAATAATTCCGTGGCATATTCCTCACAAAGAGGAAAAGCACTAAAATGAGCTCACATTTATTTCAAGACAATAAAACTACTTCATTAATTACGTATCAATAAACATTTTCCACCATTCAGATTTCTCAGTTAGCTGTCAGTTATGACAGAGAGGAAACAGTCTCTGTACCTAAGGAAAAATCAGTGTCCTAGCCTTAACTATGCTTCCATTCTCCTTCCACTAACAAAGGTGAACTGTCTGGAAGTGGAGAAAGAAAACATAAGACTTATTTCTTTTAAGAATTCAAACAATAATAGTGAGTTTTTTAAAAAATATTGAATGTAGTCAAAGTATAGTGAAAGTAAAGTGAAATTTATCAGTTACACAGGCGGGGTGGGGGTTGGGGATGTGGGGGGTGGGGGAGGTATACTGTGATTCTTGGTGGTGGAATATGTGCACTGGTGAAGAGATGGGTGTTCGAGCATTGTATAACTGAGAGTTAAACCTGAAAGCTTTGTAACTTTCCACATGGTGATTCAATAAAAAAAAAATTCAGTGAAAATTTGCAATAGGCATAAATGTGTTGATACCTGTGGGTTGTGTGTAAGTATACAACTTTGAGGATGAAGCAATTAAGCACATATTAAGTGACTTCCAAGAAAATAATTTAAAAAAAGATCCTTAAGGTCTTTTCTTTTTCCAATAAAAGGGTAAACATAGTCACAATATGAGAGCAACATGTCATTAAGGAACAAGATGCAGAAAGTAAATATATCTTAATGAGCTTGTATATCTTTTGTACTGTATCATTTCTAACACCTGCAGTTTTTTCTCTTTATAAACTAGTATTTTTAACTGTTACACATTTCTAGAATAACTGAAATCTAGTCAAGTCGCAGTCTCCTTCAGTTGCAACCGAGATGCTAATAAGTTTAGACAAGTGAACATAACTTTATAAAGCAGTAGAGACGTCGATTGGTCCATTACCAAAAAAATTAATACATAGGCAGGGCTTGAGAAATGCATATCCTTCTTTTAACTACTTAGCAATAAAAACAACTGTCAGCTAAAATCCCCAAAGTCAAGTGATACAAATGATATTGTCAGAGGCAAAACCTGTAGTCAAGCTGCATTTCACCTGTACTACACTGCTTTATTAATATATGTAAGCTGACAGCTTATCACCAAGAACTGTTTACCCATGAGTTATTCACCATTATTATTCACCCATGAATTGTCCCTCCAGTGACTTAGAAAAAACACTGAGTATATAATTTTAATGTCAAAGGCCTTCCACAGTTGGGCAACGTAAAGAGTTCTTTATAGTATTCTGTTGTTTTTCCTGAAATAAAATTAATCTGAAAAGTGCATTAATTCAAAAATCAACTAATCAGCAGGAAACATCTTCAGGTCAGACTGAAAGACATATTAGTAAATCTGAAGGGAAGTAAACTAGAAAACATCCCTCAACAACACACATTGGAGTCAGAAAGTAAGTTTGCTGAGCGATTAAAGACTTTTTTTGGCTCTATTTATATAAATAGAAAATGTTTTCATGTCCTCTTCACATACGGCTGACATCATTTGAGTGCATGTCTTTAGGCAAGAGATGCATTATTCCACCCCGATAGCTTCCTACGAAAGGGCAAGTCTGTTCCAATAACTTCTGAGATGAACAATACAGATGTTTCCCTTCATAGCTTTGGTTCATTTGTGTGGCCTGTGCTGATTTGTGTTGACATGTAAATGGGGCCAGCCACTTAGAACACGAACTGTTCATGGATTTTAAGAGCAAATCAAATGAACTATTGATCAGTTAGCTGTGGAACTACTTTGGCGGCAACAACTTGTGACTTTTAGTAGGAATTTAAACCAAATGGGAACAGAAAGACGGTCTGTGGGCACTGAAGGTGCACTGCTGTGACCCCAGCCCACAGCTTCCTGGGAGTTACAGCTGAGGGAACTCAGTACTCCCAGCAAGCAGAGAGTTAGCTTAGGCTTAGATGCGAGGAGGTTCACAACTGTATTAGAAATTATGGAATAAATTTGCAAATAAAAATGGGCATTCAGGGCCACAGTAATTGAACAGAGGTTACAGCACTTGTCTTGCATGCACCCAACCTGGAGTCTATCCCCAGCACACCTATCCAGGTGTGTCCCTGGAGCCCTAACAGGAGTGATCCTTGAGCACAGAGTCAGAAGTAAGTAAGCACTACCACATGTGCCCCCCGCCCGTCACCCAAAACAACAGCAAGTGGCTATTCAGTAATTAATATTTTACACTGCAGATATTTTAAAGCCATTTTGATCTAATATTTTTAAATAGTCCATTTTCAAGCAGTTAGGTTGTATTTGAACACGAAAATGGATTTTCAGAGCTATGGGCATCCACTTAGGTCTCTGTGTGAGTATATGCATATATTTTAAAATTCAACCCATTAAAAACTTATATAGAGTTAAGTTGTCAGGTGCCTGGCCTTTAATAATATTATTAAAATAATAAAAACTCTATTATTATATCAATGATATCAAGAGTTTGAAAACTGAACATTACAAACCTCAAAAGTAGCTAACTGCCTTGGTAATTTTAATTAATAAAACTGAATAATAACTGTTTTTATTCTTTTAGAATAAAATAATACTGCACTATGGTGAGACCACACTAAAAACCACTATGCCAAACTGATATCCTAACCTGTATTAGATATTCAAAAATGGGGGCCAGAGCGATAGCACAGCGGGTAGGGTGTTTGCCTTGCATGCGGCTGACCCGGGTTCAATCCCCGGCATCCCATATGGTCCCCCAAGCACTGCCAGGAGTAATTCCTGAGTGTAAAGCCAGGAGTAACCCCTGAGCATCACTGGGTTGTGACCCAAAAAGCAAAAAAAAAAAAAGATATTCAAAAATGTTTATTGTATTAATGAGTGATCCATTAACTCCAGTTTTTAAAGCTTTCACCAACTACTGAACTCAACAATTACTTTAAATGAAAATCTGTGGTCTTGAGCAGAGTGCTGAAACTGGAATACAGAATTAATTTAGATTGCTTTTTAATATTTAAGTTTTGTCTCCGCAGTTTTTCCTGGGAAATTTTCTGTAATTTAAAATTGACATCCACTTACTAAAAATACAGCATCTATAGCTGCATAAGTACAACATATGAGTCCATTGTATACATTGTGTATGTGTATAATCACACTGTCTGGTTAGAATCCATGACCAAATAGATGTCAAACTAAAATCTTCAATTCTATTTCTTTCATGTGAACTTTAAAAAAATTAGTCTGTAAGGGCTAAGGAAATAATGCAGCAGGTAGACTGTTTGTCTTGTCCACAGCCTGCCCGAATTTAAGCTCTGTTTCCCATATAGTCCCCTGTGCAGCACCAGGAGTAATTCCCGAGTGCAGAGCCAGGACTAACCATAGAGTATTGCTGGGTGAGGCCCCAAAATAAAAATAACAAGAAGGAAGATTTACTTTGTAAGAAACTTTCAATTAAAAAATTTAAAAGTAGCTAAATACGGTTAAAAAATTAATTTTTAAAAAAAATTTCGAAAAGTAGTTAAATATGGTTTCTATGTATTACATCCCCATGACTTATTTTATAAATAAAATTTTGTGACTTTTTTACCCCCTTTACCTTTTACCCTCTGCCTGGCTTCTGGCCTCTTTATTACAACTGAATGCCAGGTGTATTCCTAGACCTCTACAAATTTCTTTTTTTGTACTAATTTTTTCTAACACATATTGCTTGGGGCTTTCTTTCCTAAGATACATATAGCATTCTCAATAAAATTTTATGTACCTATCTTATACATTGCGTATCTTGTTCCACAGATGGCACAATGCTCCTTGCCTTAAAGCAATATGTATGTTTTAAATAAGCTAAATGGGGTAACATAAAGTGAAAGGTCAAAGGAATTGTTGAGATGGAAGTCAGCAAGGAACAATTACAGTTATAGGCCCTTTCATAAAGGAAAGCGTCCATTCAAAAGGTTAAGAGTCAAAAGCTCGCCAGATTCTTCTGTTTGATATTCAGCCATTGCAGGTGAGGCTGGCCTCCAAAGTATCACTGTGCTTAATCCAGAATGGGAGATATAAATAGGCATGCAACAAATTAATCAATCAATTACATGCTGCTCACAATTATTCTTTCTGTCATTTGGTGGAGATGGGCAGAGAAGAAAGAGAGTGACCACAGCGTAATCCCTTAGCATCTTCTAGATGGTCTAGAAGGACACTGGAAAACCTATGGGTACACGTAGCAGCCCACCAAGCTCAATAAGCAGAAATAATATCACTGAAGACATAAACAACAATAAATCTTCATGCAATGTCTTTAGTGACACCATGATGAGGATTTTCAGTGAATTCAAAGAAATTACAGCATGCATAGTCAGCAAAGCACAAAAAATTGTAAGACTGAAAAGAACAGTGACCACAATAAAAAAGACAAGTAGAATGTGGTAGGTGATATTGAAAAGTCAATAGAAGTTATGAATAACAGAATAGAAGCTGAGAAAAATATCAAGGAGCTTCAACATGAGAGGGAGGTAGACAATAAGCAGGTAGAAAACAGTCTGAAAAGAAATGAACAGCATACCAGAGAAGTTTGGGATGAGTTCAAGAGGAATACTATAAGAGTCTTCGGGGTCCCTGAAGAACAGGAAGGCAAATTGATGACAAAACAATATTTAAGGAAATCACTGATAAGAACATTCTCAGATTTAAGGATTACAGGCACTTAAATCAAAGAGGCCTGAAGGGTTCCAGTGAAGATAGACTCAACTGAAAAAACTCCAAGTCGGGCTATGCTCAAAATGACAAAATGCAAAGATATGGAGAGAATACTGAAAACATCAAGATTAAAAAAAATAAATTTACATACAAAGGAAAGCCCATAAGATGTACAGCAGACAGATCTACCTAATGAAATTCTGTGAGCCAGAAGAATAGCAAAGGAATATAGTAAAAAACTCAGTGAAATAAACACCTCACTGAGAATACTCCACCCAGCTAGACTGTCATTCAAATTTGAAGAAATTATACAGAGATTCATGGACAGGCAACAGCTTGGGAAATTCATAGCCTTGAAACAAGTTTTCCAAGAGGTCTTAAAAGAGTCTTTCTAAAGGCCAGGATGAAGTCCCCAGTATGTGGAACTGAGTATGGACCCGTGGTGCATATGATTGCCCTCTGCTACATTAAGAAAGGTATGTATACTCCTAGCTTACTCAGGAATTTTGTACATCTCAATAATGAATTAATATATCTTATTTATATTGGTTCAAATCTTAATCAATCATCACAAATTGAATTTTATTGATTTATTTTCTGATAATTCCATTAATTCCATTTCTTTAAGTTTTGTTGGAGCAAGTAAAATAAAATAGCTATATGCCTGCGAAGGAGCAGACTGGGGGTGGGAGAGAACCTAGGGACATTGGTGGAGGGAAGGGGACACTGGTGAAGGGTTTGGTATTGGAACCCTGTATTTCTTTAAGCACAGGGGGTAGGGCATTTGTCTTGCACGTGGCCGACCTGGGTTTGATTCCTCCAACCCTCTTGGAGAGTCTGGCAAGCTACCAAGAGTATCCTGCCCACACAGCAGAGCCTGGCAAGCTACCTGTGGCATATTCGATATGCCAAAAACAGTAACGACAAGTTTCACAATGGAAACGTTACTGGTGCCCGCTCGAGCAAATAGATGAACAATGGGATGACACTGGTACAGTGCTATTAACAACTTTGCAAATCAAATTGTCTTAGTAAAACTAAAAAAAAGAAAAAGGACACACCAACAGCCAATGACATTTTACAAACTTCCCTGTATACCCATTGCTTCCTCATTTAGTCAATTAATTCTTGTGTCTTTATTAAAAAGTCAGTGTGCCCATTGCCTTTCAGAACACAAACTGTCCTTCCCCAAGGATCAAGCCCCTGAGGCAGTAACATGACTCCTAAATATTCTCTCAACAACTCCCATGGTGGTCCTATGCCAAAAACAGGCTTACCTCTAAAGGATGATGAGGATTCTTCCATTACACATCTTTATCCTTCAGAATTTCTCTTGCTTCAAAAATAGTTCTATCCCTCTGCAATAAGGGGCTTCAACCCTACCCAGGGCTCACCATATCTCCCCTCTGCCCCCCAAGGTCAAAAGACAGAGACATTTGAATCAAGGTGAAGGAAGTGTCTTCCATGCTGCACTCACATACGGTTTCTAAACAGAGAGAGAAACCTACCCTGCTTTCTTAGGACAGTTTCCACAATTCTTTTTTGTGCTGCCATGCCCCTCTGCCTATATTTATTTCTTTCTCTTTATGTTTTCTTCTTTTTGTTTTCAATAAAAGCATAGTTAAAAAGAGAAAAGAGGGGCTGGAGTGATAGCACAGTGGGGAGGGCGTTTGCCTTGCACACGGCCGACCCAGGCTCGATTCCCAGCATCCCATATTGTCCCCTGAGCACTGCCAGGAGTAATTCCTGAGTGCATGAGCCAGAAGTAACCCCTCTGCGTTGCCAGATGTGACCCAAAAAGCAAAATAAAATAAAATAAAATAAAATAAAAAGAGAAAAAAAATAAAGTTTGGAATTTAATTATTTTCATATGTTAGGAACCGAGAATCCATATCCTTGTTTCCCATATTTTTTCTTTTTTTTATTATTGTTGTTTTTATCATATTTTATTTTATCGAATCACCAGGAAATGAAGTTACAAAGCTTTTTTGATTGAGTTTCAGTCACACAATAATAGAACACCCAGCCCTCCACCAGTGCACATTTTCCACTACCATTGTCTCTATTATCCACCCCACCTCATTCTACCCCGTGCCTCTGTGGCAGGCACCTTCCTTCATACTCCGCCTCTACTTGTAAGCATCGTGGTTTGCAATACAGATACTGAAGGCCATCGTGTTTGGTCCTTAGTTCTTCTTTCAGCACACATCTCTCATCCCAAGCAATTCCTCCAACCATCACTGATTTAGTGGTCCCTTCTCCATCCCAACTGCGAAATCTCCCAGCACATGAGGCAAACTTAACACCCAAGGACAACAGAGACAAGGGCTAGGAGTATGCTCCATAGTTTGGGAGCTGTTTCCCATATTTTATCACAGGAACTTATTTGGGGTCCCTCCTCTTATTGTGGCACCAAATCACTGCTGGTGCTGCTCAACACTAGGGGTGGTTCCCTCCAGACAGAAAATGTATACTCTTGGCACTTTTCCCAGATGTCAGGACTTGAATTTGCAAGCTAAACACACTAGTTTAATCAACTGAAATAACATTTTATGTTTTAAAACAAATCAGAAGAGATCTGTGCAACTATTAGAGATATAACTTTTAAGCCTATGAGATCTCACATGGTAATTTTGATAATGAAACTCAATGGGGTGAAAACCAATGTCTTGAAAATGTAGTGAAATGTATCTGCATAGGACCTCAAATGTTAAAATCCAACATTTTAAATCTTACATAAAAACATTCTCTTCCAAACACTAGGATAGTCACACTATTAAAAAAATAAATATGTACAATCTTCAAAATGTTGCTTTCTTTCCCATTAAATGTCAATTGCTTCAAGGAAAAACAGAAAGAAACAATGTTTCTCCCTGATGGGATAGCTTTTCAGCTTTTCAGGCTTAAAATTCTTTATCTCCACATTCACCCATTCCCCCCAAGTACAAACTCTAGGTTTAAGAAGTGGCTTCTGAAACAAGTCTCTCTATCCCAGCAACCAGAAACAGATTTCTTTCGGGTTTTATTTTTGTTATCAAGAGCCAATTCACTTTAACCAAGGGACAAAGCAGATCGGTGAATGTTAAGTCAGAGCCCAGATTCACGACGCTCTGTAGCTTAAAAAAAAAAAAAAATCTCAGGATGCCGTCAAAAGCATCTCTTCCTAACAAACCTAGACTTTTTTTTTTCAATTCAATAGTTTGGCTAGACTATATTGAACTAGAATGATGGGCATATATACAAAGAAACTAGACTGTAAATTTCTATTTACATTTTAGTACCTCTGCCAGTATCACATAGAATGACAAGTTTCCATTTAAGGAGCAATGAATGATCATGGCATAATTAATATTAATAGGGCTATTACATAGCTACAAATCATTTATATATTTGAATGAAGCTTCTACCTCTTTCTCTGAGCTATTTTTCTATTGGTATTATTATAACCTTTAGATACTTATTTTAACTTCTGGAAGCAGTTTAATCTCACCACTCTAACATCAAAAGTAAAACTCAAAAATATCATTTAAATATAATTAAAATTTTTTCTTTCAGAGTTTCTAAATTTTCCTTATAAAGGCACCCTATTGCTACATTACTTGGCTTCTTAAATCATTTAAATACTATCGCCATCTACAAATAGCTCCAATTATTCAAGCGCTCATAAGAATAGAGCAAGATTTCTTCATAAGAAATAAGGCAGGAAAAATACCAAATAGTGACCATATGGCAATATGGCCAGTATCAACTCAAGATAATATACTTATTTATTTCACACTCCCCTTGATACTTAAACCTGCCAGGCAAAGAGACTGCAAAGTTATTTGTCAGATATAAAACTAGGCAACATTGCTAATTGCAACTAGAGTGAAAGAACGGGGTTTCCATCACTGAAATAATGCTCTGAATCAGAACTGACTCCTCCTGGGACTACATCATTTCTTCAAAGGGCTAAATAAAGCATTCATTCTGTGGTTTGTGACTCCCCTTCGCAAGACACAGTAACTTTTCAAACAAAATTGAGATTTCTGAATAGTAGAGTTAATGTTAAACTTTTATTTATTTTTTGTTTACTTTTAACTTAAAAGCAAAACAGGTTTTGTTTGGTTTTTCTGTGAAGGGTGGGGGAAGGCATATCCAGTGATGTTCAGGGGGTTCTCCTAGTCTACATTAATTCAGGTTCTCCTAGTCTGCATTAATTCAGTAATTAATCCTGGAAATGCTTGAGAGACCACATGGAATTGAACATGGGTCAGCTGCATGCAAGGCAACCTGCTGTTCTATTGCTCCACCCCTTAAAAGCAAAATAAAGAAGTGAAATTTGTATCATATATAGGGCTCTTAAGATATATAATACTTTGTACAGCTCACATTCATTTAATGAGAAATACTATTTTCACTAAAAATATTCAGAACGTTTGTGGTATAAAAATAAATTGTACCAACCTTTAAATATGTTTCTTTCAAAACATTACTAGTACTTTAACAACTTAAATGTGTTTAAATAAATAATGTGATAATTGTTTAAATAATCAACTTGGAGGCTAGAGTGATAGTACAGTGGGCAGGACTCTTGCCTTGCACGTGGAAGACCCCAGTTTGATTCTCAGCAGCTTAGATGGGACCCAGTGCCACCAAGAGTGGTGGAGCTTTCCTGGAACACAGGACCAGGAGTTAACCTTAAGTAGCAAACTGTGGCACCAACACCAAACTAAATAAATAAATTAAATGGAAACTATTGTATCCCCTTCCTATTAAAAAACAAATTACAGTATAATAAATGATTAATTTAAAGTAAATTTAGATTCTTTTGAGACTTGTAATATTGTCTATTGCCTGCACATAAAGCAATTCATTTTTCTCCAACAGAAATAGAACTTTCATGTCTAAGTTTTCCAGTTGGTTCTGTTAACTCCCCACAATTTACTTTTCCTCTCAGTCTCAGTCATGCTGGATAGGGAGGGGGCCGGGTGGCATTCTCAAAGAAAGAATCACTAGAGCTAATGCTGGCAGTGCCAGGAGTCATGACTCTATTTTAAATTTAAATATCTAAACAGGTTTTCAGATCCTTTCACACGGTAACACAGTTGCCTTTGTGTAAGAAAACTTACATTTCTAAAACAGTACATAGGTTTATAATTTTAGTGAATGATAATGGCATAATTAATATTAATAGAGCCATTACATCTTAGAGATGTAATGCCATAGTCAGGGAACTATACTGCCAAGAACGTGGGCTGCAGAAAATATTAAGATCCAGATTTGAGTGTAGGCTTCACTGATGGATGTGTTTGAACTCCTAGGAATTATTTTTACCTTTAAGCTTCAGATTCTTTTATTTTGTATCTTTAATGAATTTTTTTTGAATCACAGTGAAATATACAGTTATAAAGGTTGTTCATTTTTCATTATTGTTCATTTTTCATTATTCATTATTTCATTGTTCATTATTCATTATTGTTCGGCATTATTCATTCATCATTGTTCATTATTGGGTTTGTTATTAATGATCCAACACCCATCCCTCCACCAGTGCACATTTCCCACTACCAATGTCCCCAATTTTCCTCCTACACCCTAATCTCTATTTCTCTCCCTCCCTACGCCCTCCTTTCTTCCCTCCCTCCACTTTCTCTCCCCCGTCCCCCTCTCTCTCTCACTCTCTCTTTCTTTCTCTCTCTCTCTGTCTTTGTCCCTTTCTCCCTTTTGGGCCTCGCAATAGCTTCAGATTCTTATCCTGTAACCTTGTCATAAGTATAGCATGAAAAAAAAATAAAAGCAAAATACCTTAGGGAAGGCTTGAAACAAAACAGATGGTTGTCTAGATTTACTTTATCCTCACGGATATGCAGTTCAAATATAAGCTAAATCTTTATCTTGTTTCTTTGCTACCTGGCCACAACTAAATAAACTCATGACCCAGTGTTAGAAATTCCTGTGATCTCAATAACAGGACCTGGAACTAAAGAAAATAATAGAACTAAGGACCAGAGAGATAATACATCAGGAAGGGCACTTCGTTGAATGTGAATGCAGGAAACCTGAGTTCGATCACTGACATCATATATGGTCCCCTAAGCACTGCCAGGAATAATCCCTGAGTGCCAAGTTACGAGGAAGAGGAAGTCCTGAACACTACTAGGTGTGGCCCCAAAACAGTAAAAGTAAAATATTTTTTCTAAAAAAATTAATAAATAAAAATAAAATAATATAACTGAATATCTTTGAGATTACTTTTAATGTACTTTTTATATGAGTTCAGTAAAATAATTATCTAGTGGGCTTAAAAATGACAGAGCTTTCCCTATAAATAGCTGGTTCAGTTCACAGGAACAAAACCAACAACTAACTAATTTAATCAATCATCAACCTTATACTCTGCAGAGTGCTTTACTACATGTAACCCTTAGCAACTCTAAAGCTGTCTTTATTATTCCCATTTTCCAGACCAAAACAACCCCCATAAATGAAGGTCAAATATATGATCTGCTCTAGATTGTGGTTATGTTAATAACATGTGAATTTATATATATATATATGTTTATATATACCAAGGGTCACACCCATAAGCCACCTCCTGCCAGTGCCAGATAATATCCTCATGGGCCACCCTCCAGAACTCATGGCTGCTTCTCCCAGGAGGGAGCATAATTTGAGGTTCCTATAACCATTCCACCGAACTCCGTGCCAGAGGCTATTTCCACTCGGGGTGCCCCAGAGAGGGGCGAGTGAGAGCCCTCCCCACCCCAAGGGACCCAGCCCTGACAGCTGACCTTCACTACCCAACTGCTGCCATGCTCCAGGCCACTTTCCACATGCTCGGGCCAAGTCTCACGCATGAATGAACATATTTCTGAACCGTGTGACACATCATAAGACACTACCTATGCATCTTCCATAAAATCATAGAGGGATATATGTATATATATATACACATATATATATACACATATATGCCTCTTGGAGAGCCCGGCAAGCTACAGAGAGTATCCTGCCCATGCAGCAGAGCCTGGCAAGCTCCCCATGGCATATTTGATATGCCAAAAATGTAACAATACCAGGTCTTATTCCCCTGACCCTGAAAGATCCTCCAATCATTGGGAAAGACAAGTAAGGAGAGGCTGCTAAAATCTCAGGGCTGGGATGAATGGAGACATTACTGGCGCCCGCTCGAGTAAATTGATGAACAATGGGATAATGGTGATACAGTGATATATACATAGATACATATATAATATACTAGTATATTGCTGCTAGGTTGATCCCACATTTGTCAAACCCAAAAGTCTAATAAAACTATTTTTTCTGAAAAACATCTTCAGTGTCTCAAAAGAAGAAACTCTTTCACTATAGGTTGTTAAAAAACATTCCTGTATGTGTATGTTGTATGCTTTATATTTTAGTTCTGCAACTTCCTGAACTGCTACTCATTCATATCATTCAATCCTCACTCAAAACGTGACGGCTGTGATAGAAATTGTCTGCCAGGAATTCAAAGACTCCATTTGTCTTCAAACTGCCTCAGATATATAAAATATAATTTTTAAAACCAGACCACAAACTCTTTCACTGTCATAATGTCTTTTTGGAAAAATTTAAAAATTATCCAGACATCCAAAGCATATAAGCAAAAGTACATCTGAACCCTGTCATTTTCACTCCATTATCTGTGTCACTGAACTGCACTTATTGGTTTTGATTAAATGTGATAGCATGTGGTTAGACTTGACAGAAATTGAACTATTACTGGCCAGCATTCATAAAGGAAGACAGCTCTCTAGCTTGAAAATATATCATGGCTTCTATCCTTATTTTGAGATTATTTTTAACTTCTGAATGCATCTTCATCAAATCCAGAAGACCATATTCCTTTGTGATTAAACTGAGTCAGTGCATCTGCTTTGTTAACTTAAAATAAGATTATGCAGTTTTCTGATCAAAAAACAGGAGGTGATCATATTTCTTCAAAGAAGATTGATTGCCCAGCAGGATTTGATGAAAATAATAATAATCACAATTACAGCTGCATAAATACACTTCACATTCTGTCTTATATATTTAGCAATTCAAGGCAAATGGTAAAATGATAAAATATGGCTTGAAAGAGACAGTCTATACAGACAAAATCTGCACTTTCAGGTTATTATGACCATTCCTTCTTTATTGTTATATCACGAAACATCTGAAGAAAATAAGCTATATACATGGTGAATTCAATCTGTTTCAAAAATATAGTGTTTGTTCACTTTTAAGTACCCAGGACAGGTATGTGCAGAGATCAGAACTGAGTTTAATAAAAACTTCATGACTTACAAATGATCACATGACTATACACCCAAAATGATGTCATACATTTACTATGTCAATTGTATCATCAGCCCTACATTCTTACTGTGCCCACAGATTAACAATCACCAAGGTATAACTAGCTTATGGGCAATGAAAACTGAACCGCTAATTGGCTAATACAGAAAAATCAATTGACTAAAGTGTCCACATAAATAGAAATAAGAACTAGGGAAATTCCAAGAGGGAACTAAGGTACTAGAAAAGGAGAAAAGCATAACTTTTGTTCAGTTTTATAGAATCCCAAGTCTCTGCATCATATGACAGACCTGCTCTCCAGTTAGGATTTTCGGATCTGCCAAGACTAGTCAGTAAGATTTACTAGATTTCTTGAGCTAAAATGAACACAGATGAATAGAGATGATATAAAACTTGCTTCGAACTTCTGAACTCAATAGCAGTTAGCAGTTTGCATTACCAAATACGTAGGCATAAAGTCTATGAAAATGTAAGAGGATTCACTGCTAAAGTGACCCATTAAACTCACTGTGTAATCAATCGTATTTACAGTATTGTGAAACTCATTAAATTCCCTACTTCACTCAAACGTATGTGATTACAAATGAGAATTAGATGTGATTAAAGACATTTATACTATAAAACACTAGATGGCTTATAGCAAGCACCAAGCAAATATTAATTATGATTCAAAGATGGAATAAAAATTAGTAAAAGTTTGGGTAGTTAGAAGAGTCAAAAAGTTGATTATAAAACAATTTGAGAGTGGGAACTGGGGATGTGGCTCGGTTTTAGAATGGCTGCCATGCGTACATGAGGTTATGAGTTGAAGTTCCCACACAGTACACATGTCCACATTACCAAATGCAATCCCTGGCTCTGTCACAGCATCACAATAAGCTGCCAATCCCCTTGAGACTTCAACTCAAGTGGATCACAGCAGAAACTGCATCCAGGAATAATGTTCACCTAAGTATGCTAGCAAGAAACATCATAACAATGATAGCAAACAAGGAAGGAGGAAATAATATAACTAAAACTAACAAGTTAAGAACCAGAAAACCATTTTAGTATAGTTCCTCTTATAAATCATTACTTGACATGCTTTTCTTAAAAAAAAAAAAAAAAAGTACTATGCCACTAGAGTGAAAATCCTGTTATCCTGTTAAACAATGATGGAATTCTGATATAAAATGAAAATTTTGAGAAACTGAAACCAAATAAAAACTGTCCTCCACTAAGTAAAGTTAGAATATTTACTTTTCAAAAAATTATTCTATTTTATGTTGTAAATAACCTCATTGTTGCTATCTTATTTTGATAACTTTAGGTTTTTACCTTATCTATAATTTCTACCACAGAGCATTGTCCAAAGATTCATCTATATGAGACTAAAACAATTTTCCTCAGCAATCCATTCAATATTGCTAGATTTATTTCTCTTTGAATGTTATTGACCATGAACTTCTTTCACATACCAATTCTCTGACAGAATTTCTTTTTAAATTTTCAAAATATTTACTCAAAAGATGATAAACAATAAAAGTAATTGTCATGTGAAAAAGTGTGCATCTACCTCATCCTGGTACATTTTCTAATACTGAAAACAAAGAAAATACCAGCCACATTGAAAATTTTCTACAATTTTACTCAAATTTTTTAGTATTGTTTTCAAAACTATAGAAACAGAACTTAAATTGATCACCTATTTTGCTTCCTGTAATCTAATACATAACAAAATATTTTTGAAAAATTCATAGAAACTAATGTTTCTATGATGCTATTTCTCCCTGATTGCTTTATAAGTAAAATACTGACAATAGGAGCCAGCTCTCAAGTAAATATAGTTGCCTATAGCTACAGGCTTACTAGTGCATAGTATATTAAGTCTTAGGCAAACTGGGGTTGATTGTTAAATACCCCCCCCAAAAAAAAACTAAAATAGGAAGAATTGGCTAGACTATTCAAGTATATAAAGATTTTTTAATTATTAAATATGTTTAAAGTACCATAGTATTTGACTCTAGGCTGATTGCTGCTCTAGTATATGCATCTTTATTGGTCCCAAACAAAAGGCACATCTATGCTTCTTTTTTTTTTTTTTGGTTTCTAGTATATTTATTTATTTATTTTTTAAATTTATTTATTTTTAATTAGAGAATCACCGTGAGGGTACAGTTACAGATTTATACACTTTTGTGCTTATACTTCCCTCATACAAAGTTCGGGAACCCATCCCTTCACCAGTGCCCATTCTCCACCACCCGTAAACCCAGCGTCCCTCCCACCCTCCCCAATCCCATCTCCCCCCCACCCCACCCTGCCACTGTGGCAAGGCATTCCCTTCTGTTCTCTCTCTCTAATTAGCTGTTGTGGTTTGCAATAAAGGTGTTGAGTGGCCGCTGTGCTCAGTCTCTAGCCCTCATTCAGCCCGCAACTCCCTTCCCCCACATGGCCTTCGACTACAATGTAATTGGTGATCGCTTCTCTGAGTTGACCTTTCCCCGGAACGTGAGGCCAGCCTCGAAGCCATGGAGTCAACCTCCTGGTACTTATTTCTACAGTTCTTGGGTGTTAGTCTCCCACTCTGTTATTCTATATACCATAGATGAGTGCAATCTTTCTATGTCTGTCTCTCTCTTTCTGACTCATTTCACTCAGCATGAAACTTTTCATGCCCATCCACTTAACTACAAAATTCTTGACCTCCTTTTTTCTAACAGCTGCATAGTATTCCATTGTATAGATGTACCAAAGTTTCCTCAACCAGTCATCCGTTCTGGGGCATTCGGGTTTTTTCCAGATTCTGGCTATTGTAAACAGTGCTGCGATGAACATACATGTGCAGATGTTGTTTCGATTGTACTTTTTTGCCTCTCTGGGATATATTCCCAGCAGTGGTATTGCTGGGTCAAATGGGAATTCAATATCTAATTTTTTGAGAGTCGTCCAAATTGTTTTCCAGAAGGGCTGAACCAGTCGGCATTCCCACCAGCAGTGAAGAAGGGTCCCTTTCTCCCCGCATCCTCTCCAACAGCGGTTGCTTTTGTTCTTTTGGATGTGTGCTAGTCTCTGTGGTGTGAGGTGGTATCTCATGGTTGTTTTGATCTGCATCTCTCTGATGATTAGTGATGCAGAGCACTTTTTCATGTGCCTTTTGGCCATTCGTATTTCTTCCTTGGTAAAGTTTCTGTTCATTTCTTCGCCCCATTTTTTGATGGGGTTGGATGTTTTCTTCTTGTAGAGTTCAACCAGTGCTTTATATACCATTGATATCAACCCCTTATCTGATGGGTATTGTGTAAATATCCTTTCCCATTCTGTGGATAGTCTTTGTATTCTGGTCACTGTATCTCTTGCAGTGCAGAAGCTTTTTAGTTTAATGTAGTCCCATTTGTTGATCTCTGTTTTTACTAGATTGCTTAGTTCTGTGTCACCTTTGAAGATACCTTTATCTTCAATATCGTGGAGGGTTTCGCCGACCTTGTCTTCAATGTACCTTATGGTTTGTGGTCTAATGTTGAGGTCTTTAATCCATTTTTATCTGACTTTTGTGCATGATGTCAGGTCAAGGTCTAAACCCATTTTTTTGCATGTGGTTGTCCAGTTGTGCTTCTTGATTGCATATATCACAAATGCTAATTCAGCTTCCTGTGTCCTCAAAGAAATTAGGGAAATGAAGAAACAAATAGAATGCAAGTAACTCAGAAGAAAATAAGTGGTTCATCTTTTTTAACTCAACCTTATATTTCTTAGAGAAGTAAAGCTAATATGTATATTTTCCTTCTGGTCAGACCAGAGTTAGACACCAATATAGGATAACAGTAGCACATATGTATATAACAGGATGACAGTGACGTAGTGATTGGAAACTAATATTTTTGCCCCAAAACTAATATTTTTTGCCCCAAAACAACTTTCATGATGAGAAACAAAATCCATGTTATCTGGAGAATGGTTAATGACATATACTCCCATTTTTCCACCTCACAAAATTCTCTAGAAATAAAATTAAATTTTACTGAGATTCAATCTCTGTATTGTGTGCAGGATAGGCTCATTATCAGTTCATTCCCACACTGAAGGACCTCCAATCTTTAGTTAGATTTTGACCAACAGATTACATTTAAATAGAATTTTAAAGAACATGGTTCATGATAAAGCATCAGCAGAGAGTGTAAAAAGAATTGAGGTTCAGAAAGTCTAGCTTATGTTTAACACTCAGAAGAACTTACAGGAGTTCTAGCAATTTCCTGGCATTGTCTAGACTGTTTTGCTTCATCAGCGTTGTGACGGAGTGAAGTGCTACTTGTTTCTTCTGTCCTGTTTTGTCGATCTTCAAAACAAGCTCTTGAGAAACTGCAAATCAGAGGTACCTGTCTCTATTTTACTCCTCTCAGAAATTGTTCATTATATGAAATTCCAAAATATGTTTCTTTAATCCCATTTCACTCACTCCGAGGAAAAGTCATTTTGGTTGCTTCACATTTTGTTCCACTACCAAATTTAGATGCAGAAAGAAAGCTCATTTTTATTTTTTTTATTTTTTGTTTTGGGGACACACCTGACAATGCACAGGGCATACTCCTGGCTATACATTCAGGAATTATTCCCAACAGTTTCTGGGAACGATATGGAATGTTTGAGATCTAACTCAGGTCAGCTATGAGTGAGGCAAGCACCCTACCCACTGTACTCCGCTCTGGCCCAGAAAATCCATTTTTTAAATAAAAATAAATATTTTATCTATTGGTAATTTTGGAGCCTCATGTGTTCTGCCATCAAAGCTTGATAGGTATCATTTCTACTATAATGTCTTAAATTTATAATTATAATATTTACTAAATATTTTTCACTAACAATTTACTTATGCCCATGGGAGGAGTTCAAGAAATTTCATATTCGGGGCCGGAGAGATAATACAGAGGGTAAGGGGGTAATGCATTTGCCTTGTACATATCCAACCCGGGTTTGATCCCTGGCATTCCATATTTCCCTTCAAGCATCACCAGAAGAAATTCCTGAGTGCAGAGCCAGGAGTAACCCCTGCGCATCACTAGATGTGACCCAAAAACCAAAAAAAAAAAAAAAATTTAGAAAAGGAGATTTCAGATTCACTAATCTGTACATGTTTTAAATTGTTCTCTCTGTTTGACATATAGAAGCTCTTATTATTATGTAATTATCCTCTCCATTCTTAAAAATTCATTTCCCTTTAACTCTATTTAATATTAAATATTGTTATGCCAGTTTTGTTTATGCTAATACTGCTGTAAGAGTTCATTTGTGCCCAATATTTTCATGTTTTATATTTTCTATAAATTAGTTAGAAGCCTCATGACAAGTGGAATTTACTGTTGACATCCAAAGATATACCATATTGCCCTGAATAGAGGATAAAACTGATATGAGATTGAGGAAATAGACGTAAAAAGAGCATGCGAATGTTGTAAATTCAACACTCTTATGATAAAAGCTCTCAACAGAACTGAAAATGGATAAAAATTATCTAAACATAATAAACACAATACTTGAAAATCCCACAGTAAAATACTGAACAGTAAAAAATGGAAAGCTTTATTCTAAGATAGTAATAAAGAAAGGTGAAAGGATACTCACTCCCCCCATTTGTATTAAATATAACAGTGGAATGCCTAATAAGAACAATTAGTCAAGAAAAAGAAAATATGAGACATAATAAAGGTAAATTAATTTGGTCCATTCACCAAAGATATGATCTGTGAGATATGAAATCACAGATTCCATTGAAAACTATTGCAAATAAATAATAATATAATTTAGTAAAATTGCAGGGAACAAAAGTAATACACAAAGACCAATTACATTTCTATACACTACAAAAATCTACGTGAAAAGAAAATTATAGATAAAATCTCACAACAGGACTTCAAAAATACTTATGTATTTATTTCTTCCTAGACCTTTAACTATCAAAGCAGTCTACAGTTTTGGTGTAATTTCCTTCAAAATAACAAAAGCATTTCTTATACAATAAACAAAACCAGTTCTGAAATTCATATAAAACCACAAATGATTCTCGAGTGGCCAACAAGATCAACCTTTGATTTAAAAGTGCAAAACTGAAGACATCACATTTTCTGATTTCAAAAAATTGTGCAAAGCTACAGTAATCAAAACAATACGGGATAAACAAATTGGGATAAAACGAACACATAGGTCAGGAGAACAGAGTCAATGTCTCATAAATAAATTGTTGATTTTTGAAAAAGAAACAAAAAATACAATGTAGAAGAAGTCGTTTCTTTAACAAATGGAGTAAGGAAACCTCAATAAGTACAAGCAAAAACGAAAACAATAAACTGGACAACTTTTTCATATTACACACACAAATAAAATGACTTAAAGACTTAAAATAAGACCTGAAGCTTAAACTCACCACAACAAGAACAATAATGACAATTTAAAAAATGGTGGAAAATTTCAAGGCAATGGCCTTAGATGATGTTTTCATATTATATGAAAAAAACCAAAAGCAGAAGAGTAGGACTTTAAGAAGTTTCTGAATACAGAAGAAAGAATTGACAGAATAAAATATCAGCATGTAGAATTAGAATAGGAGAAAATGTTTTCAAATAATATGTCTAATACAAAGTGCATTTCAAAAATATATAAGAAACTTCAATAATAAATAAAACCTAATAACTTATTTACAGACTATTTAGATATTGAAAAACTTTCCTGAAGACATACAAATGATAGAAAAATACTTAAAAAGATGTTCAACATCACTAATCATTAAAGGTATGCCATTTAAATTATTAAGCTATTACCTCACACATACGACTATTATACTCAAAGAAGACAAATACTGGCAGGAATGTGGAGAAACTGGAACCCCTCTACTTTGTTGGTGGGTATGCAAAATTATGCAATGTTATAAGAAACTACAGTATGGTAGTTCCTATTAAAAAATTACAACTACCATATAATTCAGCTTTATCCACTTCTAGATATTTATTCAAAAGTGCTAGTTGCCAGAGGATAGTACAGTGGGTAAGGCACTTGCCTTGCATTTGGTCAACCCAAGTTCAAACTACATATGATCTTGAGCACCACCACAGTGTTCTCTGAGCACAGAGCCAAAAATAACCCGTGAGCACCAACTGGGTGTGACCTCAAAGCAAACAAAATAGTGTTGAAAATAGGAATTCCAAGAGAGACTATTGAAGTACGTTTATTGTAGCACTATTCACAACAGCCAAGATGAAGAAACAGCATTAAAGACTGTTCATGGATGAATGGATAAAAGAAATGTGTGAAGACATACAATGAATGAAAAACAACAATGACATAAGTGAAATAACACTGACTTTGGAAAACAAAAATATGCAGTATACAATTAGATGCATGAATCTAGAAGACATTATACTAAGAGAAATCATATTCTCATAGTAGGGCAAGTACCATGGGAGTACATTTATATGACCTATCTGAATTAAACAAAACACAGATAGTGGAAAGGTCTTTTCTCAGAGATAGATGAGGGAAAAAATACAAAGTTGTTAATAAAGGGATATATTTATGTAATGTAAGCTCTAGTGATCTCCCATATAGCATTGTTCCTAGAGTTTCCAGATCTATGGCACTTAAAATTTTTTATGAAGTAGAATTAATGTACATGCGGAACTATTATAACAAATACTGTGAACCACAGAATCTCAATCAATAAAGATGCTTAATTGGTTTTATAAACCTCATCATTGACAACACTGTAAAACTGAAAATATTGGTGACTAAAAGAAAAAAATGGATCTTTCCACAATCAGCAGAGAAGCGGCAGGCATTCTGGTGAGCAACGCGGCCTGGAAAATGCTCCGGACCCGAATTGGGGCCAGCAACATCAGAGAGCCAGAAGGAGGAGGTGCAGCCAGCACACCTTCTCCAGATGGAGCCCTGGCACCACTGAGCAGCAACTAACACGGCTCCAGGATTCGGGACTGGGACACATCCGAGCCACAGGGGGGCACTGGAGTGGGGCGGCGCCAGCCCAAAACTCCAAGTGGTCCCGGCCTCCGGAAGTCATGCCCTTGACCCACCCTCGGCGCCATCTTTCCACAATCAGCAGAGAAGCGGCAGGCATTCTGGTGAGCAACTCGGCCTGGAAAATGCTCCGGACCCGAATTGGGGCCAGCAACACCAGGGAGCCAGAAGGAGGAGGTGCAGCCAGCACACCTTCTCCAGATGGAGCCCTGGCGACACTGAGCAGCAACTAACACGGCTCCAGGATTCGGGACTGGGACACATCCAAGCCTTTTGTAAAACCTGAAAACATACAATCTTTTAATGGAAAACTAATTATCAAATGCTTCCTTGATAGGGTTATCTTGTTTGGGGGTATAACTCCCACAACAATAGTGAGTTTTGTATTGAAATATGGAACGTAATCAAGGTGAAGAGAAAATGAAGTGAAATTCATCAGTTATACAGTTGGGGTGGGGGGCGGAGGGTATACCGGGGATTTCGGTGGTGGAATATGGGCACTGGTGAAGGGATGGTGTTTGAATACGGTATAGCTGATACATAAACCTGAGAACTCTGTAACTTTCCACATGGTGATAAAATAAATAAATAAATAAATAAATAAATAAAAGAAGAAAATGGTAAACATAAAAAGAAGAGCAAAAAAAAATGGTTTAAGTAAGTCAGGAATGAGAATAGCACACAGGTTCTTTTATTCTGTGTCAAATGCTGAAGCAGAGGTCCTAACTAGCATAAAAGAGTGAGATTTGAAAATATATATATCTATAAAGATTAAACAGAAAGGGGCTGGAAAGACAGAACAGGGAGTAAGGCTACTACATGCAGAGTGATTCCCTGAGCACAGAGTCAGGAATAAATTCTGAGCACAGTTGTATGTGCATCCTGCCTCCCACCCTATGCCCCCAAAAAAGACAGGAAGAAATAAAGTTGTTACTATTTTAAAATGGTCTAATCAATTGCAGTTTTTTTTTAAAAAATCAAAACTACTGGATATTTTTTCAAACTGACTAGATACACAAGTCTGTTATTTTTCTATAACAGAACAGTAAAATACTAGAACTCCATTAAAAGCAAAGAACATTCTTTTGCAACAGCATCAAAGAGTATGAAGCACCAAAGAATAGTTGTATCAAAAGACATTCAGGATCTCCTTAGGGAAATTAAAGGGCTTTACTTAAATGAATCTAGTTTCACCTAGCACCAGCTGGCTGTCTTCTGTCAGAACACTGTACCACTGTGAGGTTCTAGAATGCAGGTTTTCACATCACGCAGAAACCGCCTTCCTGTCTCCACTTCAGGGCATTCTATTTCCCCTAGTCATTCCCTAGCTCCTGTGGTTTTCCTCTGAAAGAAAATCTTTTCTCACAAGCCCAATTAAGTCATTGTAGACCAAATCATTTCTCTCAATAATTCCTCCTGCTGTGATCAGTTCCTTTTTAGTTAAATGCTACTAAACTCTCTCTTATCTCCATGCACAAGGCACACGGACCAGTAGAAACCTAGCTTATGCATACCTCCGTTATTTGAGCCCTGCACAAACTACTGGTTCCTTATAAGGAAGGATGCCTACCTGATGAAATTGTGTGTGTTTATGTATGTATGCCATGTATTTATCTCCTACAACGGCATGTATCTGTTCCATATTCCAAAGGGACTACTCAGAACACTGGTGGGGAAAATTCATCATTATTCATATTAATATAAAAGACAGTGGCATGTAAAAATATACGATGTGATTTACATAATACCAAGTATAATTTTTCAATTCTTTAAATCCCACCTAAAACACATACTGTTTTGTCTCTGGCTTTTCTTCCTCTAATATACTAATATTACTAGGGGAGAAGTCTAATTAGACAAATATAACCTAAAAATGCAGAACATGAAAAATTATTTCCATAAAGTCAGAAAAGGGCTTAATTAGGTGTAAATAACTCTTCATAAATGGTATGACACAAAGAGTATGAGACACATCCAAAATCCAATGACAGAACAAGTGAATGAGACAAAAACTGCTGTGATGAAAATTAAAGGATAACATTGAGATTATACTTAATCTTTGATTCAGTGACAAGTGAATTTGTCTTGGCATACAAATCTATTGTAAAGTCTACAGATTTCACCTGAAAACCCACATATAAATATTGTCCATGGGTGCATGCAGTCTAACTGAAAACTGTGGGTAATTAAATGGTTACTGTGCGTTCTGCTGCCACACACATTCTCCTTATTTTTAATTTTGAGAGTTCAATTGGGTTTCAAGTTGTGCTATTGAAGATAATCTCTAGAAAGCCATTTTGTTCATTCAATTACAAATTAATCCACCTGCCACACATTGGATTCACCTTTCCCATCACCACAGAGGTTCCCTTTTGACCCACATTAATTCTCATGCAGACTGACTGCCATTTCTGGGCATCACACGCCAGGGATAGTGGTAGCTTCACTGATGTTCATCAAGTATTGACAGAGAACACTGTGATTCCCTCCCTGCCTTACCACTTGTGCTGGTTTGATACCACCACTTCCGAACTCCATCAAATCAGATACTCAGAATCTCTTCACAACAATGACATCGTGAGTAATAATTGCATGATTTAGGGTAACTCTTTTACTCTGGGAGACTTAAGGTGCTTAAAGAACACATAAAACCAAAATCAAGTTCATGCACAGCAGCTCTGTAGCTTACTCAAGTTCTCATCTCACTCAAAAGATTCAAAAGATTCATTTCTTCCAATACACCAAATGTTTCTCAACTTCATTCAAAACTTCTTAACCGGTTTTGTCACTTCTTCCATCCACAAGGAAACGCTTCATTCAAAACACCCCAAATTAATAAACACCACTTTTTGACTCTCAGCCCTGGTCCGGGTTTCTCTCCTGATAGTCTTTTCCTCTCTTCTTCTCCTGAATCTACTCATTTAACTAATTTAAATAAACACTTCTCATATGGAACTGCTCAGTACACAAACACCTTTCCTATTTAAGACAGGCTATCAGATTTAGCAAAAACAAATACAAGACATTCAGTTAATGATAGACATACTTAAAGATTATCAACCATCCCAAATTAAAACTGAACTGGTTACTTTATATTCTATCTGACGTCTCACAGTTTGCGGAAAACACAATTAATCGGTGGGTGACTAAGTTGTGTTTCCACAAGAAATGACATAGGAGAACAAATGCTCTCTACCAATCTTCAGAAAACAAAGTGAACTAAGCTTTCATCAGAGGAGCCCGTTCAGTCCCTCTGAAATGAGGTGCATAGTTAGGGTTATAGAGCTCACAGCTTCCAGGGCAGAGCTAGGGACATCCTTCCCAGACTCTTTTGACTGTGGCCAAGGCTGCACAGCTTCCCATGGCTCCTACTTTTCTAAGCCAAACTGATATACTTCTTATCCACTCCAACTTCAAAATCCTGATTTATTTATCTTTCTAGCAATTTTCACCATTCAGTGCATTTCCTGTTTAATGGCTGTCTTAACTAGTAGAAATATGAGCTTCCTGAGAGTAGGACTTCACTTCATTCCCAGGCTCAGTTCATGGCAGAAACTCTGTGCATAAATTAATTCTTTCAAGCAAATATCTTTCCCATTTAAGTTTCACCAAACTGATGTCATAGTTATAACTAATGTACTTAGTATATTCAATAGCTAGATACAAATATCATTTAAAACCATATCTTGTCCACCACATTAAAAATAAAGCAGACATTTTAAAAGTCTATCTATTTAAAAGTCCATATATTAAGCAGATGCAGTCATTAAAAAATCCAAACAAAACAAACTCAATTTTAACAACACACTTATGTGATGTAAACTATACGCTTCAAAAGCATTGTTTATAAGGAAGTCAAGACCATTAATGAAAGGCAAAAAATAGCCTTATAACTTAGAATAGGTCATTCCCCCACTTTTTTCTTCTGGAATATTAATTCCATCTTACATAATATAACATGGCATTGCATAAATGCTTATGCATATATATAGCAAAATAATATAAAAATAATGGTTTTGAGTGGTACTTCCATATGTATGCATATATATGGTATTTAGCAATTGTTTTACTAAACAATACTTTTATAAAACTAGAGCTTGATATATTTATATTTGTAGGTGTGTGTATATGTATATAATAAACATCAAGCTCTAATTTTATACAGGCATTTATAAACTATCTTTATAAAATATAAGTATAGATATAGATAATATGTATTTGTAGGGGCCGCACACAGTAGTGACCTTGAAGTTCTAGAGACACACCCAGCGATGCTGGGGGAGAGGAGGCAGACATGGAAGGGACACACAGTGTCAGGAATCCAACACAAGATCTCACATCAATACATGCTCTATCACTCAAAAGACAAGAAACAGGCCCCCAGTTGCTTATAACTTTGAGGGTGAGAGGGTGCAAGACAGGCGTTTCTCCTAAAGTCACAAAGCATGCATTTATCTGTGACAATACTTTCAAACTTTGCTTTCAAACCCAATTTGCCTTACACTGGCCCACAGAATAGTTTGGATATGCTTATTGCCTAATTCCACAGTCAATATAGAAACTATCTCATGGTCCCCTGAACTATACCTAAACACACACACATATCACACACACATACAAACACACCATACACACACATATATATCATACACACATATACATATACATATATATCATACACACATATACATATACATATATATCATACACCATACACATGTGAAAACAACCTTTCTCTAGAAATGAAAAATAACCATCCCCACGCCATCCTCCATTGATGCTCCTGGATTTCTCCCTCTCCCAGGTTAGTCATTGGACCCAGGAAGCCATCTCCCCTGCGCCTGCACCCCCGGTGCCCCTCCGGACCCTGAGCCACCCAAATTCCCTCAGTGAATCCTGTCGTCCGCCCCTGCACCATTCTCCATCACCACTCCCGGTTTTCTCCCTCTCCCAGGTTTGTGCCCAGCACCTGATACCCAACCCACTCAAAAGGGGGTGTAGCCTCTTTTGAGGCCAGCAGCTGCTCATGAGGCTGCAGTTATTTTCCCCTTTCCTGACAATGGGTCCACATCTTCATTCCCATCACCTAATTCCGTGGAGAATATCCTGGCCATCTCAAACACATTAAGCCAATAGTCCAGTAGTGTATCCCAATTGCACCATAATCCTAGCATCACAAGAAGCTCTACAAGTCCATCATAAATGAACACATCCTCCAAAGCTTCACAAGAAACCTCACCTAAGCCACTGAGGAGCACCTGTTAGGTGAAACTCTGTAAGGGGAAAAGGTAACCACCATAGACCGAGCTCATCCAGAATCCACTATTGCAACAAGAGGAGAATACTGATAGTAAACTGGAAGGTTGCACCACCATACTGATACAAAAACATGAAGAAACAGAGAAAATCCCTACCACAAGGAGAAGATGATGAAAAGGGTCCAGAACACCTCAACAAGCATTACCCACAAGTACAATCACTCTGATAAAGAATTCATAGATGAAATGTTGAAAATGTTCAATGAATTCAAAGGAAAGTTTCAAGAGACATCCAGTAAATTAAAGGAGGGCATGAAAGTAACAATGGCACGGACAGCCAAGAAAATACAGGAAGAAATAAGAGCAGAAATAAAAAAGCTACAAAAAGAAGTGTCATGATTAAAGAATTCTGTAGATGAAATTAAAAACTTAGTGGGTGCCCTCAATAGTAGAATGGCCACAGCCAAAGACAGAATCAGCAAGCTTGAATATGAGCTGTAGGAAGCTTACAGGCAACAACAAGCAATGGGAAAAGACCTCAAAGGAGCTCGTAAGCAAATCAGAGACTTAGGAGATGATATCAAGAGGAACAACATTAGAATCATTGGAGTATCAAAAGGACAGGGAGACAACCCCAATGAAAAAGCAACAGTAAAAATATCATTGCTGAAAAGTTCCCAGAGCTGGAGAATGCAGGAATCCAGATCCAAGCAGCCCGAAGAGTGCCTGCTAAAAGAGACCCTAGCAAAAAGACACTAAAACATATCATAGTCAGAATGATAGATGCCACGGATGGACACACAATACTGCCAGCAGCAAGATCAAAGAAGGAAATCACATACAAAGGAGCACCCCTAGGATTCACAGCAGATCTATCAGAGGAAATCCTCCAAGCCTGAAGACAATGGGGGATATAGTGAAAAAACTCAATGAAATGAACACCTCACCGAGAATACTTTATCCGGCTAAACTCTCACTCAAATTCAAAAGAACTATACACTATATCATGGATAAACAACAGCTCAGGAACTTCATAGACTCATACCAAACTTAAAAGAAGGACTAAAGGGGCTACTGTAAGACAAGGAAAAACCCTACAAGCACAACAAACCCCTAGTGAAAATGGCAAAAAAAGCCCATAACAGTAATCTCTCTCAATGTCAATGGTCTAAAAGCACCAAGTAAGAGACACAGAGTGGCAAAATGGATTCAGAAACTACACCTAACATTCTGCTGCCTACAAGAAACACATCTGAACAGTCAGAGCAAACACAGACAGAAAGTCAAAGGATGGAAAACAATCCTGCAGCAAACAACTCCCTCAATAAAGCTGGGGTGGCCATACTAGTATCCGACAACAAGATTTCAGGTTGGAAAAGATTAGAAGGGACAGTGAAGGCCATTTTTTTACTAATCAAGGGATATGCAGAGCATATGCAGTAAGAAATCACATTCTTAAATGTGTACGCACCTAATAAGGCACCAGCTAAATACTTAAAACAACTGCTAACAGATTTTTAACAAGGACATTGCTAGAAATACAATAGTAGTAATAGTAGTTGGAGACTTCAACACTCCCCTATCACCTCTGGAAATATCAATAAGATTAAAACTCAGCAAGGAAACACTGGCTTTGAAGGAAGAGATAGAAGAGAGAGGGTTAATAGATCTATACAGGGATCTACATCCCAAAAAGAAAAAAAACACAATATTTTCCAGTGCACACGGAAAATTTTCCAAAATAGACCAAGTGCTTAGTCACAAAACTTACCTCTATAGAATCAGGAAGAATGAAATTGTATCAACTATCTTTTCAGGACACGATGAACTGAAGATAGAAGTTAATCACGCACAGACATAGAGAATCAAATCAAACACCTGGAAATTAAATAACTCAATGTTGAACGATGAATGGGTCAGGAAAGAAATCAAGGAAGAAATCAAAAGACATCTGGAAACAAATGAGAATGAAGACACGAGTTACCAGAATCTATGGGACGCAGCTAAAGCCATGGAAAGGGGAAAAATTATAGCTCTGCAAGCACTCCTCAGGAAGGAAGAAAGGGCCTACATAGATAACTTCACTTCCCAGTTCAAGATATTAGAAAAGGACCAATAAAAGGAGCCCAAACCAGAAGGAAAGAAATAACAAAAGTTAGAGAAGAAATTAACGACATGGAAACCCAGAAAACAATCCAAAAGATCAATGAAAACAAGAGCTGGTTCTTTGATAGAATAAACAAGATTGATAAACCACTAGCAAGGCTCACAAAGAAAGAGAGCGATAGAACCCTAATAAACCAAATCAGAAATGAAAAGGGAGGCATCACAACAGAAACCAAAAAAATTCAAAAGATCATCAGAGACTACTTTGAAAGTCTGTATGCCACGAAACAAGAGAACCCACAAGAAATGGATAAATTCCTGGATTCCTATAATCTCCCAAAGTTAAAACAAGAAGATCTGGAATACCTGAATAACCTATAATATCAAAGAAATTGAAACTGTAATCAAAAGTCTTCCCAAAAACAAAAGCCCAGGCCCAGACGGATTCACTAGCGAATTTTTCCAAACATTTTAAGAGGACCTATTGCCAGTTCTTCTCAAGCTTTTCCAGGAAATTGAAGAAACAGAAACTCCCAAACAGTTTTTATGAGGCGCATATCCCCGTAATACCAAAACCAAACAAAGACACCACTAACAAAGAAAACTACAGGCTGAATCCCTGATGAAAATGGATGCAAAGATCCTCAACAAAATATTAGCAAATAGAATTCAACAACTCATCAAAAAGATCATACACCATGACCAAGTGGGATTCATCCCGGGGATGCAAGGATTATTTAACATTTGGAAATTAATCAGCATAATTAATCATATCGACAAAGGAAAAGGTAAAAACCATCCATCAATAGATGCAGAGAAAGCATTTGACAAGATCCAGAACCGCGCCCATTTATAATGAAAACTCTCGCCAAAATGGGTATAGAAGGGACTTCCCTCAATATAGTCAAATCCATCTACCACAAGCCTATGGCAAGTACCATCCCCAATGGGGGAAAACTAAGAGCCTTACTTCTAAGATCAGGGATGACACAAGGATGCCCACTCTCACCACTTCGGTTCAATATAGCACTGGAAGTACTTGCAATAGCAGTTAGGCAAGAAAAAGATATTAAGGGCATTCAGGTAGGAAAGAAAGAAACCAAGCTCTCACTATATGAAGATGATATGATACTATATTAAGAGAACTCTAAAACCAAGAAACTCCTAGAAGCAATAGACTTGTGTAGTAAAGTTGCAGGCTATAAAATCAATACCCAAAAGTCCATGGCTTTCCTATACAAAAATAATGAGAGAGAAGAAAGTGACATAAAAAAAGCAATTCCCTTCACAATAATGCCTCAGAAAATCAAGTTCCTTGGAATCAGCTTAACTAAGGAGATAAAGGATCTGTACAACGAAAGCTACAAAACACTACTTCAAGAAATAAAAGAAGACACAAAGAAATGGAAAATTATTCCCTGCCCATGGATTGGGATAATTAACATTATCAAAATGACAATACTCCCCAAAGCATTGTGCAATTCAATGTGACCCCTATAAGGATACTCATGACATTTTTCAAAGAAATGGAGCAAACAGTCCTGCAATTCATATGGAACAATAAAGCCCCATGAATAGTTAAAGCAATTATTGGGAAAAAGAAGATGGAAGGCATAACCTTCCCCAACCTCAAGCTCTAATACAAAGTGGTAATAATTAAAACAGCATGGTTCTGGAATAAAGGTAGAGCTGCAGACCAATGGAACAGGGTCGAATAATCTGACACACACCCTCAAATATATGACCATCTAATCTTTGATAAGGGAGCAAGAAATGTGAAGTGGAGCAAGAAAACCTCTTTAACAAATGGTGCTGGCAAAACTGGACAGCTACATGCAAAAAAATGGGTTCAGACCTCTACCTAACACCATGCACAAAAGTCAGATCAAAATGGATTAAAGACCTCAACATCAGACCACAATCCATCAGGTACATTGAAGACAAGGTTGGCAAAACCTCCACAACATTGAAGCTAAAGCTATCTTTAAAGGTGACACACCACTGGCCAAGCAAGTGGAAACAGAGATAAAAAATGCGATTGCCTTAAACTTAGAAGCTTCTGCACCTCAAAAGATACAAAGACCAAAATACAAAGACAGTCTACAGAATGGGAAAGGATATTCACCCAACACTCATCTGATAAAGGGGTAAATATCAAGAATTTACACGGCACTGGTTGAATACCACAAAAAGAAAACATCCAACCCTATCTGAAAATGGGACAATGAAATGAACAGAAACTTTCTCAAAGATAGGTCCAAATGGTAAAAGAGACATGAAAAAATACTTTTCATCACTAATCATCAGGGAGATGCAGATCAAACCAACAATGAGACACCATCTCTCACCACAGAGACTGTCTCACATCCAAAAGAACAAAAGCAACCGTGTTGTAGCAGATGTGGGGAGAAAGGGACTCTCCTTCACTGCTGGTGGGAATGCCGACTGATTAAGCCCTTATGGAAAGCTGCATGGACTCTTCTCAAAAAATTAGAAACTGACCCAGCAATATCACTTCTGGGAATATATCTCAGAGGTGCAAAAAAAAGTATAGTAGAAATGACATCTGCACTTCTATGTTCATTGCAGCACTGTTTACAATAGCCAGAATCTGGAAAAAACCCGAGTGCCCAAGAACAGATGACTGGTTAAAGAAACTTTAGTACATCTACACAATGGAATACTATGCAGCTATTAGAAAAGATGAAGTTATGAAATTTGCATATAGGTGGATCAACATGGATAGTATCATGTTAAGTGAAATGAGTCAGAAAGAGAGGGATAGATATCAAAATTTTATATTCTTTATATTCTCATTTGTGGAATATAAAGTAACAGAAAGGGAGGCGAACACCCAAGAACAGTAGAGATAAGTACCAGGAGGATTACTCCACAGCTTAGAAGCCAACCTCGAATGCTGGGGGAAAGGGAGCTCAGATAGAGAAGGGACCGCCAAGTAAAGAGTGCTAGGAGGGCCAGTTAGGGATAGGAGGTGCGGCTGAAAGTAGACTATAGATGGAACATGATAGCCACTTAATATGTCTACTGCAAACCACAATACCCAAAAGGAGAGATAGAACAAAAAGGAATGCCCTGCCACAGAGATAGGGTAGGGTGGGGAGTAGACGGGGAGGGATATTGGGACCATTGGTGGTGGAAAATGGCACTGGTGGAGGGATGGGCACTCGACCATTGTATGACTAAAACACAAGCATAGGGATGTTGGGTTTACTGGTGGTGGAGAATGGGCACTGGTGAAGGGATGGGTTATCAAACTTTGTAAGGGAGAAACATGAGCACAAAAATGTATAAATCTATAACTGTACCCTCACGTTGACTCACTAATTAAAAATAAACTATTAATTAAAAAAATAAATAAATAAAACACAAGCATGAAAGTTTGTAAGTCTGTAACTGTACCTCATGGTGAATCACTAATAAAAATTTAAAAAATAAAATAAAAATTTAAAAAATAAATGAAAAATGATTTTCAGGACAGAGTAACCTCTAAAAGGAAACCAAAGAGAAGAGTAACAAAGAGTGAACTGACCTTGATTGAATTTATCTGCAGACTCAATGTATTTGATTTCATAGTGTTGAATACTCCACAAAACTCCCACACTCCAATCACTCCTAAATGAAGGACAACAAAGCGTTCAGGAAACAAAACAAATTTCATCTAGGCCTAACCAAATCTAGATGCCATGGACAATTTCCGATAGAATTCAGACTCTAAATTTGCATTTACTAACTGTATGTCTTTTTCAGGACCCATATTTCTGCTTCACTCTAGGTATTCAACCTAATTGATGAACCTCAACAGTACCTTCCAGTTTTAAGTCAGTCATGGAATTTTCTGCTATTTCAATTAGAAATCATGGGATCTTACACCCACATTCCACAACTGTCACAATGTAAGCTCATCCATGTGTCCAGCTTCACAGACTGAACCCTAAAATCTCAGAAGAGATGAAGAAAACTACAAAATTCACTGCTACATCAATCTCCTGGAGGAGAACTCTGGAGTACCCCCTGGAGAGGGGCAGGCCAAGTGTCCACTCTGCCAAGTCCCCAGGAGCTTCCCTCAGATCCCCATAGCTGCTTCTATGCCAACAGCCCAACTCCAAGGGCTCATGATTCATCTCTGCAGAGATGCCAGACTGCTGAAAATTCCAGCTACACAAATCTTTGATCTGAGAACTTTGGGATCTTTTCAGAGTTGGGGAGGCAGCCAACCCTCATTCCCAAAACTGCTGGAAGTCCCAGCAGTCACACCCACATCCCACAACTATCACCCATGTAAACTCATGGACAAGTTAAATATCCTGACGTGACACCTCCAGATTCTACAACACTGACATCCCACTAGGAGCACATCAAATGTGCTCCTAAAGTAAATGGGCAAGTAGATAATGGACCAAACATGATGACCTCTCAGTGTCTGTGTTGCAAGCCATAATGCTCAAAAGTAGAGGGAGAGTATGAGAAATATTTATGCCATGGAGGCAGGGGGAGGGTGGGAAAGGGGAGGAATACCAGGGATACTAGTGGTGGGGAATGCGCACTGGTGGAGGGGCAGGTGTTTGATCATTGTGTGATTGTAACCCAAACATGAAAGCTTGTAACTATCTCACAGTGATTCAATAAAATTTTAAAAAATAAAATAAAATAAAACAAATGGGCAAGGAAAGCAGAAGCTAACTAAACCCAATAAACAGAAATAGCTAACAACAAACATTTTAGTAAACCCCCAGACAAGGACTTAATGACCTCATGGTGAGATGTAACATTTTTTTACAAATATTTTTTACTGAAGTACATTTTATAATTCCATTAGCCATCTAGTTTTAATAGCAATAAAAAGTAAATTATTTTGTTCCTACTAAGGGGGAAGTCTTGGGGGTGTGGAGGGGTTGGGAAAATGGGAACAATAGTGGATGGAAGATCACACTCGTGGTGGGATTGGTGTTAGAATATTGAATATCTATAAGAAAATGTATCATGAACAACTTTGTAAAGCATGGTTTTTAAATTAAGAAAAAAGTAAACATTTTTAAAACAAAAATCATGAGATCTTCATTGCTGGTGATCTTGCTGTTCCATGCCTCCAACCAACCCTTTGAGCTATATATCTAACATTTTCCAAAATGTTCCTCTAAATCAATGTCTATCAAAGCACTAGTTGTGCATGCAACTATTTTTAGTGAGCTTTATTTAACATTCTAAGTTATAAAGATAAAATACAAAAATTAGATTTAAAGCAAATATGAGCATTAAAATTAATGTTTTCAGTAACTATGAATAATAGGGATAATATTATTTCTAATTCACTAAGATCTCTGTATAATGCTAGTTATAAATAGTAAAATGGACATAGAATTTCTACACATATGGCTGACTTATTTTTTAATTTAATCAATAAACCAGGATTACAGCAAACTTAGAAGCCTGTATAGAAACATTAAAATCTGTTCCAAAAATTAGTAAGAAATTTCATATTAAAGGCTATTTCCAATGTTCTTTCAGAACACAAATTAGAAACCATGAGATATTAAATTTAGCTTAGAAGGTTGTATAAATCATTTTATTTTCAGTTGTTATACTGTATTTTGCTTTGGGAAGAAACTTTGTGGTGGCATTTACATATGTGAAATCTAACCATGATGTATTTATCAGTCTTTTCCATTGATAAGTAAAGGAAATCCTCAGGCACTGTGAGAATCAAACTCATGACTTGAGCCATTTGCTCCATAACTTAACCATATTTAACTCAAATCCTGAAGTCATAATATTTCACTTTTAAGCACTAAGCTTAGCCTTTGCAAAGTTCAAACATATCACAAATAATAATTTCAACAAGTTATTAAAAGTATTGGCATAATGATTAATAATAAATATTTCATAAAATTCCATTTCAAAAATTGGAATGCCTGCATCTTGCTGAGAGATATAATATTCCAATCAAAAATCAGTCACATAAATTCTGTCTGCTTCTACTCAAACCCCTAAATAGAATTACAAAATATTAACAATAATGTCATTATGTTAGTAATTTTCAGGTTTTATTTTATTGAAAAAATACAACAAAATAATTTCCAATAAGATGCTTACTGGATATAAATGAAGCTGGTATATTCCTTGGTGTAGAAGGCAATCATTTATATACAAAGCAATGTTACTTCTTCCTGTACAAATGCTTCCCATCCAGCCATGCCTATCTCAGAAGACCTTTTACATTATATGGCACAGCTCAAATATAATTATAACTGATTTTGGTTGTTTGTTTTTGGTCCACACATGGCTGTGCTCTGGTAAAATGCGATGCTAGATATTGAACCCAGGGCCCCTGTATAGGTACATCATGTGCTCTAGTCCTATTAGCTATCTTCTTTCCATCCTTATAGTTTTTTTTAAAAAATAATCTTTCATGGCATTAAGATTTCTGATAAGCAAAATAGAATCATTGAGCACGTTTCTTGAAAAAATTCACTATGAATTTATGAGGAGTGTATTCATAGCCAACCTCACACTGATTTGTTCAATCTAATTTGCTTAATAAATAAATAAATAATCACAACTACCTTAAAAAATGTGGATGCAAATGCTTCCAAAACATATGTGTTGCTGCTACACACATACAATGCCTGAGCATATGTGTTACCTGCATTTCCCTTCTTGAGATGTGTATTTTCATACTTCAGTATTGGGATGTGTATTGGGTTTCTTTCTCCACTCTCAAGAGCCCATGCTCTCTCTCTCTCTCTCTCTCTCTCAATCTCTCTCTCTCAATCTCTTCCCTTTTGTCTCTGCCTCAGAACTTCCAAATAAAACCTGTTTTTATATATACATATACATGTATATACATATAAATAAATTTTTACTAATACCCCATAATCTACAAAGTTATTTATGGTTGAATTTCGGCACACAGTACTGCAACACCAGTCCTATCACCTGTGTCAACTTCTACTAACGTCCCTAGTTCCCTTTTCTCCTTGAGAAGCACTTGGTTCCTTGGTTTCTTTTGCTTCAAGGCCATATCTAGGAGTGTTCAGGGTTACTCCTGGTTCTCCTCTCTGGGATTACTCCCAGCAGTGCTCAAGGAAAGACATAGAGTGCCATATGAACCTGCATCAACATCTTGTAGGGCAAATGATGCACCTTCTCTACTACCTCTTTGGCCCTGATAGGCACATCTTTAAGTCTGGTTCTGTAGTTTGGATCTCATGTTTTCACCTTTGTTGATTCTATTGTTCAGATATGTAACTATACCACAGCACTACACCACCAATGTGTCCAAGGCTGTCCCTGTTACCATCCATCTGCCTCCTTTTGCTTTACTTCTCAATTTCTTGCCTTTCTTATCCTCAGTTCTATAATCTACGGTACAGGGTAATCTATATATTCCCCCCTTCGACATCCGCATTCCTTGTTATCCTATGTATGACAGATAAAATGATATCATCTGGTATTTGTCTTTCTTATTCTGGCTTACTTCATTTAACATAATATTCTCCAGTTCTATCCAAGTTAATACAAATTTCATGATTTCACCCTTCTTTGCAGTTGCATAGTATTCCAGCATATATATGTTCGGGTTGAGCCTCACTCACATATGAGTGAAGTCTCACAGAACCAGATAATACGGACCATGGACTCTAGGCTCAATGGGACCCGGAAACAGAAATCCTCTGCCTGCTTCCACCAATATCTGGCAACCCAAGGGTCATACCCATGAGACCCATCCTGCTGGTGCCAGACAAATTACTCATCAGCCGACCTGCACTACCCAACTGCCGCCAAGCTGCAGGCCTCTTTCCGAAATGCATGGCTGCAAAGCGGCTGTGCGACACATCATATACACTTTGTACTCATTTTTCCATCATTAATGTGCGATATTTGATGGGGTTAAAATATGGTGTGATCCACCAGAACACCTATAATGGCCTCCATCCCTCTCGGAGAACCCAGCAGAGTATCCTGCCTTCATGGCAGAGCTTGGCAAGCTGCCTGTGGCATATTCAATATGCCAAAAATAGTAACAACAATTGGCCTCATTCCCCTGACCCTGAAAGAGCCCCCAAAATGGTTGCGTTAAGAAGGATGTACAAGGAGAGGCTGATAAAAATCTCAGGGCTGACCTAGACTGCCAAAACGAAGAGGAACTGACATAACTGTTTGCACTTTTAATGCACGTATGCTGGCATTGGAAACATCCATCGAGGACTTGATGGTGCAAACACAGAAGATCAAGTAACACATCATTGGATTGACTGAGATGAGAGGGCATCAAACATATCATACCATTTTTGACACTGGAGAATAACTGTACCTTAGAACATGTGAAAGTAGTGGCATCGGTGGTGTCAGTGTCCTTGTCAACACAAACTTAACCATGAGAATTGATTCATTTGAATACCTAACAACCCAAATTAGATGCTTACATTTGAATAGATGTGGCTCATTGCCAGCAGTTTTTATCTTCATCATCTAACTACTATGAAGAAGAAATGAAGAAATTCTACATGGAGCTGGAGAAGTTCTATAAAGAAGACCAAAGCTTCTACATGGTCATTGTTGGTGATTTTAACACCAATATAGGAACTAGGTCACCTGAAGAACTCCACATAGGGAACTATGACCTAGAATGGAATGAACAGGGTGAGAGACTATCTGAGTTCATCATCTTGACCAAAACTATCCATGGTAACTCACAGTTCCAGAAGGCAGAATCAAAACACTGGACTTGGGAGTCTTCTGGAGGACAGTTTCACAAGGAAACTGACTATATCATATTCAATGGACAGTTTTCCCTGACTGATGTCACTGTCATCCCAAAATTTCAAATGGGATCAGACCACTTTATCCTTCATGTGAAATTCTACTTCACAGAGCAGGGAGAAAGGGCTGCAAATTTTAAGAAGAGAACTTCCAGAACGACCACCAACTGGGGGCTCTTTGGCACTATTGCAGCAATATAGGAAGGTGCTGTCATTGACAACATCGACAAGGAATACAATTGACTTATTCATCACCTCCATGATTGTGCGAGGAATGCAGAGAGAGAAAGCCACAAAAAGTCACCTGTCTTTGGAAACTCTCTAGCTCATTCACCAACATGGTCTGGTGTGAGCCTCAAGGCAATCACAAGCTAATATCCGAATTTGCAAAGATGTGCAGAGAAGTGATAAAGGAAAACCTCAAAGAAAGAAGAGCAGCAGTGTTGGCCAATGCGGCAGAAGCTGGGAAAAGTATTCGCAACACCCACCTGCCTTTGCCAACTATAAGACCGAGATGACTGCCCTCAGATGTCCTGATGGATCTATCACATCTTCCAGAGAAGCAATAAAAAAAAGGTTATCCACAACTTCTACTTGGATAGCTTTGATAGCCACATCCACCTGCCCACATACCAAATTCCACAGGATGGATATGTCATTCCCAGCATTCTAACTTCTGAAATCCAACACACCATTTTGTCGGTAAAGAAGCGTATAGCACCTGGTCCAGACAAGATCAGACCCAAAGACCTGAAGAATCTGCCAACAGTACCCGTCAATACACTGGCTCAGATCTTCACATGCTACCTGTCTGAATGTAAGATTCCGTTCCAGTAGAAAAAACAGCAGGACCGTCCTATTGTACAAGAAGGGAGACATCCACGACTTCGGTAACTATCGTCTGATCTGCCTGTTGTCCACTGTCTACAAGTTATTCACTTGAGTCATCCTGAATAGGATTGGCAGAAGACTAGATAAGGGACAATCATGCAAGCAAGCCAGGTTCCGAAAAGGATTCAGCATGATCGACCATATCCACAGAGTGACCAAGCTCATTGAGGTTTTGCAAGAGTTCAAGATGCCACTCTGTCTGACACTCATTGATTTAAAGAAGGCCTTTGATTCTGTTGAGACTGAAGCAGTCATTGAAGCCCTAGCCAAACAGTGTGTTCAAACTCAATACATCAAGATACTCCATGAGCTGTATTATGCATTCACCACCAGGATCTCACCATTCTATAAAGAAGTGATCATCGAAATAAAGACAGGGGTTCGGCAGGGCAACACCATTTCACCGAAACTCTTCAGTGCCACCCTCAAGAACGTCATGCGATCACTGGAATGGGAAGGAATGGGAATTAAGATAGACGGTCAGCAACTACACCACCTCCACTTCGCTGATGACATCGTTCTCATAACACCAGATATCAGCCAAGCGGCACAAATGCTTGCCAGCTTCAACAGTGAGTGTGGAATGGTCGAACTGCAGCTGAATCTTAAAAAGACAATGTTCATGAGAAATGGACTAGTCCTAATGTTTTACTTGCCCTCAATGGAACGAACATCTCCAAATGCAGCAGTTGTGTGTACCTAGGTCAAGAACTCAACATGACAAATGACCTGGCACCTGAACTGCACAGGAGGAAGAGAGTAGTGTGGAACACCTTCAGAGCATCAAAGAAGTGGTTAAGAGGACAAAGAACCTCTGGCTCTTGGGCACATCTTTTTGACTCCACCATTCTTCCTGCACTAACATATGCCTCAGAGACCTGGGCCCTATGAAAAAAGGATAAGAATGCGATTCAGGTATCTGAAAGAGGAATCAAAAGAGCTATGCTTGGAGTACCATGTTTCACTCAAATGAGAGAAGGCATCCGGAGTTCCAACCCCCATTGATGATCAAGAATGAGGGACGCTGTCTTGTTTGCCAAGGCGTCAAAAATCAAATGGGCTGGACACGTAATGCGATTTAGAGAAGACCGCTGTTCTAGAGCTGTTACCGACTGGATTCCATGGGATGTCAACAGACCGCATGGCTGCCCACCTACGAGATGGTCAGACTTCTTTGTCAAGACCCTGAATGAATGGTTTGAGGCTCTTCGTGTTGCTGGAGCGAGCTGATGTTATTAGTCTACAACATCACGCAACATGGATGAATGGGAACATTGCTGGTGCCCGGTCAAACAAATCAATGAACAACAGGATGACAAGTGACACAAGTGACATATATATGTATATATGTGTATATATATATATATGTATATATGCACCATACCTTCAATAGCAACTCACATATCATTGGACATCTGGGTTGATCACATTCTAGCTATTGTACTGTTGCAATGGATAGTGGTGTGCATTATTTAAAAGCATATAAGCTTTTAAATAATGCCTTTATGTCTTGGGGATAGAACCAAGGAGTGGAATTGCTGGGACATACAGTGTTTCTGTTTTTACTTTTGTGAGAAATTTATATACAGTTTGGGCTGGAGTGATAACACCATGGGTAGGGCATTTGCCTTGCACATGGCCGACCCAGGCTCAATTCTTCCATCCCTCTTGGAGAGCCCAACAAGCTATCTAGAGTATCTCACCTGCATGGCAGAGCCTGGCAAGCTACCCATGGCATATTCAATATGCCAAAAACTGTAACAACAAGCCTCACAATGGAGATAGTACTGGTGCCTGATTGAGCAAATCGATGAACAACAGGACAACAGTGCTACAGTGCTATAGTGCAATGCATTTTTATTGAATCACCAGAAGATTCACAGTTACAATGTTGTTCATAATTGGGTTTCAATCATACATTGCTCCAACATCTGACCCTTCACCTGTGTACATTTCCTGCCACCAATGTCTCCCATTTCCCAATTTATTTCTCAAAGTTAACTGTGCAACACTATATTTCTGGAACTATCGGGCTATTTTTTGAAGAATCTAGTATTAAAAACTGCTACTGTCATTTTGTATTGTCTTTGATTTCTCAATGAAGTTCAATAAGTTCTATCACACTGTATCAATAATTTCTATACAAAGCAGAAAAGCTAAGTAGCTATCAAATATTTAGAAGATTGGTATTTTTTTATTATTTTAGTTTCAATAGCACAGTGGGTAGGGCATTTGCCTTGCTTGTGGCAGACCCAGGTTTGATTCCTCCATCTCTCTTGGAGAGCCCGGCAAGCTACAGAGAGTATCCCGCCACACAGCAGAGCCTGGCAAACTACCCATGGAGTATTTGATATGTCAAAAGACAGTAACAAAAAGTCTCACAATCGAGACATTACTAGTGCCCGTTTGAGCAAATTGATGAACAATGGGACCACAGTGCTACAGCGCCACAGTGCTATTTTAGTTTCATCTATTTCCTTTTCTTTCCCTTTCTTATTCACAAAACTTGAGGTTGCTATGTTTTGACAAATTGGAGATGCCAGTAGTATTCTGAATAAATGTAACTATAATCTTACTGTAAAATAATCTGGATTGGTAATAATGATTTACTAATCCTTTGAAAATAGTTTCAAAGGGGATAGAGATAAAATTTAGTGGTAGAGCTTGTAGAGCACTTGACTTGTATGTGTTAAGTCCTGGGAAGAAAGAGAGGAAGGGAAGGAGGGAAAGGCAGACAGAAAGGGAAAGGGAAACAGAAAGGCAATGAAAAAGGGAAGGGAAACTGGTCTCACATGCTAGGAGGAAAGGCAGCTCAGATAGAGATGGGAACACAAAGTAGAGGATGTCGGGAGGACCCGTTCATTTTGGAAGATGCGAACTGAAAGTAGACTATAGACTGAACATGATGGTCACTCAATACCTCTATTGCAAACTACAACACCCAAAAGGAGAGAGAACAAAGGGGAATGCCCTGGCACAGAAGCAGGGTGGGATTGTGGGGGATGGGGTGGGATAGTGAGAGGGATACTGGAATCATTGGTGGAGGTGAATGGGCACTGGTGGAGGGATGGGTAAACCATCACCATATGAGTAAAATGCAAATACAAAAGTTTGTAAGTTTGTAGCTGTACATCACAGTGATTCTCTAATAAAAAATTTCAAAAAAATAAAAATAAAAATAAAAAAGAGAAGAGAAGAAAGGAAGGGAAAAAAGAAAGGAAAAGAAGGAAAGGAGAGAGGGACAAAGGTTGGAGGAAGGGACGGAGGAAGAAAGGAAGTGGCACAAGAAATGTTTTCTCTATATTTGACAAATTTCTAGAAATAAATATAATAAATAAATAAATATATATCATATATGTCAAATATAGACATAAATATGTATGCCAAGCATAGACAAAAACATATATACGAAAGTGGGAAGGAGGGAGATCAGTTCAGAGAATTGCAACCCAAGGCTTCACACATCTCAAATGTTTGACTACTGAACTATGTACACTTAGACCTAAGATCCTATATACTCTTACAGGGGCCAAGCCAAAGTGTACAGAAGCCCCAGGACCATTACCAGCAATGCTTGCAGTGCAGACCTGATTGGTTGGGTACTTGTAGCATGCAGCTCCACACAGTGCGAAAACTCAAGACCTCTCATTTAAGGCATGTGTTCTACTACTTGAGCTCTCTTCCCAACTCAATCCTGTTAAACCACATTTTCACATGTCTACCCTAATATTCATTGTATCTCTATCCTGCAGTTTTCTTTTTTGACTGCTTCTGTGAAATTATTCCACTTGACCATTTTTCTAGAAAATACAGATTTATATCCTTATACTTACATTATTCTAAAATTGTCCATTTACTTAACATTTTTATCACTGCATTTATGATATTATAAAATATCCTAATCAATATTTCATGAATTGGAGATAAAATGCAAAACAACCAAAAATAAAATGTGAGTATAGGTTAAGCAATAAGAAAGATATACAAAGACTTTCACCAGAACACAGTTACTATTATTATTCCCTGTGAAGTAAGTTGGAGCCAAGATGAATATATCAATCTAGTATATGTGGCCCATGTAAGATTACAAGTGAATACAAAATATCTGAAAATATAATTAATTGATTTTCAAGCTGAAACATTCCATGTAAAATATATATATATACATATATATATATATATCTTTCATTTCTTGTAAATATCAAAATACTTAACTAGTCAATGGGTATCATGCAGTCCTCTTTCCACATGCTGAAAATTTTTATTTTATACATTAATAAATATTTCTATATCACTATAGAAGTTCTAATGGTCAAGTACTTTTGGAAAATTCTGGTTTATTTAAAGTATTCTAAGCTCCTTTCCTAAGACTGTAAAAGCAAAGATTTACCATGTGAAGTTGCTTGAGCAATTTCAGCTTAATATTTTCTTTAGAGAATGTTTCTTTTGGAACATGGTATAGGAGCAATTTTTTTCCCATTCCTTCAATCCTAGATGGAGTAAATGATTAGTGGGGTTAATGAGTATAAGCAGGTCTCATATATGACTTAGACTCATGTGCCCTGAAAACAATTTGGTTTCTGATAAGCATAGCAATTGACCCTTTGTCTGGATTCTTCAGTTAAAAGGCATTAGCCTTCATCAATTCTTGGGATTTATTGTTGTTTTTATCCTACTTATGAACATCAATATATCTCTTGCATTACTACAGTTTTATGTAGCTAGGTTTTTGTTTCTTCTGGTTAAGGTAAAGTTTAACTTCATATGTTCTCAGATTTTTCCACAGCTCTCAAAGCAGTAAATTTACTATTCTACCACTGCCACATTCATTTAATCACTAATTTCCTTATCCTGCACTGGTATTTCTTCATCTTCATAAAAATTTTCTTTCCATTCTCCCCTCTCAGATTATTTCTTCTAGCCTGTCTAAATAGATTCAGTAGTGTAGCAGCAACGAGAAAGAAGCCACTGTATTAAGATAAAGGTACATTTTGTTAGAATTAATTCCATTCCTGAGGAGATAGGGTCATAGTAATAGGCTGACATCAATTTGGGTTCAAATACTATACGCTGTCATCAAATAAAATTGATAAAAAATATTTTTCTCATCTGTGAAAAAGTCATAATAGGTAAGTGTAGTTTTGTGGTACAGATATTCTGAAAGATGATAATAATATATATAATTTCTTCATTTTTCCCATAGAACAACTATCTTGATTTCATTTACCCTATCCACTAATCAAGAAGCCTAAACAAATCTTAATGCCCCTGAATTTCTTTACTCTGAGTGTAAAGTTTAAGGAATTTTTCCTTTCACCTTCCTTAAAGAAATCCAGCCATATGCCAGGACATATAATTGGAAAGAATAAAAAGGTAAACACAGTAAAGGTGAAAAGAATGTCCCATGGAGGTCGTTGGAGCAATTTCCCAGGTGCCGCTCACTTGTGTCTTGTGATGACTTACAGCCTTTTATGGAATTCCCTAAAAGTCCTTGTGATAAAGAGCAAAAGAAATAGTTTAAGTTTTCTACTTAGTTGTCCTACACCGTACATACTACCCTGAAGCACCGAAATCTCCAGATATTTTATTAAGAATTCAGATTTCTGGTGTCAGCGTGTGATTCAGTGGTAAATGCACACTTTAAAATCATAAGACAGGTTTAAATCATCTGAATAACTGAAATAATAAAATAAAATAAAAGTCACATGTTCTAGCAAGAAATTTTGGTCACTAGTTTTCATTAACACTGACAAAACATGTTCTGGAACCAGTGTTAAAAATGATGAGCTCTTCTCTTTTAATTAAGGAAATTTTAAGTCTTCTTTAGCAGAAAGGCAATTCTACTGTCCTTGCTTTATTACAGTGCTAAAAACAATAGATGTGTAAATCATTTAAAGAAAACTGACTTCGGTGAGGTCACTGACATTTCTTTACTTTTGAATCTCTTTCAGTGGAATGGATAAATGTTAAGTATCTCATGTAAGAATAAATAAATAAGATAAATATTTTAAAATGCATTGTTATTATCCATTTCACTAAACCCATTGTAAAAGATAACTTTTTGTGTAAAGTAACTGCTAAAATCTACTTACTATGTTCTCTAATATTCCATGTGGTAACTATTGGCTGTTCAATACTATCTTGGAAATTACATGAAAAGTTAAACCAATCCAACTAATTAAGATATATTAATGTAACATTGTATGTCTGATAAACTCACTCAAACTAAAAATAATTAGCAGCAAATCAATAAATTCAAGCTATTTCCATAATCATCCAAATCTTCTGGAAGTCTGCATTGTCATTCCCTGCTCACTTTTTCCGCTACACATGTCATAGTTAATTGGCTTTTGATTAAGCAGGCAATGTTCCAAAAAGGGTAGGAAATTGTTTGTTATTAATGATAGCTAACACATTCATATAATCTTCCATCACTGTCACTGTATCACTGTCATCCCATTGCTCATCGATTTGCTCGAGCGGGCACCAGTAATGTCTCCATTGTGAGACTTGTTGTTACTGTTTTTGGCATATCAAATATGCCATGGGTAGCTTCCAGCCTCTGCCATGTGGGCAAGATACTCTTGGTAGCTTGCTGCGCTCTCCATGTTTATATAAATTTGCACTTGCACTGCTTCATTAGGAACCACTGGCAACTATTTCTATATTATTATCAAAGAGGATAATATTACAAAAATCACACAATGGCTTGCCCAAGATTATTCAACTAATAAAAGGTAGCTCATTGAGATAAAGGAGCAGTCTCACAATTCATTGCATTTACATTTAATATTTTAATATATTTAAATAATTTAGGGTGCTAATGTACAAACACTTAAAAGAGTTTTAAGTAGTTAGGGTCCAGAGAGGGGTGGGAGAGGTGATAAAGTGGATAGGGTATTTGCCTTGTACATGGCAGACCTGGGTTGAATCCTTGGCATCTCATATGGGACCCTGAGCACTTCGAGGAGTGATCCCTGAGCACAGAATCAGGAATAGCCCCTAAGAATCAATGGGTGTGGCCAAAAAAACAAATTGTAAAAAGCAAAGGAAAGCAGAGGACTGGAGAGACAGTGCAGTGGGCAGACTACTCACCTTGCATGTGGCCAGCCAGAGTTTGATTCCCCAGCACCCTATATGTTCCCCCCAAGTACCACTAGGAATTACCTCAATAATTGCAATTATCTCAATAATTGCAATGCCACTAGGAATGCAAAGCTGGAGTAAGCTCTGAGCGCCACCAGGTATGAACCCCCCCAAAACAAAAACAAGACAAAACAAAAGTTCTAACAGATAGATAGATAGATAGATAGATAGATAGATAGATAGATAGATAGATAGATAGATAGATAGATAGATAGATAGATCACTGTATCACTTCATCCCATCCTTCATCGATTTGCTTGAGCGGGCAACAGTAACATCTCCAAGTGAGACTTGTACTTATGTTTTTGGCATATCGAATACAACACGGTAGCTTTCCAGGTTCTGCCGTGCAGGCGGGATACTCTCAGAAGCTTGCCGAGCTCTCTGAGAGGGACGGAGGAATTGAACCTGGGTTGGCCACATGCAAGGCAAATGCCCTACCCGCTGTGCTATACTTCACACATTCTCCACTCCAGTAACCAGAAGCGGAACCAACAGCCACCATCATAGCTCATCATCATGAAAGTCTTACTGTGAAGCTGTCAACCTCAGTCAAGAACTGTCACTGTTACTGTCATCCCATTGCTCATCGATCTGCTTGATCGGGCACCAGTGTGTCTCCATTGTGAGACTTGTTGTTACTGTTTTTGGCATATAGAATATGTTACAGGTAGCTTGCCAGGCTACCTAAAATATTTTTAGAAGTAAATGCTATTTTTTCAGATTTGTTTTGGTGCCACACCTGGTAGTGTTCAGTGGTTACGCCTCACTCTAAACTCAGGAATCAGACCTGGCAAGCTCGGGGGGCCATATGTGATGGCAGCAATTAAACCCAGTATTGCTACCTGTAAGGCAAATACTCTAAGCACTGCACTATTGCTTTGCCCCCCTAAAATTCTGTGTTTTAAAAAGAAACTCTGTCTACCCCATGCCTTTCATAACTCCATCAATTTTTGATTGTCAAGATATTGTCTTTCTTTCAAATAGAGAAAGTTACTTATTTGAGAAGACCTATGACTCAAAATATTTCCTTCATTGTCTGTTATATGATATGCATATATGATATGCATCTTGTGTCACTGGACCACCATAATAAATGAAACATACATCTAACAGTGAGAGGCAACCTTTTAGAGAGGAAGATAGTAACAATCAGCTAGCAAACCTACAGAGAGCTCCAAGTGTAAACAGAAATAGGGGTGAGGTCTCTCTTGTTTTAGGTTTAGTGTGTTTGTGGTTAATGGGCAAAATAAAGAGTAGATAGTTTAGATAAAGAAGGAAGGAAAAAAGAATGAGGCATTAGAACAGAGTAAAAGGCCCCTACTTTACTATTTGCATGGACTCCAGCCGCTCTAAATCAAGCCAGTTTGACAGTGCATTACCACTATTAGGTGACCATGAAATCTTGAATTGGCTTACCTTCTGACCGCCACACCATCAAATGCACTAATTCAATGTCCCCTGTTAACTGCTGACCTTCATTTTTTTGGATAGTGTGAATCCTTAAGTGACTGAAGGCTTTGGTATTAGTGAAAATCTTCTGACCAGGTCTTTACATAGAAAACATGTATCTTTTCTACAAAAAAATTATCCAGGCCACTCATTATTCTACCATGTGCTCTAAGACAGAGATCCAACCTTGACGAAGCTCAGCAAACAGTCTAACACACACTGCATCTCCATGTATACCTGCAGACTGAAGCAATGCACAAATTCAAGGTTTTTCTTTTTCTTTCTTTTTCTTTTTTTTAAAGCAATGGTTATGTGACAAATGATGAAATTTTCAGCATGAAATTTGTTATTGAGGCTTCCATCTTTATAATTTGTTATCTAGCCCTGCAATTCTTCAAGCTATAAATAAAAATGCAACTTTCATCTACATTTCAAACTTGATGAAAGTATAAAAATTAAACATTTTCATTTTTTTTCTAGGTATCAGTCACTCTCTGTGTGCTCTGAAAACAGCAAGAAATACTTCCCGCTGCCTCGGTTCCAGAATAATTTCTGGGAAAGGCCATAAGAAAAGAATAAATTGTTATTAGCAAACATATAACCCCCATAATTTACAGTTCTATCTACCTATTCAGCATTGAAATGAAGTTACCATGCAGCTAGGGGAAAAAAAGGACAAGAGTTTTCTAGCTCTGTCAGCTACAATCAAGCAAGTAAAATAAAATATACCCCACCTTATAAAGAAAACAAATGCTTTATTTCTACTAGTATTTGGACAGTTCAATTACTGAAAAGCAAAGATTCAATAATAACAAGGTCATATAAATATTAATTTAATATGTAGCTAATACATATATAATATAAAAGGAAGCTAGAGTAATACAAATACGTTTATGTATGTGTGTTTCTTTGAATTGAACAAAGGGTCTCACCATGAAGCAAAATGTCTACTGCTGAACTGCAACCTCATCTCATAAAAATATTTTTTCATGAATATCCCATCAATTTTCATATAAGAAAGCATTTCTCATATAGTTCAGGACCTTAACTTCTACTCTGTACATATGTATTTACGTATTATGTGTTGTATGTGGATGGGATTAGATATGAGATTTTCATTTCCAAAATTTAATTTTAAAAAAATACACAATCAAGTCCTACTGGGGAGCTAAATGAATCAACCTGTCTCAACTATTTTTGACAAGAACTACATCTGCCTCCCAGCATGATGGAACTATTGAACACATATACACACACACACACACACACAAAATTCTTAAAATGAATCCCCAGTGGATTTTAAAGGCTGATGTGAATAATGTGAATAATTCTAGTCTGAACTTACAGCTTTTTGTCTTGCTGATCTGTCAGAGAAAAGTGAGACTACGCAGGGGGAAGACCAGGCCAGGCTCAGAACAGGAGACCACTTTCAGCTTCAACAGGTACAAATTGCCAATGGGAAATAAACTGCTAACTAAGAAATGATTTTCTGCCCTCCTATAATTTTTCACAATCTGTGTGGCAAAGATTTCATTGCTGACACCATAAACATATTCTTCGCATCTGTAGCCATTTACATGGTGATCTAGTGGGGGAAGCAGTCTTCTCCAAATAACCAAATACCAGATTCTGCATAATGCAAAATGCCTTTTGCCTTCCCAAGTGTACAATGGAATTAGGAAAGCAGAATTAGTCCAAATGCTGCATTTATTTAACAAGGTGGTTATACAGAGAGCAAGTGTTTATGAGGTCTCTTCTCATTTTCAACCTTCTGGTTCAATTTACACCAAAACCAATTTTAAACTGCTCCTTCAGGAAAACATTTGGCAAATGATATTCCTCCCAGAACCTCCCCCACCACATACTAACACACCCACCCTCATCCTTCCCTTTCTCTCTGTCCCCTCCTTCCTCCACAGATAAAGCACTCTAATCAATATGTTGATATTAAAAACAGAGAAAAGTAGAGTAAGGATATTTGGGGAGGAAAAAATGGAACCAATGAACAAACATTTCAGAGATGCATGAAACCAGATTAACTATAACCTATAAAAATAAAGTTTGTGTTTTGAATCCTACCAACTTATGAATAGAACATTCTGAGTCATAGTACAATTTGAGGACAGCAAACCAAGCCTGGAAAAGTAGTGTTTTTAGACTTAAACTAGCCTCTGTGAACATATATTTTGAAAGAATATGCTGTACAGACACAATACCATCCCTGTAAAACTAAAGTTTATACATTTATAAATTCATATAAACTTATAAGTGTATATAAATTTATAAACTTATATATAGTTATATATAAGTTTATATATATACACACATATACCAAGTCTAGAGTAACACAACTTAAGGGTCTAAGGGGAAAGTTAAGTACCTCTCCCAATCACAAGAAACCCTTTGTACAAAAAGAATATCAGTAATTTCTAGTGGAGGGACTCTTTCAGAAACATTTAGTTAACTCCCTCTTGCTTTTCAATGATGAGAAAATTCATTGTCAGAGTTAAGTTTCATTAAATATGATGTGCATGGCAGAACTACCAGAGCCCAAGCTCAGATTATGAAACCACTGTCTAGTTGTAAGTGTTCTTTCTGTCTTTTCCCTGCTCTCTGTAGTTCAGTCAGAATCAACAGATAGCTCAGGCTAGTTTACTTGCATTTTGGGTCATTCAGGATAGTGCAAGTAAAAATTGGGAGTTTCATTACAAAACTAAAACTGTGTTTTGTGTAAAATCGTCACTCAAAGAAACATATTGATGATGTGGCTGATTTCAAGCAAACTGTTACATACACTATCCTGAAGAACGAGAGGATCACAAAACACATGAATAGAGGCACATGTCTACGCAAAAATGGAACTGGTAGTATAGGGCCATGATCATGCACCTTTCAGCAACTCACACATGATTCCTTCATCTTCCTGGAATAAACAACTTTCCTAGAGCTTTGTTCTATGAAGTACTAAATTGCAAATGCTACTCATCCAGCAGACCAGTTCAAGGTACCCTGGTGAGGAGAAGGAATTTAAGAATAACTGAAAATCAAAGAAACATCTGCTGTTCATTACCACAACTGATTGGAATAAAAATGTTTCAATCCAGCTGACCTGGATTCAGTTCCCAGTTCCCCATACAATCCCTGAGCACAGAGCCAGGGGTAAGCCCTGAGAAAAGCTGGATGTGGCTCTCAAAAAACAAATCAAAAATTCATATTTACATTGAAACTTGAACAAACAATATTTTGCTTCAGTCACTGTATTATGGGCTACCCATAATATAGTGCCCCGTCCCTGACTAGACCTTATTCTCATTATTACTTAAAAGACACATAGGAGAGCCTTGGAAAAACAGTGATGGTTACCTATGCTACACACATTGTCCTCCAATAGACAGACCATCAACTTCAAACACAGAAGCTGTCACGCAATGGAAAAAGTTATCTGACAGCCAAAGAGCCCCTTTGGGGAAAAGAGCAGAGGGTCAAAGCCTTTGCCTAGAGTCCAAATAATTTTCTGCTAGAAGAACAATCCTGACTGAACTCTCTGTGCTTTGAATGTATTTTTCTCTGCTCAAGTGTTTTCAAACATGGTTAATAATTTGATGGGTTAAAAGAGATAAGATTATCAAGTTTTTTTTGTACCAACAATCTTTTATTTTTCAACACAAATTAGAGATGATTCAAATAGCTGATTAATCACATTCCTAAAGATAGTAACAATAAGAGGCAGAATAAAGTCTCTCTAGTTAACTGTCTTTAAGTGTAATTTATAATATGAGAGTTTAAAAATGCATGTTTAGGTCAGAAGTGATAATACAGTGGGTAGAGTGCTTTTCTCGCACCTTCTGAGCTGGATTCAATTCCCAGCTCCCCATATGACCTGTGAGCACAGAGTCAGGAGTAAGCCCTAAGAAAAGCTTTTGGGTGTGACTTCCAAAAAACAAATCAAAAATTCATATTTATATTGAAACTTGAGCTTTAGCTCTTTAGCTACTGTACTATGCACCTGCCCCCCCAAAAGAGTGCAATAATATCCATCAAATAAAATGATCTTTCATTCATGTCAATACTAATTGACATAGAAGGTAAATGACCAGGAAAATTAAAGATAAAGTTTTAAAAATGTATAAGGAAAGTATTACATGTAAATAAAAAATACAAAGTGAATTGAGCCAAGTGGGCTTTATTTCTTACTCCTGATGAAAGCACTTTCACTCTCAATAATTTGTGTTTAAAGAATATCATTTATTATGGTTTTAATAACCCTATTGTCTACATAAATTAGCATGGTATCAGAATGCTAATAGAAGCTCAGAGGAAAGGCCCATTCCTATGGAGACTTTAACACTACCAGCCTTAGAAGCTCAGTTAATGGATTTCAAGTAGAATTCTCTAAAGTAATCATTTTAATTCAACATCCTAAATAGAACTAAATTATTTTTGCTGACCTTTGTTTTTATAGGATTACAGCATTTTAATCTGTATAGAACGTTTTGATATCTAGAAAGTACAAAACACTGTGCTGAGTATTGGAGGTGAGAATGGAGGAATTATAAAGAACAGAGATCTCACTCTCAGCAGTATTGGATAACACAGTGCTTGTTGCTGAGTACCCTTCTCTCTCTCTCTCTTTCTTTCTCTCTCTCTTTTTCCTTTTTGGGCCACATCCAGCGATGCACAGGGGTTACTCCTGGCTTTGCACTCAGGAATTACTCCTGGTTTTGCTCAGGGGACCACATGGGATGCTGGGAATGAAACCCAGGTCCGACACATGCAAGACAAACACCCTACCCGCTGTGCTATCGCCCCAGCCTCTCTTTCTCTGTCTTTTTAATATAATTTTTATTCTAGGCTCCATAAATTTACAATAAATGTCAATGGTAGATTTTCATGCATAAGAAATTCCAGCACCACAACCACCACCAAAGTGTCCTCTTTTTCCCTCCACCATTGACCCAAAGTACCAACCCCATCCTATTCCCTCTCCTGCCACCTATTCCTGTGACAATATTTCTACTTAAGACCATATTTAAGTTTATGTTGCATTTGAGCATGTCATTTCCCTATTATGTTTCTTTTCTATCCTAGATATAAGAATATTGTTCTGTGTCTGCCCCTCCTCTCCTCTGACAATTTCACTTAAGGATGACACTCCTCTCCAGGTCCATGCAGCAGCAAACTGCAGGATTTCTTGTTTTCTTATTGCCTAGTAGCATCCCATTGTGTTTATGTACCATAGTCTCTGTATCCAGTCATCTGCTCTTAGACACTAGAGTTGTTTCTAGTTGTTGGCTACTGTGAGTAGTACCACAATGAACATAGGAGTCAAATGTATTTTCTGAATAGAGTTTTGGGAACCTTGCGGTAGATGCCAAGAAGTGAATTGCTCAGTCATATGGAAGCTCAATTCTTAGTTTTTGAGAAGTGTTCATATCGGTTTCCAATCCAGTGAATCCACTACTGTCAGTCTAACAAAAGGTTAATCTGTTCTGAAGACTCCAATTGATGCAACTGATGGATGAGGTTGCCACGCCATTAGCTAAAGGTTTAATGGGCTCTCTCTTGCCTGCTTGTCTATCTCTATGACATATCTTGCATGGTGGAATGGGAAAGGGAAGTTTATTATTCTTCCTTTTGGGTCTTAGATGCACAAAAACAAATTAACCAAAACACATACAGGCCTTCATTTACATATCTATTTATTGATCTAGTCATCTTCATTATGGCTTAAAATCAAATTTGGGGGTTGATTTGACCTTTAGGAATGATCAAATTGTTTGCTCTGGACAGAGGCCTGGGTAGAAAATCAGTGTCCAATAAGGAGCAATGGTAGTACTAGAAGAACTAGGATAGCAATGCCAGAATCAACAAATAATAACAGAACTCTTTGTTACAAATATTTAAAAGATCATTTTGTGCTCCTAAGCATAAATATGACTGATTTAATACATGACATATGTTTGTATTTTTAAAAATGATTCACTTTATTTGGAATTTAAATGTAATTGGACATCTTTGATTTATATGACAAATTGAGTTTAGGGCTCAAACCCACTATCCAGTTTCCCCTCATTATTACCCACTCATTTTATAACTAAATCACGTAAGAACACCCTTCTATTATATTTACTAATTGTGTCAAACATAATTTAATGCAGAAGAGAAGCACAAAAGAGAACTTGAAAATTAAACCAAGTTAGACATTTCATATTTAACCATTCTTCCTATATAAGTAGAAATGTTCTTTAATAAATCAAAATTAACATTTAAAAATTATAATTTACATTCTCTTGGTCTTGTAGGATTTCACTTTGTATATTGAAAATATTTTAAATTTGAGAGATTCTTTAAATATTTACTAGAGCTTAAGTGATTATATATAAACATGCAAAATATTCTATGTTCTATACAGCACAGATTAAATTTTTTAAAAAGCTTAACTTAACCATTCTAAAATTAAGATCAAAATATTAATTCTAAGACTTGTATGTTCCAAAACAATTTAATGGATTTATTGGATATTAATAAAAACAGATACTCTGGATTTCAGGTCAGAAAGGAAAGTCCTCTAACAGCAAAGCTGAACCCCTTACCATCTACAAGAAAAAGGAAGTTAGAGAGAGAGAGAGAATGTGAGAGACATACAGAGAAAGATACACAGAGAGGGAAAGGGATATATATAAATTATATATAATTATATATAATAAAGAAAAAAGCAAAAAGGAAGAAAAGAGAAAATTTTAATTATGGAAGGAAAATATTTTTGCATAAAGTAAAATGTTCTAAAAAATTGAAAATTTGGGGCCAGTGAGATTAATGCTTTGCATGCAGCAAATTTCAATTTTCTCCTTAATAACACATGATGCCATGAGTGAATGTGGCTCTGGAAGCCCTTAAGAACCATCAAGATAATCTTAGAGCCACAGAACTTAAACACCAGTATATTCTTAAGTCCTAGCACTGCAATGTTGGTCCTAGTGGGTAAGAATCCCTGGGAGGGTTCCTTAGAAGTCCTGAAGACTGTTTGGAAGCCCTTGTCTTCCTCTCCCAAATAAAACATTCCCCAATCTGGTACGCACGATATACAGATACCAAACAACTCTTTAAAAAATCTCGCCTTCAAGCAAGGAACCCCAAAACCTTACCTAATTTACTAACAATAACAAGTCTAAGGGACAAAGGCACCATCTAGATCCCCACATGCCAGGATAACAAATGCTATTTCTCTATTTCAAAGGACAAATCACTGATGCAGACAATAACAAACTTGCGAAAGCATGCTAGCATGGAATACTGAAAGAAAAATAAGAGTAAAACAGTAAATCCCGTCTTGACTTAAAAACCTGAGATATGAAGCAAAGCTAAGGAAACCCTCAAGTTAAAGGGGAAAAAAGATAATCTCTTTTAGAAAATCTCAGTCTCAGTCACAAAACACAAAACCTACTGGCAGTTACTTTCTTTGCCTCTGTTTTTCAATCAATAAGTAATGGTACCAATAATTTATTTCTTAATAAACATGATAAGAATTGAATGAATATTTATAACATGCTTAGATTCGTGTCTGTCGCACAGAATACACTAAATAATTTTTGCTATCCCAAGAAGTCTTGGACATAAAAAACACAGTGAAAGAAATTATCTTGAAAATAAAAGGACCCCACTGAATGGGATATGATGTACACAACATATCACATTAAACAAGGTGTTACTATTAAAATATATGATAATTCTACAACTCAAAAGTTTAAAAATAGCATCAATAAAAATGGGCAGAAAATTTGAATCTTTAAAGACATACAGCTGTCCAACAGGAATCCTGAAACAGGCTACATAGTTGGTTGGAATGTAAACTGTTTTATCATTTTTGAAAATAGTAGGGAGACTCTTCAAAAAGGTTAAAAATTGAACTAGCATATGACCCAAAAATTTGAGATTTAGACTTTTATCCAAAAATATGGAAATGTTAATTCAGAAGTGTCTGCACTATTATGTTCCCTGCAGAACTATTTACAATACATTAGATATGGAAAAAATCTAAGTACACAATGATGATGTGTAGATAAAGAAGATGTAGTATATCAATGCAATACTACAAAACTATTTTTTAAAAAATTAAATATTGTCACTTGCAAACCATGAATGAAGTTGAGGATGTTAAGTTGAGTGAGACAAGTCAGAAGGAGAAGACTAATATTAGATGATCTCACTCATAATGGACTATGAATAAACAAAGCGAAGGAAGAGACAAAGCCAAAAGAAACACTTAAATTCAACAACATAACTAGGTGGGTTCTGGGAATATACTCTGGGGGCTCAAAAAAAAAACAGCAGAAACACCAGCTGCACTTTTGGCAAGCTTGCTATCCCCAAAACATAGAAATGTTCATTGCAGCACTATTCACAATAGCCAGAATCTAGAAACAACCCAAGTGCCCGAGGACAGATGACTGGATAAAGAAATTATTATACATGTACACAATGGAATATTACAAAACTGTTAGGAAGAATGAAGTCATGAAATTTGATTATAAATGGCTAGACATGAATAGCATCATGCTGAGTGAAGTGAGTCGAAGGAGAGGGACAGGTATAGAATGACTGCATTCATTTGTGGGGTATAAATTTATATATATACATGACTAATATCCAAGGTGAGTGTAAACAGGGGCCAGGAGGACTTGTCAATGGTTGGAAGCTTGCCACAAGAGGGTGTGGTTGGGGGGTAAAGGGCAGTTAGACTAGAGAAGGGATCAGCATGACAATAATAGTTAGAAATGATCGTTTTGAACAGCATCTGAGTGTTGAAAATAGGTTAAGGGATATACATGATTATCTTTAATTACCTGTACTGCAAACCATAGGCAGAAAAGTAAAGAGAGAAAGAGGAGAAAAGTGCCTGCCTTAGTGGCAGGCAGAGGTGGCGGAGGGCAGGAGGGATATGGGGACTATTGGTAGACAGAAACATACACTGGCAAAGGGGTGGGTGTTAAGACATTATATGACTGAAATCCAATCATGAACAACTTTGTAAATGTGTTTATTACTATGATTCAATATAAAAAATTAAAAAAATACTAGGAGGTGAGGAGATAACAAGAGTAAAAGCAAAGGACTGGGGGAATCTAAAGTATTGTAGAAGGTCAGGACATGGCTATAGTAACATACCTTTCAAGAGAGGTGAGTGTGTGCTGCTAAATTTTGTGTACTACTGAAAAATCTCAACAAAATACACAAATAAGTATGCATATATCTATATTTTCATATAAAAAGTTAAAAATGAAAAAGAATCCTAAGAAGGAGTAAGGAGTCCTGGTCATTAACAAAAAAATAATAATAATATAAAACATTTGTGGAGCATAACTGTAGGACATTCATATGTATTTCCTGAAAATCTTTCAGACCAACCATTTAATCCTTCTGAAAACATGTAGTAGATTCCATTTTATGATGAAGAGGATGTCCCAGTATATCATAGGCAAATCTTGTCACACATAAACCCCACCTACTTTCACAACAGCCACAATGTTGTTAGTGCTCCATTTTTTATCAATTTTCAAATACATTTTTAGTTTTTGCTCTTTTTTATTTGAGAGCAATACCACGCATTGCTCAGGGATTACTTCTGGGTTTGCACTCAGGGATCACTCCTGAAGAGACTCAGGGGACCACTTGAAAAACAAGTGTTTTATCAACTGTACAATTTCTCTGGCTACTCAGGTACATTTTTTAATTTGATGTCCTCTTATCACTCTTGCTCAACCCACTATTTTTCTCCTCTTCTCACAGGCACTGCAGGGAACAGGCAGGATAAGGAAAAATAGATGAAATATGAATTCAAACGTGCCAAGTTTCAGCATCTGACTTTGGCAGAGTCACAAGACTATAACTGAAGTAGCTGGGCACTTTTCTAAATAACTTTATGGAGCATAAATAGTTCCATCTTCCTTTCTGTCAGTCATCTTTCCACTCCAGCATAATTACAAGTTTTCTTCTATGAATATGTTTTTAAAATAATTTATGCAACTATGTACAGCTCAACTATGAGTTTAAATGAAAATTTTTATGTATGCAAAGTAATTGATGTTAATTTACATATTCCCCAATGATTATCTTTGGTTTAGGGTAAACAGTCTGAAGCTGTCTGCCTCATCTTAAATAATCAGATACGATAAAGTGCCTACTTGGAACCAGGTAGAAGGTTACTTAAGGACAGAGACAAATAGTCTAAGTAGAGCCTAAGAAAAATGTCAGCAAAGTATCAGACAGTCCAAATAGTTTCATTTTGATGAGTAATAAGTGAGCAAGCCTAAGAAACTCTTTTCATAAAAATTAGAAAGGTGGTTATTATTTGTTTATAAAAATTAATGAATCTTTTCTCTGTACCAGGAACTATACTAAATATTGCAGACTCCTTGGAGAAAAAAATGAAGACTTTGGTTCTACTCCATTAGATGTATAATAATAGCATTTGATCCAGTCTGAAGGCAGCGTATATCTGAAGAATACACTGAAATTAATATTATTCTTAGCTATGAAATGAAATTATGCAAAAACTGAAGAAATCAATATTTAAAGAACATTCAACAATGAGAGAGGAAGTATTTTGAATACAAGGTGGAAGTGGAAACGTAATGACATGAATTAGAGAGAGCAGAAATAGGAGCATCTATTGTCCAATGATTGATATGGCCAACTCTAATGATTTTTTTTATTTCAAAAGCATTAGGGATTTTAAATAAGAACAGGAGGTAGGGGTGGGAGATGACATTATCAGCCTTTGGAAAATTTGTTCAGCAAGTGGGTAGACAGAGTAGATAGATTTTTAAAAGCCAAGTGAATGAGAGGTGATGACAACTGAGAGTAAACAGGATGAAATAGAGGGGAAAGCTTTATATAAGAGGAAAAGCTTTCAACTTTAAGTCCCACCAAATATGATGCACTACTCTTGGAATATTAAACTTCCCTCTAAGGAAACTTTTTGGATCACTTTCAGTGGTTTATTCATAAGAAACAATACAAAATGAATTATTTTGGTTCTGCTTTGGGGCAGGAGTTGGGGGTCAGGATGGAAACATATTAGATATGGTGGTGGGAAGGTGTATGGTGGTAGGATTAGTTTTTGAATATTAAATATACTATCAAATATTATGAAGTACTTTATAAAAATTAAATATTAATAAAAGATGTAAACCTTTCTCCAGGGCAGTGAGCTGAGCAGGCAGCCACAGTGAACTAGAGAAAGAGAGAGAGAGAGGGAGAGACAGACAGACAGACAGACAGAGACAGAGAGATGAAGTGCCTGCTATAGAGGCAGGCAGGGGGTGGGGTGGGGGTGATGGGAGGGAACCTGGGACACTGGTGCTGGGAAATGTACACTGGTGGAGGGATGAGTGTTGGAATACTGTGTGACTGAAAGCCAATCATGAATAGCTTTGTAAAGGTCTATCTCACAGTGATTCAATAAAAAAAAGTTTGAAAAAAAAGAGCTAAAGTTGTAGGACTGTGTGAAAAACTGCATGTGTACTTATTTAGTATAGATAGACAGATGACAGGACTGGAGCAATAGCACAGCGGGTAGGGTGTTTGCCTTGCATGCAGCCAACCTCTATCCCACTTGGAGAGCCCGGCAAGCTACCAACAGTATCCCACCTACACGGCAGAGCCTGGCAAGCTACCTGTGGCATATTCGATATGCTAAAAACAGTCTCACAATGGAGACATTACTAACAATTCTCACAATGGAGATATTACTGGTGCCCACTCAAGCAAATAAATGAACAATGGGACAACAGTGCTACAGTGCTACAGATAGATGATAGATATAGATAGACAGACAGACAGACAGACAGAGACAGAGAGATAGATAGAGAGAGAGATAGATAGATAGATAGATAGATAGATAGATAGATAGATAGATAGATAGATAGATAGATAGATATGGAACTAAAAGCAGTGCATAATACAAAATGTACCAAATAATTAATTGGAGAATAAATGCTGAATGACTATATACAATCATGAGAGAAATGAGTTGTCAATGATGTTTACTAAGATTCTCGATGGCATTTGCTAGTTGAATGGTAATGCCATGCAGAGAACACACATGAAAGCCAAGTTGTTGGTAAGCATGAGTTTATATTTCATCTGATTTGTTTTTAGATGATTGTAAAACATCTCAGAAAATTCAAGAAAGCAAGAATATTGAACAACCTGGATTTAAGAGAAGCAGTCTTATCCACAGATATAAAAATTTGTCTTATTTATAGAAGGTGATATAAATCTTAGGTACAAATGCTGATGAAGAGAAAACAGAGGTGTTAGCGAGAGAGTATAGTGGTTAGGGTGCTTGCCCTGCATATAGACAGCCAAGGTTCAAATCTCCTGAGCCCCACTAGAGTGATTCCTGAGCAGAGAGCCAAAAGTAAGTCATGAAAACCCTCCACAAAAACAGTGCAATAGTGTTCTAAAAGACAGTAGATAAGAAGTGAACAGATGTAGGACCAAATTTAGAGAAGCTCTATAATCACACACACATAGGCATACACAAAAAGCATGAAGAGGAGAAACATAGATGCAAAAATGAAAGTTATGTATCATGGGAAATACTAGAAGTAGGAAAACTATGATTGAGTAAATGCAACTGAAAAGTCTGGTGCAAAAATAACAGAAATATACCCACAACATTTAGGAACATAAAATTTTTAGTGAGTTTAGAAACTTTGAGTAGAGTGCTAGACGCAGAAACCAGGTAAAATTAAGTGAGCAGTAAATGATAAGTGGAAGTATTGCATACAGGAAAGTGGAAATGAAAAATAGCACGGTGCCTAGATGGGAATAATGGAGAAGTGACATAGACAAAAGAGAAGCATTCAGTTGAAAAGGAGAAGCTACCTGCCATTGAGAAAAGATATAATCAAACATGAAAGTTTCCTGAAAAAGTCAGCTCTGAGTAATGTCAGTGTTAAAACTATTCTCACAGAAGGAGGTTTTTTAAAATGCTTTGAGACACAAAATGGTGGCTAACAAAATGACCAAGGAAACCCCCAAAAAGTGGTAGCAAAAAGCTACCTATTCTAAGAAAAACTTGTATTAGTTAGGTATCCTATAACACCTAACACCTTTAAGTTTCTCTAAAATTGTTGCATTAATAAGGAAAATGCCTTAATTTTTTATAACGTCCACAAGTTTTTATTCCATGTATAGAGAGTAATAAAAAGTGAAAATGACTATTAATAATTAGATCCACAAGGTAAAGAGAAAATGAAGTGAAATTTATCAGTTATGCAGGTGGAGGTGGGGGGGCGAGGGGTGGGAGGTATACTGGGGTTTTTTTGGTGGTGGAATATGGGTACTGGTGAAAGGACGGGTGTTTGAGCATTGTATAACTGAGACATAAGCCTGAAAACTTTGTAACTTTCCACATGGTGATTCAATAAAATAAATTTAAAAAATAATAATAATTAGATCCATAAGAAATATACCCCAAGTTCTAAATATTGGAAGAAATAAAATAATTTGAAGCTTGGGGATACCTGGCCTTTGAGTGTATTTATGTAACTCACTACTCTTTATCAAAATAACTATCCTGTCTCCCACTATAATATATTTAAAGTACTCATTTTAATTGCTATTGCAATTGATACACAAGAGTATTGGAAAATATACTAGAATGGAGACTTCAGCCAAGGGAAAAAAAAGACACTTTCATTTCCTGACATTTTCTGGAAAACGGATAGGTGGATGGATGGATCGATGGATGGATAGATCAATGCAATGATGAATGGGTGAATGAGTAAATGCGTGTTTGGAAAGGGGAGTGATGGTATAATCAATGGACCCACGGATAAAATGTCTGCCTTTGTACCAGAACTTGGAAAATCTTCACTTGTAATTAGTAAGTAATAAAGAGCATTGTACAGAGCATAATTCAATTTTCTCTAAAGGTACAAAAATATATGGGAACCGTGCACCCCACATGCAATAAGAGTGTCAAAATATTTCTCACTGAGAAATTTTACTTTGCAATTGTCCATTGTGCATCCACCTTCACCAGGGCTTTCTTAAGTAAATGGCTTTGTCCAGACATGATATGGGTTTTATTGAATTCTTTGAGCTAATACCAATGAGCTTCCTTTTATAACAAAAAAATTATAGGTTAAGATTTTAAATTATAGTTTTGAATATTTGAATGTTAAAAGGAAAGTGAAATATGCCCAACTTTCTAAAATTGAGTGTCAGCAGGATAAGAAAGTGGATCTAGAATTATTGTCTCCTTCAATGAATTACTTCAAAGGACAAAGACTATAAATCAAAAGTTCCTTAAACATAAAAAATGTAATGCTACACACATCCCAAAACTTACTACTCCTATTTCCTGCCCCTTGAACTAATTGCAAGGAAATCAAAGGTAAGACACATAGCATGGGTTTTAAAGTCATTTGTGGCAATTTAAAGTAATTGAGATTTTTTATGATAGTTGCTATAAAGAAGAATATATAGCTTCACGATTCCTTGTGACAGTTCTTTGAATTACATTTTCAGAATAAGAAGTATGAGACGTGGTTGTTAATTTACAGCAACACACCCATTCCACCATGGTGGGCTAGCAATACAAATGAGCAAAGCAGAAGAATAAAGCCAACCAGCCTCTGGATAAAATAAATGCCTATGAGTGTTCTCTCCCATTCAGTCTCATTTCCACTCAAGTGCATGCACACCCACAGGATTCTAATCCCGGCCCTCAGAAGCTGATCTGCATCTTGGAGCCAAATGGCAACTCATCTGGAATCCTGAGTGCTGAATGAAAGGTTTAAATCATGCAAGAGTCTCAATTACTAAATGAACTATTTTAGAAAAGAAAAAAGTTTCTATTAATAATTAGGCAAGATGGGAGCATGATGACAAATGCTCAAGTGTCTGTCTCTGAGATGCTTGCTGGGGATGAAAAAACTTGTCAGTCACTCCCTCCTTAGCACAAATTGCATTTGATCTTAGGCAGTGTTCTTTAGAGCAAAGTGTTTCTGGTATCTCCTCTTTCCTTCAAAATCCTTTCTATGTGGACCCCACTATCATTATAAGCTGAATCTTAGTGGGATGCTTTGAGTCTTCAATTAGGTCTGTTTGCTTCCTAGAAGCCCTATTTTAATATTAATTAACACAAAGCCAATCATCTATTAGAAGTATGCTTTGAAGTGGTATTGACAGTCTTCATGCATGTTTGATAACTATCACTGAGATATTGCCCTTAATTTTGGATGTAAAAAGGAGAAAATTTTTTGCTTCCAATTCTTCCTCTCTAAATGGACTGACATACTTGCTGTATATTCAAGATGTGCTTGGTAGGTCAGCCACATTGTAGGTAGGAATCTTTAATACTGCAGAATTGGGGGTAGCACGCAAGACCTACTTCAGCAATGTCCTAGAAATTTTTTATGCTCTTTAAAACTTGATAAATATTTATCTAAAGCCACCAGAGTATCCATAGTAATAATATGGCTCTGGGAAAAGATCTTTCTAGTTAATAGTTGAATTAAAAAAAATGAACACCTGTGTTCATCACTGCACTTAGTTTAGTAGCCAAGATATAGAAACAACCCAAATGTCCAACTATAAATGAGTAGACTAAGAAGTTGTAGCACATATACACTGTAGAGTACTACGCAGCTATAAGAGAAAAACAAAAGCATTCAATATGCTGAAACATGGGTGGTACTAGAGGATATCATGCTGGATGAAGTCAGTCAGAAGGAAAGGAGCAAATACAGAATGATCTGTCTCATATGTGGAGCTTAAAGATAGGCAGAAATGTAGCAACAAAGGGGCAAAGGCAACATAATGGAAAAACTGTTTCACACAGTGGAGTTATGGAGGAAAGAAAGAGGTGTTGGGGTCCTTGAAGGAGGGATGAGTTTACTGACGATAGGTGTGGTGTTGGAATCATAATAATATTATAAACCAGAGAATCTCAATATAAATTCCTAAAAACTTTATGGTGTCCTGATTTTTGTCTCAACCAAATGATGAGTTCTAGTAACGCTCAAAAAAGCCATAAAAAGTATAGGGTGAAAAAGATCTGTGAGGTCCATTTGGATTTCCAGTTCTCTCCTAGGTACATGGAAGGACTACCTCTCCATGCCTCCTTACATTTGGGTGTGACCAGAGGTCAGTACTGGACAATGAAATGTGAGTGGAGATAATACAGGCCTCTTTCAGAGGTTAACATTTAGGAAGAGGGGACCATTGCCCATTCTCTGTGTTTTTCCTTCTGTTACTAAGGTTTGTATAAACAGTGAGTGCTGACATGGAGTTTGAGAGATTTGAGGGAAAAAGAAGGAAACAGAAAATGATAGGCATTTTTTTTGTCTCTTTATAAAAACAATTACCATAGACTTCAGTAATAGTGAAATATAGGTCTGTGGGCTGGAGAGATAGTACAGCAACTAAGAGACTTGCCTTGCACATGGTCAACCGGGTCAGATTCCTTGCATCCTATATGATCCACAGAGCATGGCCAGAATAATTTCTGGGTGCAGAGCCAGAAGTAAAGCCCTGGGCACAGACAGGTTTGGCTCCAAAACAAAACAAACAAAAAAAAATAGGACCAAATGTAATTCTACCAACATATGAAGGGTACAACTTACTCCACAGTGATGCCTTGACCTTCAGTAAATTTTGTGCAAACAATAAAAACAAAAATAAATCTCTAAGATTGTGATTTTTTATTATAATTTTTGATTCTTTTATTTTTAATTGATCGAGGTTCTGTGATTTACAATATTGCTATAATGGTTTCAGTACACATAATCCCAGAATCACACCCACCACCAGTGTCTCTCCTCTAAGATTTCTAGAGCCTATTCTTGTCAAATCTCACAGCCACCACCAACAACAACTCAGTCACATGTCTCAGTTCTTCCATTGTGTTGTCTTCACCCCTTTATTACTACCTTTCAGTGTGTCTTTAAGTCCCATATAGGAGTGGCCCCTTTCAGTATCTGTATCTGGCGCCTTTCTTCTGATATCTCTCAGCATGATATCCTCTAGTTTCATCTATGTTTCAGAAAACGGCTGTTTCGCTGGTTTTGCTCTTCCTTAGAGCTGCATAGTATTCCACTAAGTATATATTTACCACAACTTCTTGATCTATTTATCTATAGTTGGGCATTTGGGTTATTTCCATGGCTTGGCTAATTGTACTAACTGCTGTGATGAACACGAGTATGCACATATCCTTTCAAGTTAATGTTATTGTCTTTGGGGATTAGATGCCAAAAACTGGTATTGCTGACCTACATCCCAAGTCACTGCCATGTAAACTCATCCAGAGACTAAATCTCTGAGAAGATGGAATCCAAGCCACAAAAATTAATGGTTACACAAATCTCCAGACTGAAAACTGTGGGGAGCCCTCTGGAGGGGAATAACTGAGTTCGCCCTGCCTGCAACCCCAGCAGCCGCACCCATACTCCCAGCTGCCAGCATGTCAACAGCCCAACTCCACGGCTTCACAACTAATCTCTGCAGATATACAAAATCAATGAAAACACCAGAATTTTCCACTTTGATTCTCATTTTCAGCCTGAGAACTTTAGGTCTTTTTGGAGTGGGGGTGAACAGCCTCTCCCCAACTCCCTATATTTCCAGAAGACCTGACAGCCATGCCCACATCCCACACCCAATAAGCAGCTGCAAAGTTTACTCATCAGCCTGGTTCTGCAGATCCAAGTGCTCAGGGCTTACTCCTGGCTTTGGCCTCAAGGATCCCTCTGGCACCTCTGGCACCCCTCAGAGTAACACACGGGTTTCTGAGGCTTAAACACAGGTAAGCTGTGTGCAAGTCAAGCGCCCTACCTGCTGTATCACCAGGTGTGGCCCAATCTGCCCCTCTACCAAAAAACAAAAACAAGACAAATGCATTATTCTGATTCACGGTAAAATGGAAACATTAAGACAAAAGAAATATTTTCAAATTTTACGTGATGAATGTAACAGAAAAATATTGAACACAAATCAAACTTGTCTTTGCTACAACCATTACTCTATCTTCTATATTTTTAGAGTATCATATCTTTAAAAGATAGGATAAAACAGTTCAAAATGGAATTGTTATAAACTAGGTTTCACTTTTCATTATCTGGTGGAACTGGGTTGTAGTGAATGTTAGTAGAGATAAATAAGGTTGGCCAATTATAATCATTGCTGAGATAGCATAATATGTTTACATGATGTATTTACCATGGGATCTACTTCTGGGAATGTTTGAAATTATCCACACAAGTTTTATTAATATTAAAAAATAAAGGCAAGCTCTGTGAATGACTATCTTACCACATTATTAGTTTGCCTGTGACTTTCAAGAACAATGAAAGACCAATATATTAAAAGTTAAAACATAAAATAGCTTCCAAATAATAGGTATTCCAAAATATAATAAAGAACATGAAGAAAAATTATCATTAAATGCAATCAACTTGAATTACTATACTACAATTGAGTGCTTACCACTAAAGACCAAAGATTAGTTATAACAAGTCATAACTTGAATTTTCAGAAAACTGGCAGCAAAAAAATTCTCCATATTTCTGGATAACTTAGGTAAAACCAATATGTAATATAGCAATAGATAGTAGGAGGAAATAAATGACTTTGCATTTTTCAAGAGCAACCCTGGAAGAAGAAGACAGTGAAGAAGTGCCTCCAAATTCTGAAAAAAAAATGGCTGGCAAAACAATTCTATACCCAAATAAATTATCAAGCAAGTCTGATGATAAAAAAAAGACTTTACTTGGACCAGAGAGATAGTAGAATTGAGAGGACATTTTTCTTGCATGCAGTCAACCTGGGTTCGAGATCCCTGGCATCCCATTTGTTCCTCCGAGTAGTGCCAGGAATAATTCCTGAATGCAGAGCCAGGATTAGCCCCTGAGCATTGCCGAGTGTGATTAAAAAAAAAGAAAGACTTTACTTTCAGTTATAATTGTGAATTTTAGTATGAATTATTATAGTTTATGTAATATTGTTTTGACAATGTTTACATTTATAATATTAATATTTATAATATTAATGCCCAAAGTTTTATAACATTGATGTACACCACCACCACCAAAGTTTTTGTGACCCTCCACTTCTGTCCTGATATGACCTCTAGTCTGGTCTTCATCCCCGTACTCATATCCTTGCAGTGTTTATTGATTGAAGAGTGTGGTTTTGGTGCATACTCTTCTCTAACTTTTACATGCTAACCAATGTGCTCTAGACCCTCCACCCATATCCTTGTGTTACTTCCAATCTCCCTCACTGTGCTCTTGACCCTCACCCTCCAAACTTGGTATTATCAGATCTGTAATACAATTCCCAGGATTTATTATTAATTCATATTATCCATACCCTGACTTGTTTCTCTATATATCATAGATAAGAAATATCATCATCATATCACTTGGCCTCTGGTTATTTTTTTCAACTTAAGACCCTCAATTCCATCCAAATTCATGAAAGCTTCATAACTTTTTTCCCTATGATTATATAGTATTCCACTGTATATATAAAATGCCTCTTGCTCCCTACATCAAAAGTGAGACATGTTAATAAAACAAGAAAAGAAAGGCATGCTAAAGGAAATTAAGGGACCCAACCTCGAGGAAAGGTAAAGAGGCAAAAGGATTCCTCAGGACGAGACAGAGATTCTCAGAACGTTGTGCACAAATGGCAGATGGCCCCCAGGCCTGACTGCAGTATCTTCTGTTCAAACATGTGTCGTTAATTGCTTTAGTCACATTGCTCTATTCACCTGATGACAGGAAGGCAGGTACAGAGAACTTGTATGTTATGTTCATCTTGACTGTGCTGCCAAACCTCATGCTTTTGTTTTTTCCTCTATATACTCCAAACCCTGTAGCAATCAAAGCACTTGCTTTTTTGTTGGGTACTCAGTATTTAGTTCTATAAGATATCTAAATTAGTGTGGGAGGTGCATTGTCTTCAAGATTCCATCAGAACTTTGAGGAATTTTGTTTCTTAGAATTTTTGGAAAATATAAAAATGAAGTAAAGTCCAGAAGGATAAGTTGGTAAGTCCAGCTCCTGTTGGTAAGCTGCTTGCATTGCACACAGCTGACCTGGCACAACCTGGTCCTGAAAGCCCAACTTGAACTGATCCCTGAACTCAGAGCAAGAGGTAAACCTTGAGTGCCACCAGATGTGGCTCCCCCGAAAAAAACAAAATGGATGTAAATTCAATTAAACAGATGGTTTATCTTCTCCAGGAGTCTTCATTCAAATATAACAGATTTAAGTATGCTATTCAGCTTTTTAAAACCAGGCAATGTATTAATTAGAAAAAATATACGTAAAATGAGGCAATGTATTGATTAGAGAAAATATATAAAAAGAAAAATTTTTGAAGTGCTTTTCCAGTGGTTCTTGGTGCAAGTGCTTATTTCTGGAAACAGCCGGGACCTACATCCAGTAGTGCTGATACTAGAGGTATGTGACAATCGAGCTCAGGGTTTCATGCATGCACTACAATCCTCTGAACTATCTCCCCAGCAACAGAAGTAAAGCCCTCTCTTACTCCATTTCTCCCCTAAATCTTCTTTTAAAACAAGGTAGTGAGTCAGGCAAAGACAAACAGTGGCTTACTGGAAAAGAAATGGAAAAATGAGAACATGCACTTAAAGTAGAATACAAGAAAGGACAGCATTAGAGACGCTGCTCAGCAGCAGGAAACTTGCCTTACACATATCTCCAATACCACAAATGTGTATGCCAGTGTGTGATCAAAGAATAAAGTTTGGCTCTCCGCCGAGATGTGACCCGAGTGGCCGCACATGTGCGGCCCCTTCATTGCTGGACGACCATGATCCCGGAGGCCAGCTAAACTACTTTTGGTACCAGCAGCTCCTTGCAGAAATGTCTCTAGACTGAACTAAGCCACGGCCCCATGCCATCCCAGGAGGGGGAAAGGTTTCTCTCTCTCGGCTTTTCCTTTCCAGGGGAGAAGGCATGGCGACCACCATCTTATAAGGACCACTAAAGATAGGTACAAGCTTGCAATGATGCAATTTCAGGCAGAAATTTCCCTGGACTTAGTTACTAAAATACAAAAATGCAGAAATCCAAAACCACGTGGCCACGATGACCTCATATCTCTTCATTCTCAGCAATGGAAAACAAATTATTAAATGCTTCCTTTTCTGCAGGTCTGATTTTGGGGGGAAACTCCAAGCAATAATAGTGAGTTTTTGTGGAAATAGTGAATGTAATCAAAGTAAAGAGAAAGTAAATTGAAAGTTATCAGCTATACAGGCAGGGAGCGAGGGTGGGAGGGGAAGTATACTAGGGTTCTTGGTGGTGGAATATGTGCACTGGTGAAGGGATGGGTGTTTGATCATTGTATAACTAAGACTTAAGCCTGAATGCTTTGTAACTTTCCACATGGTGATTCAATTAAAAAAAAAAAAAGAATAAAGTTCTGGTAGTCTGAGTGAGCAACTGTTCTCTGTTACAATATAGGTATATGTAGGGTAAATATACATATATGATAAGTCTATGTGCTTATATAGCTATGTATACATGTACATATAAAATATGAACATCTGTTCATATGTAACTAGGTGATCATCTGTGTATATTATACTTTTGTTACTTTTATGTTTATATTTCACAAAAAAATTCAAACAAAAAATAAAAATAATGTATACTCTTAACCCACAGTGCTTCTATGTATGTTGGTGTTTTATGTGAAATTTTTGACAGTTCTCACTTTACTTTTCTGATTTAGCAACATATTGTGGACATTTTCCAAAGTTAAACTATACCCCCCTCTTTTGATGCATTGTACAAACGTTTCCCAATTTATTTAACTATTCTCCATTGGTAAATTCCATCCTAAAATGTCACTCCTTATGAAGTGGAAAGAAGGGGCTGGAGAGATAGTACAACAGGTAGGGTACTTGTCTTTCATGCAGTTTGCCTTGCATGGCTGAACCCTCATCATTCCATATGGTCCCCCAAGAACCACTGCCAGGAGTAATACCTGAGTGAGAGCCAGGAGTAAGCCTTGAGCATTGCTGGGATGGCCAAAGAAATAGAGTTGACGTGGAGACAAGTTTACCCATCCCATTCTCTCTGCTGAAAAATGTAAAAATGTAACAGCCACCCCACAGATAAGACAATAAAACACTTATTAAATGCTGGAAGGCAAGCATGTGGAGATGACTCTGTCCGTTCCTTGAAATGATTGTCACTCTTCAGATTTTTTTAAATTGTAATTTTGTGTTCACACATTTCGCTGTTCAACTTTTTTCAAGTTAAGAGAGTTTATGTACTAGGATATTAAAAATAAACATAGTAACTAAACTTCCTGGAAGACAATTTAAGTCTGCTATTAAATTTACTTTACTGTAATTGAATTTGTGGTATTTAAACAATAAGAAATGTAGGAATAAAAGTTTAGGATCTTTCTGTCATCACACTCTCACTTTTTATTCCCACTATATCACCCTACTCACAAAGTAATTAGTGAGAAAGGTTTGGTATATAGCTTCCACACATTTCTCTATGAGATTTTTCTTCCTTTACAGAAGAGAAGCTACTTGCAGAACAGATTGTTCCACAATCCTCTTGGGAGGCTCCTTAGCGTCAGAGATAATAAGAAACCTGATGTCAGCTGACACAGCTGTGGAAACAAAGATTGTATAATAATCTTGTTCTTAGAAGTGCCTGTGATTCTTTTCACTTTCCTTTATATATCCATCTACCCAAATCACCACACAACTGTGCAGTTTTCTGTTAACAGATCCACAGGGCCCAATTCCTTTGACAGAGACCATTTGAATGTACTCAGGAAATTTTTCACAGGCAACCAAGTCAGGCTGCAGAATCCTGGGAACCAAGTTTCTTCCCAGCCTATACAGAAGAGGTGGCGACTACCATCCACTCCCATGGCTAAGCTGGCCTCAAATCAAAGGGTCTCTCCAGAAACCCACATACCTTTTACTGACCATCAAGACCCATTACAAAGCCCAGCATTCACAGGAAGACATCAATCTGCACTTTTTGCCAAAATAACACAATGTCCTTCTTGAGTTCTTGTTAAGCAGGGAATGAGAAAACACTCGGATCCCTGAATCATGCCCTTAACCCCAGTTCCAACCTCTTCCCACTCTGTGCCCTCTTGTTCCCACCGCCCCCACCTCCCCATCCTTCCTGTAGTTTCAAAACAGGGCTATCACCATATAAAAGTGGAGAAACAAAAACATGCAAGCTAAAAATATTTTGCCAAATTACAAGATAACTAATACCATGCGAATAAAGCCCATATTTTAAAGATGAGTCCTAAATTCTAATCCAAAGTGTAGAAACTTTGCATAGTGAACAGAGTTCATTATAAGGCATTCATACTCTAAAATTTGATGAACAGAAAGCCAGATGTTTTTAACCAAGACTTTAAAATCTTATAAATATTTTTTTCTAAAACTAAAGCCAACCATTCAAAGATTAGCTACTTTAAAATAAACAATGGAGGCACAAAGGCATATATAACTATTTATTCCTTTTGTCACTGTTTTAATACTGTGACACATTATTTTCTATTACTACCACGATCAGATTTTTTTCCAGATATTTTATCATTATTTCTATGAATAGATTATTAATTATTTCTATTGCTGCCTTAGATTTGCTGAATGTCACCACAGTAATATCCTCTAGCATGAAGTGAAATATGAAGCTATTAACAAATAATCAAGTGAGAAACTTTGTTTTTATTTCACAGAAGTCCTCTATTTCAAGGTGTTATTTTCAATGATCAATAGAATACTTTTGCCATCAAGTAATGAAAATGAGTGCACTAAATTATGCATCGATGACTTATTACCCTGAATTTTGTTTTAAAATTGGATTTATTAACTTTTCCTTTTAATTTCATTTAATGTCTTTGCAGAGTTGGATTTTTTACAGAAAAAAAAATGTTTAAAACACTTTTTCAGAGCCTCATCAGATCTATTTGAATTATATTTGAGTCCTCTGAAGGGGTAATAAAGTGGCTTCCTGAATTATAACTACAAGCTCTACAAACTTGTAGTTTGTAGAACATTCTACATGGTCTAAAAACTACAAGTACAGGGGTCATGATTTGTCACTTAACACAGCTACCAGGCTATAGCAAGCAACTAATGAATGCATGACAAACGAATAAAATTAACTAAATTATTGAATCAACTTTAAAAGTATCGCTACAACTGACCTTAATCTTTATATGTTCAAGTCCAAATGAATATGTTTCTCAGAGGATTGGCTATTTGAATTAATGCAATTTTTATAAATCCCTAATGATGAGAGTCAAGTACTTCCTCGTTCTTTTGTTATAAAGAGAATAAATGTTTTCTTTGACCAGTTTGTAGCTGTTACTTCTTTCTACATGAAATAGAATAAAATATATGTATGTGAAAATATCTATAGTTTTTCCTTGAAATGACTGAAAGGGTGATTCAGAGAAATGTTGGTAACCCACTCGCATACTAAAATACAGCCAGGTGAAGGTCTCAGAGACTAGGAAAAACAGAGAGCTACCAGGCATTTGGAGAAAGAAGCTCATTTCACTGCAGTCTTAAAGTGCTTTTTGATGACAGTTATTACATATATTCAGTTAAACAAACTAGTAATGAAATGTCTAAGTAGATGTGTGAGAAGATAACATTCAAAAAGCTTATAGAAAGGTTGAGGATGCTCTAGCCTAGAAATTCAAATGTTAAGTATTATGGATAAATTCCCAGAAATGCTGCTACTGAGCTAAGTCCAGTAAGTGCCATGGCAGAGTTTGCGGTGGAAGAAGAGATGCATTAAAAGCCACACTGAAGATAATGTTAACCAGGACCAGACTTTGAGTACCGAACTGAAGAGCATAGACTATCCCATGGGTGAAATTCACCAATAAAGGATGCTAAATTAGGGCATATTATGACCATATGTACCTGAGGACCTCAGCCAATATCCCCTGCAAACACGTAGTTAATATAAAAAAAAAAGTGTTATCACATTTCATTTGTAGGATTTCTCCGTAATTTCTTCTCTCCCTTGTCTAGGAGGATTGACAAAGCTATCTGACCAAATATACTTATGGCACCATGTGATTTCTGTGTTCTGAGATATCCAGACACCTAAATATACCCAGTAGCTGAGATATATATATGCACAAAATCAAGTTTTAAGCTGAAATAAGTTTCACCTTCACAAAAGCATGTTCACCACTCTAATATACATTTTATTGCAATCTTATTATCATCCACCCAAAATATTATTTCAGAGTAGTAATAGATGATTATTATTAATAATAATAGATTGTTATTATTATTACTAGAAATAAAGATGCACTATTTGAGGGAATATGTATCTGTGTGTCTGTGTGTAATATATGTATGTAAATATACATATATAATGCTAAGATTGTTTAGCTCTATTTAGCAGAAGATATTATCAATTTTCAAATACTCCAAATCATGATTTGCAAACTTACACATTGTCAGGAAAATCATACAATTTCTTTAATAGCTTTTAAAGCATTTACTTGATTCCTAAACAATTCAGAGTAAACTATACTATAGGCTATCTAATGTGGCAATCTGCATACCATTGATGTAGGTATTTCTTCCTAATATGAGATATTTTAAAGCAATAAAAGTTAAATAGTAAACAGTACAAGATAGCTTTTTATGTAGCACATAAATTTCTCAGTATACATGAGAAATAATATTATAATGATGTTAAACAACCATAAAAATTACAACCACATAGAGCCTATCATAGCCTAGGTTCCAAATGTGTAACTGCCATAAAATGCTGGAAAAATGTGCAGCAAACACTAAATTTGATAACTGAGCTTCTGAAATATTTATTATACTTTTCATTTAGGAAACTATTTCATTCTTTTAGTTATTATTCTCAAAACAATTTTTCAAAGTGTTTCTGGGGTTCAGGGATGGCTCAGGGGTTGACTGTCTGCCCTGCGAACATAAGGCCACAAGTTCAATTCCTGGCATCACCCCACATGCCAAATGTGATCTCAGAGGCTCTGTCATTTGTGATGCCTGAGGCCTCAACAAAAGTGTGATACCTCCAGCACACTACAAACAAATGTGTGTTATCACAACTAAAGTGCACAAGCATCACACCCAAGGTTTTGACCCTCAGCTAGCACTATAACAAAAGTGTGCTCAAGTGTGGAGCAACTGAAAAGTGTGAGCAAACATCACAACCATGTATGACCTGGTACTGCAGCAAGAGTAACAATGGAAAGGGGAATAAATAAATAACTAATTATAAATGATAAATCATCCCAAAAGATTTTCTTCTAATTCTAAAGATAACTGTTCCCTCATGTTAAGCATGATATATGAGATGGAAAAATAAACGATAAGGGCAGGAAAGATAATAGAAGGTTAAGACACTTGCATTGTTTCTAGTTGATCCCATTAATTCCCAGAACTACATATAGTCAAACTGAACAATCGTTACTGGAAGCATAAAAAATGCTATTAAAAAGGACAAGATTCTGAATGCTATGAAATACAATAAATTGTCCTTATTATCTTTTTAAAAACTTAATAATAATCTGAATAATATTCAGAGAAATATAAAATATTATTAAAAGAAAAAATGTGGAACACAAAAACAGAAATTAAAGAGCTAGAAAGTCGCCCTTTTCAGTATTCTTCCTGAATAAAAATAAAACATTGTATTTACTAAATCCAGGGAGATATAGTAATGTGTTAAAATTTCGAACCTCCCAAATCCTACATAAAGAGACAAATACAAATAAGAGAAGAAGGTCCCTACCCCCAAGGAGTACATAAAAAGAGAGAAAAATGATCAAAAGGTTGAGAAGGATGAAAGGGACAGAGATTGAAAAGAAAACAATAGGGGCTGGAGCCATAGCACAGTGGGTAGAGCATTTTGCCTTGCATAGGGCTGACCCGGTTCCATTCCCAGCATCCCATATGGTCCACCAAGCACCGCCAGGAGTAATTCCTGAGTGCATGAGCCAAGAGCAACCCCTGTGCTTCGCCAGGTGTGACCCAAAAAGCAAAAAAGAAAGAAAATAGAAAGCAATATAAAAGATGGCGGAAAACAAAGAAAATGAAATGTAATTAAATGATATGCAGAAAATGCCATTTCTTGCTATAAATTACATATTCCTTAAGTAGAAATATTTATTCTATTTCCAAAGACATGAGACCACTGAATAATACAAAAGGTATTCTGCCATATGTGACTTCTCAGAGCCTTATTTTAAAATTACAAAAAAAATAAAATGCTATTGAGAAAAAATGGCAAATGTGTGTTATAATCTATATAAACTTTTTCTTGGTAATATAAAAAATTAAATATGATTAATAAGCAGATAGAACATTTATATGAGAAAAAGATATCACATTGAAATGTCCTTCAATATCCAATATATTTTAGAATATGTAATTAAATATCATACAAACACAAATAATGAGACACTGGCAATTATTTCAAGCACAGCATAAATTTCTTATGAATCAATTATTTGAGAACCACTCTACTGATCAACATAAAATAAATAATAGCTCAGAAATTACACTGCAGTGTTCTGAACTGGAATATATTCCAACAAGTTGGCAATAGCCTGTTTTTGCAATCTGCTATTCATCTCTCTAAAAAATAAATTGCTCCTGCATAAACAATATTTTAGTAACTGACAGAGTTGGCAGCTAGGCTGAAGACAGAAGGGATATTAGCAACCATGACTGATAGCAAAATTGGGGGTTGAAGTGAGAGAGAAGAAAATATACATTCAAATTTAAGGAAGAGTAGTTGCAAATCTGATTCCTTTAAAAAATGTAGGGTGACATATTGAGGTCACAATAATATCTCTGCAAGGGAGCCTTTCAACCTCCTCTGGAATTCTCACAGAAACCACTTGGAGATGCACTGACCTACCCTTTCATGCTGTGGACACACCGGGGTGCCCATGGTAAAAATCCCTCTAAATGGGTTTTGCCCACAGGATGGTATGTTTAACTGGGAAATGAAGCAAAAGACCCAATCTCACTGTATGTAAAGCCAGGAGGAAATTACAAACTACCCAAAGCAGAACAGAGTAGAAAGACTAAGATGGTAATTACCCTCTACACTATATTTGCTAGAACAGCTTATTGAGCATTTACTTACAGTTAATCCCATTAAAAAAAAAAACAAGCAAACAAACCAAAATGATCAACAAAAAAATATGAAAGATATGTGCTGCATTTCTTGGTCTGCTCTTAAAAAATATTTCCCCAGAGATTTTTATTACATACTTGTCTCGAGAGAGACTGACTCTACTTACTAACCGGTAGAGATAAATCCCTATATTTCCCAACTCTCTACAAGAAGATAATTATCTCCAAAACGACATACAAATTTCACTAATCATTCTATATGACTTAAAGGGGAAAGTTCGTCTTCAGTGTGTGTGATAGAAACTATTTGAAGTCTTTTCTGATTAACTGAGTTTAACAGGGAATACAACGCCCAACCCCATTCCCAACTTCCTTTTCAGTTATGATGACTGTGGTCTTTCTTCTGTACATCAGGAAAATGAGTACACCCCACCCTCACCCCACCACTGGAAAAGCCAGCAGCCCCCATGCATGTTCACCATCTTTCAAGCAAAGAAACAACCCAGTGCCATGTGTACAAAAGAGTATGATACCAAAAATCTTCCCAGGTAGACTACTCTGGGCTGAAGACTTGGGGGCCTTTCCTGATTAGGGGCAGGCAGATTTTCTTTCTGCCTGAAAACACAGCAGTTTGCATGAATGACCCAACTAAACTTCATCACACTGCCAAGCCACCAAATTATTCCAGATCTCTAGATCTTGTACAATACCGCTTCATACATGGTCACACAACACAACAAAATTTCATAATAATTTCATAGTCAATCCAGTGGGATCACAGAAAATCTGATGGGAAAGTTGCATAGAGGACCACTGAGTTCAATGAGCCTAACACAGAAGGCTCAACTAGCACCAACAAGCACAGTAGATCTTCAGAACATGACTTTAGTCACATCTACTTAGTATGCGATATATTGTCACAAGGTGATTACTATTGATCTAAGGTTTAATAATTTCATGTGTGTTTGTGTTGCAACAAATAAAATGAAGTAAATCCGTTTGTGGCTGTAAGGGAAAAGGCAGAGGTGGTGGGTGGAAAACTGAGGACGTTGGTGGAGAGAAGGGCACACTGGAGATAAGACTGATGTTGCTACATTTAAGGCCTCAAACAACTGTATAATGAACAACTTGGTAAATAATTGTGTTAACATTAAAATTTCCGACCTCCATTGATGATCAAGAATCAGGGACACTGTCTCGTTTGCCAAGGCGTCGAAAATCAGATGGGCGGACGTGTAATGCGATTTAGAGACGACCGCTGGACTAGAGCTGTTACCGACTGGATTCCGCAAGATGTCAAAAGACCGAATGGCCACCCACCTATGAGATGGTCAGACTTATTCGTCAAAGCCCTGATCAAATGATTTGAGGCTCTTCGTGTTCCTGGAGCAAGCAGATACATTGGGCTACACCAGCACTCTACAAGGAACGAATGGAGACGTTACTGGCGCCCGCTTGAGCAAATCAAAGATCAATGGGATGACAAGTGATAAGTGAACATTAAAATTACTTTAAAAAGAAAAAATTAAAATGTGGTAACTTAGGGTAATTTTATCCTCTTTTGCCCATTCCATTCCTCCCTCCCTCTCTTCCCTTTAAAGAGAGCAGCCAGCACAGATAAGGTGACCTGCCTTACCCAGTACACTCACATTCACTCTTATTATCCCAGATTCTTGAGTCTATTCTAACCTCAGATAATTCTGAGGAAAATGCATCGAGGGTGACCTACAAAACAGAAGAAGTCACTGCTATTTGGAGCTTTGTTAGTAGCTAAAGTGGAAAACGGGCTGGAGCGATAGCTCAGCGTAGGGCGTTTGCCTTGAACGCGGCCGACCCGGGTTCTAATCCCAGCATCCCATATGGTCCCCTGAGCACCGCCAGGGGTTCTTCCTGAGTGAAGGGCCAGGAGTAACCCCTGTGCATCGCCGGGTGTGACCCAAAAACCAAAAAAAAAAGTGGAAAACAATACAAAAGTAATGGAATATAATCCAAGATGTTACTAGCATTTTAGAATAAAATCACTATTTTTTCCAAGATATCTAAAAACTAGCAAGACTTTGGACATGTTAAAAAAAAACTTAAACGTAAAATAACCAATGGAAATGTTAAAAGAAAGCTGCTGAGAGGGGGTCTAAAAACAAGTGTTTGTATATAATTGCGTGTGTGTGTGTGTGTGTGTGTGTGCATGGAGGGGGGTGTTTGAGGAAACACACAGGTCCTGAGAAATAAAAATGAAAAGTCTTTCAAAAGGAAGAAAATGAGATTCTAGATAAAGAGATTAGCATCACTAAAGATAAACAGATGGAAATCTGAATGACATTTCAAAAAAATAAATAGAATGGGTGGGTAGCAAGTGGAGAAAAAAGAAATTCATCATTGAGATTCCATTTTGGAGATATCTAAATGTTATTCTGAGAAATGTAAGAGTTCATTCTGTATGATATGTGAGACTGGCTCTTGACTAGATATAGTTAGTGAGACAAAAGAATTAATGAAACAAGGTGTAATACTTTTTGAATAAATGTTGGTCTCTGCCTCATTTTCGATCCTCTCTTAATCCTTTTGTATCTTTAACCTCCTCGTTAAGCCAAGTTATTCTTTTCCCAAGTCTTTGGTAAGAAAATGAAATCCATTTGGAATAAATCAGAAAATCAGAATGAGGGTAGCAGGATAGAACCACAATATGACTGTATTTTCTGATACAAAAACACCAAATCACCCTTAGTCAGAACAGGAGAAGTTTAGTATATTCATCAACCCTGGCACTGACTAGTGATTGAGAAATGGGCCTCTGCACTGTGACTATCCTCAGAATTCAGAAATTTTGTCAGAGCTGGGAGTTGAGAGATCCTTTAACAGGCAGAAGAATGCAGAAACTGCTCAGATAAGAAACAAGGGGCTGGAGCGATAGCACAGCGGGTAGGGCATCTGCCTTGCATGCAGCCGACCTGGGTTTCCCCGCATCCCGTATGGTCCCCTGAGCACTGTCAGGGGTAATTCCTGAGTGCAGAGCCAGGAGTGACCTCTGTGCATCGACAGGTGTGACTCAAAAAGCAAAAAAAAAAAAAAGGAAGAAATGATAGCCTGATTCAATAAGCCCTTAGTCAGCTGCATAAATTCGTCTTGACTTAGCAAGGATAGAGGAGCTAAATGACTCCCAAAGAGCAAAGAGCATGGGATGTAGCAAAGAAAAGTGGTGGACAAGGCAAGGGACTGTGTGGTAGGTTATTTGCTTGTTCCAGTGACCAGGGACCATCACTGCCACATGGTATAGTTTGCCAGAGAGATGCACTCTGCTTCTAGTACTATGACATTAGGGAAGCCTTCTACACAGAAGATTCAAGTCAGCAGAAAAAGTGACAGAAATGTTAATCAGAACAATTTCCCACCACACAAATGAAACAATTGCTCAAAAGAGAATTTTTTTAATTGTGGAAAAAAGTTAAATCACTATTGCTTACTTGTGTGTGTTTTAGGAGTGGCAACAGCAGATCATTAGAAAATGCTTCTGAAATCTCTATGGAAGAAAAGTAATAATACCAGTGATGACAGGTAACACATGGCCTAACTCCTAACTCCATGGCTTAAAATTCTGCCTCATTTAATTAATAATAGTGATGAGAATCACATTAAAAAGTTACTCTACTTAATTTCATTTCTTAATCAATGATAATTGAATAGATTTTGATTATGGACATTTTCTCTAAATTAAGTTAAAAAAATTAAGTGCATGACATGATTAAATAAATTAGAAAGTATCTGAGTTTAATGAGAAATCATGGTGAACCTAAAATTAAGTTAAAATGAGACAAATAATATAGGATTTGGCAGAAATTCAAAATTATCTTTATAAACAAAATGCCTGCTTCAAATTTACTATTTTGTTTAATTACAAATTAATAAAAGCTACTTTAAAATTTTAGTGATGTCCAGAGAGATAGTCCAGGGGTTATGATGTTTACTTACAAGTGGTCAGTGGTCAACCCCAGTTTGATCCCTGACACCAGCAGGTGGGATGTCTCCTGAGCACAGTGTTGGGAGTAGCTCCAAGTGCTACCAGGTGTAGTCCAAACCCAATACATTAAAATAAAAGTTCAATATTTTATAACACTAATAATGAAAGTTTAAGAATTACACTGAAATGAGTCCTCATTTATAATATTATTTTATTATAAAATACATTCCTGTTTACCAAGTAATTTTTTAAAAAAGGTAAATTTGTATTGAGGGTGGAGTAGGGAGGGGTTTTGGGAAAGTGAAATAAAGGAAAAGGACTAGGAAAAGCAAGAAGAAGAAGAGAAACAAAAATAAAAAGAGAACAAAGGAAAATGAAAAGATGGCTGCTATTAGAACCTGCCTTTGCAATACAGCAAAGGAGCCTCACAGTTGAATCTGCGTTCTCAACATAGCCCTGTTAGCATGCTGTCCACGGCAGTGCACGTGCCCTCCAGACGGAGTGACCAGGAATCTGCAAGGGGAAGATGAAAGAGAAGCCCCAAACAGAAAAAACCCAGATGCTGGCGGGGTGGAAGCAGCCTTCTGACAGATCAATATGTACACAGTGCAGGCCTGGGGGACTGTTCAAGGGTCTGTAACCTTTGGGAGCAGGTGTTCCTTGTTACTGCCTCATTTTCAGTAACCTAGGAAACACTCTAGCTATTTTCACCAACCCAATCGATATCAGGGTGATAATGAAATCTGTTTTAATCATTGGGAATAGTAATTAGGAATAGTAATGTCTTAAACCTTAAGTACTTACAAAGAACCAAAATTGTAAGTAAAGCTTATTGATTCCAAGTGCTTTGTATTTGCTGGCCCTCTGAAAAGCTAGAGTGCAATTAAACGTTCTATATTTCTGGAGGGCTGATTTTTTTTTTTATGATGTACCTACTCTCAGCAATTATTGTAAGGTTAACATGTTTACATTCAGAATTAAAATCTTGTTTGTAGTTATTTTATTTTGAAATAGTACCCCTTTTCTCCCTTAATAGGCCACGTTATTTACTTTTAGTTGAGTTCAAGAACGTAATTTTAAATAAAGAAAGAGGTATTTCCACATGCAAGCAATAAAATATTTACTCTGCTTTAATTGGGCTATTTTGCAGTGCATTCAAAGTTTAATTATATTCATGTTCCCTATAAATAACATCAAAGTTAAATATTTTACTTTTTATGTGAGTTTATCATGCAACTGCACCATGAAATCTTTGAAAGAAAAAATAAGATGCTCTTCAAAATAGAACACAAGGATAGAAAACAAAATTTTTTCACTTATGCAAATGTAAATTTCAAGCAACTCACCTCAAATTACCTTCTAAAACACAAAAGCAAAAGCAAAAAAAAAGACATTTATATTTTTAATCCCATTATTTCCAATGTTCCTAATAACTATGATACTTATAGGGTCTCTTTCTAAACTATCAAGTTAAATCTAATAAATAATGGAGTAATTTCATGTCAAACTATACCTCCAGAATATCTAGATCTTTAACATAAGCTCTTAGAAGAAAGAAACTAAAACTTTAAACAAATGTAAATTTAAAAGATGCCTTTTGTGCATTCCCATATATGAGGAAACTCAAGAGTTTCATTAAGGAAAAATGTAATTAATATCGTCCAAATCATCCTGTTTCACCCATTGTTATCAGTAATTTCAGCAAAATTTGGAGGAACAGATAAAATATTAGGCCACAAGGAACATTTTCTGGTTGGCATTGGATGTGGAGCAGCATAAGAAAGATAAGAGGACTTCCTGTGGTTTCCAGGCATTAGAATTTATCCATCTTTCAAGTATCTGACTTTTTTGTCAGTCCTAAAGTAAGTATTTAAAAGCCCAAAGTACTCTGTTCTCAGACCATGGAAGCAATTAGCATAACACAAAACCATAAGAAAATAATTAACTCTATTTGCACCAGCTCCTTAGAGGTGACAGACCTCTTCTATTCATATTTTCTATAAATAACATCCCGACAACATTCCTTTCGACCTGCCACATTTAAATCTAGATTTTTTACTTTCTTGTCTTCTTATGTCCTGAAGCCAGGATGTAGATGGTGGGGGACTCTGAATACCCTGAGGTGGTGGATGGCCTTGGATTGGAATCATGAGAATATTACTTAATAGCACTGAGACTGGGGTTTCTAGTTCTAAGGATTTCAATCTTGAGAGGCAAAAATGTGCTCATGATCTAAACTGATAATCAGTGATAACAGTCTAAGTCCTTCCCATTTTATAACCAAAGCACAATATATATCTGCCTTTTCCCGCCCCAAACACCTATGAAACACCAAACAGACTATTGCAAAATACTTGAGATCCTGGGCCATTCTGTACTCCCCCCAGTCTGGCCTCCCCCCCAGAATTGTCTTGTCTAGCTTCCTAATTCATGCAGGGAGAGATGAAAATAGTCTTGCCTGGGAGCAGGAGAGACAGCACAGTGCGTAAGACATGTGCCCTGCACATGGCAAACCAGGTTCCATCTCAGAAGTCCTATATGTCTCCAGCGCAGCACCAGCAGTGATGAAAGTACTGACTGCAAAGCCAAGAGTAACCCCTGAGCAATGCCAGATGTGGCTTGAAAACAAACAATAAACAAACTCTGGCCCAAATATTTGTACTACCCCTTCCTACCCATTTATGTAGCTAAAAGATCTGAGCTTGAAAATAAAATACTGTCTCCAATAAGTTTAAGCGATTAGGAACTGTATTAACTTAATAAACTCAGAGATAGGGGCGATCTCAAAAGTCAGCCCGGGCTCAAAAGTCAGCCCGGGCTCATTTCCTCTCTTTTCTGCTATTTGCAGGACCTCCTTGACTCTGAACTGTTTCACCTAATTCACCTTACTCACAAAAAAGTTTTCAGAGCTGCTGGTCTAAGAGACCTCCTTGACTAGAACAAAAGTCGGGGCCTGAAGTAATGAGAGCAAAAGGGAGAGGGATTGTCAACAACCCAGGTTGGAAATTTGGGATGGTGATGTCAAAACAATGAAGAAATACTGGGGAATAAAAACAACACTTGGTTTTTAAGAGGAACTTGTATTCCACCCTGATGAACAACTTAAAGAAACATCAAGTGCCTTGGGGAAGTGCAGAACGAAGTACAATAGACTGATCACGTTGAGAGACTGACAAGTAGTACAGTGTTTAAGGTGCATGTCTTCCATGTGGCCAAAAGAATTTTGACATCCAGCACCACAAGGTCCCCTGAGCATCATGGGTGCATCCTCAGAGTCCCCCAAGTGTGGCCCAGTAAATCCCTAGCCCTGAAAGGTCTGAATAGCACTTTATCCTCTGGTCTTTACATTGAATTACAATCTCTTTGGCTGAAAATGGTTATCTGGCCTCTTGAGCACTGCTTTGTTAGCCCCCACTCCCCAAAATACAGGCAGATCTCCAAGAGAAATAGCCTTGCCCCCTTCATGACCCTATGGCTATTCCACTGTGGAGAGAATCCATTCCATCCAGGTAGCAGTGATGAGCAACAGAGATTGCAGAACAGAAAGTTAGAAGCAAACGTGATAAGTCCAAGTTCAAATTAATATTATACACCAGATATGACAAGGAATTGTCAAGTTTCCTAACCTATTTATTTTAAGGGGTTCTAAAACATATTTCATCGTATCACTGTATCACTGTCATCCCGTTGTTCATCAATTTGCTTGAGAGGGCGCCAATAATGTCTTCATTTGTCCCTGTCACGTGCTAGTGTAGCCCAGTGACATCTGCTCTCTTCAGAAACAAAAAGAACACATTGTTGTTACTGTTTTTGGCATATCAAATACATCAGAGGTAGCTTGCCAGGCTCTGCTATGCAGGGAAAAAATAAATTAATTAAATTAAATTAAAAATAATGACATCCGAAGCCATCTATCACAAGCCTACGGCAAGCATTATCCTCAACGGGGAAAAACTAAGGGCCTTTCCTCTGAGATCAGGCACAAGACAAGGATGCCCACTCTCACCACTCCTCTTCAATATAGTACTGGAAGTACTTGCGATAGCTATTAGACAAGAAAAAGAGATTAAGGGCATCCAGATAGGAAAGGAAGAAATCAAACTCTCATTATTTGCAGACGATATGATACTATATCTAGAGAAGCCTAAAACCTCTACTAAGAAACTCTTAGAAACAATAGACTTATACAGAAAAGTTGCAGGCTACAAAATCAATACCCAAAAATCCATGGCCTTCATATATGCAAACAATGAGGCAGAGGAAAGGGACATAAAAAAAGCAATCCCATTCACAATCGTGCCCCAGAAAATCAAGTACCTCGGAATCAGCTTAACCAAGGAAGTAAAAGACCTCTACAAAGAAAACTACAAAACGCTACTCCATGAAATCAAAGAGGACATGAGGAAATGGAAACATATACCCTGCTCGTGGATAGGGAGAATCAATGTTGTCAAAATGGCAATACTCCCCAAAGCATTATACAGATTCAACGCGATCCCTATAAGTATACCCATGACATTCTTCAAAGAAATGGATCAAGCAATCTTAAAATTCATATGGAACAACAAACGTCCAAGGATAGCTAAAACAATTCTTGGGAAAAAGACGATGGGAGGGATCACCCTCCCCAACCTCAATCTTTACTACGAAGCAGTAACAATTAAAACAGCATGGTACTGGAACAAAGGCAGAGCCGTAGACCAATGGAACAGGGTGGAATACCCTTACACACAACCCCAAATGTATGATCATCTAATCTTTGATAAGGGAGCAAGAGATGTGAGGTGGAGCAAGGAAAGCCTCTTTAACAAATGGTGCTGGCACAACTGGACAACCACATGCAAAAAAATGGGCGTATACCTTGACCTGACACCATGCACAAAAGTCAGATCAAAATGGATTAAAGACCTCAACATTAGACCACAAACCATAAGGTACATTGAAGACAAGGTCGGCGAAACCCTCCACGATATTGAAGATAAAGGTATCTTCAAAGATGACACAGAACTAAGCAATCTAGTAAAAACAGAGATTAACAAATGGGACTACATTAAACTAAAAAGCTTCTGCACCGCAAAAGATACAGTGACCAGAATCCAAAGACTATCCACAGAATGGGAAAGGATATTTACACAATACCCATCAGATAAGGGGTTGATATCAATGGTATATAAAGCACTGGTTGAACTCTACAAGAAGAAAACATCCAACCCCATCAAAAAATGGGGCAAAGAAATGAACAGAAACTTTACCAAAGAAGAAATACAAATGGCCAAAAGGCACATGAAAAAGTGCTCTACATCACTAATCATCAGAGAGATGCAGATCAAAACAACCACAAGATACCACCTCACACCACAGAGACTAGCACACATCCAAAAGAACAAAAGCAACCGCTGTTGGAGAGGATGTGGCGAGAAAGGGACCCTTCTACACTGCTGGTGGGAATGCCGACTGGTTCAGCCCTTCTGGAAAACAATATGGACGATTCTCAAAAAATTAGAAATTGAGCTCCCATTTGACCCAGCAATACCACTGCTGGGAATATATCCCAGAGAGGCAAAAAAGTATAATCGAAATGGCATATGCACATGTATGTTCATCGCAGCACTGTTTACAATAGCCACAATCTGGAAAAAACCCGAATGCCCTAGAACGGATGACTGGTTGAGGAAACTTTGGTACATCTATACAATGGAATACTATGCAGCTGTTAGAAAAAAAGGAGGTCACAAATTTTTTATGTAAGTGGATCGGCATGAAAAGTTTCATGCTAAGTGAAATGAGTCAGAAAGAGAGAGACAGACATAGAAAGATTGCACTCATCTATGACATATAGAATAACAGAGTGGGAGACTAACTCCCAAGAATTGTAGAAACAACTACCAGGAGGTTGACTCCATGGCTAGGAGGCTGGCCTCACATTCTGGGGAAAGGGCAACTCAGAGAAGGGATCACCAACTATAATGTAGTCGAAGGCCATGTAGGAGAAGAGAGTTGCGGGCTGAATGAGGGCTAGAGACTGAGCACAGTGGCCACTCAACACCTTTATTGAAAACCACAATAGCTAATTAGAGGGAGAGAACAGAAGGGAATGCCCTGCCACAGTGACAGTGTGGGGTGGGGGGAGATGAGATTGGGGAGGATGGGAGGGATGCTGGGTTTACTGGTGGTGGAGCATGGGCACTGGTGAAGGGATGGGTTCCCGAACTTTGTATGGGGGAAGCATAAGCACAGATGTGTATAAATCCGTAACTGTACCCTCATGGTGATTCATTAATTAAAAATAAATAAATTTATTATAAAAAAAAATAATGATATCATGTGGCTGCGAATGTGGCCGCATGCTCCAGGAAGTATTGAATCGCTCTCTTCCGGGAGCTTTATTTTAAAACATATTTAAATAAATTAATTAAATATATTTGTTTCCTTAACTAAAATGTATGAAATAATATTTTTCTCCATAGATCTAGAATTCCACTTTTATTATAATTTATTTTTAATTTTTTTAATTTTCTTGTTTTTTTTTTCATTGAATCGCCATGAACTACAAGTTACAAAGACATTATCACAGAATTTCAGATGTATATTGTTTCAACACCAATCCCTTCAGCAGTGCTGACCTGGATTTTGAGTTCCACTGATCACTATTAGGGAGAGCTTGCCTATATCTGCAGTGCCCTCTCTTCTCTGGCTGACTGGGCAGCCTGAAATAAAGGATCTTCCCAAACCTCTTGGCTGGCTTCACCCATCATTTATCATTGTCATCCCGTTGCTCATCGATTTGTTCGAGCGGGCACCAGTAAAATCTCTCATTGAGAGACTTATAGTTACTGTTTTTTTGCATATCCAATACGCATGGGTAGTTTGCCAGGCTCTGCTGCACGGGCTGGATATTCTCAGTAGCTTGCCGGGCTCTCCAAAATGGGCAGAGGAATCGAACTTAGGTCGGCCACGTGAAAGGCGAACACCCAACTGCTGTGCTATTGCTCCAGCCATCATTCATATTTTCTATTATATTGATTCTGTAAAGATGATTATCAAACCAAATCACCGCGATTTATGATGAAGTCTGCAAAGCATTACGATTCGTATTCTGGAAATCAAATCAAAGATGCCTACTATCAAAATTATTCCTTCACTCTTTCTAAACGTACTAGCCATTGCTATTGCCATGAGAAATAAAACAAATAATTGCAATATATAGGCACAGGTATGATATGTGCTTTTCCCCAAAACCCAAGAAAACTAAAATACTGATAGGAGTAATGAGAAAATAGAGTATGTGGTCCATCTACAAAACACATATATATACATACACACATACACACATACATATGTGTATGTGTATATGTATATATATAAACCATTGAGAAAATACAATGAAAGATCTTAGCTAAGATTACAGACTGAATAAACACATCTAATTTTCCTTTCTGCAGAACTTCACTGAAACCATAACAAAAATATTTTTAAGGATATAAGGGAACAACAAAGAGAAAACACTGCTTTAAGTAAGAAAATTTTGCCTCAGGTGAAAAAAATGATAATCTGCTCAAGAAAAGTCAAATTTCAAATTAATAGAAAAAAACTAAGAATTTACCAAAAGTATACATAAAATCCTTGAAAGTCACAAGGAAGAAATTATTGAACAGTCTCCTTTTGGTCACAAGTATGTTTCATGTTAATATATGCTCCTTTTTATCCCTGTCACTGTCACTGTCATCCCGTTGCTCATCGATTTGCTCAAGCAGGTATCAGTAATGTCTCCATCGTGAGACTTATTGTTACTTGTTTTGGCATATCGAATATGTCACAGTTAGCTTGCCAGGCTCTGCCATGCAGGCAATATATTCTCAGTAGCTTTCCAGGCTCTCCAAGAGGGATGGAGGAATAGAGCCCAGGTCAGCTGCGTGCAAGGCAAATACCCTACCTGCTGTGCTATCATTCCTTCTTATAAAAAAAAGTAAAAGCTGTAGCAACACACAATACATAATGCACTAATTTATAAATTTATAAATCGTAAGTACACATTTACAACTGTAGGACACCATTGTTGGGGGCTGAAGAGATATGTTAGTGGTCAGGGACACATAGTGATGTGTTTGAGCTCCAGTACCATAGGGCGCTCTCCCCAACCCCCACCCACCAGAATGCCACTCAGGTGGCCCTACTGGTGGCCCAGCACCTCAGTGGTCCAAGCACCTCTGTATCCTAAAGCCCTCACATTGAAACACAAGTTTGGTTGGCTCAGTATCATCAGGAATGGCCCCCAGGTCCCTAGAGCCCTGTTTGGGAAGTCCTAAAAATAAAAACAAATAAAAATAAATGGCATCTCCTTACAGATTACATCCTAATTATATTTAACAGGTCTACATGACCATCTTCTTATCTTTTTAAAGAAATGATAATGATCTGTGATTATTTTACTTGGTTATTGGATTCTTGTTTATTGCCAAACTGTCTCACAGATTTAAGTTCCATAAGGAGGATATTTGTCTCTCTCGATCATCTTTGTATTATAGTAGGTAATACAGCACAATGATAATTTATGATCACTGAAATCATGTGCTGAACAAAAGAACCAGTAAATGTAATTACCAGAAGATGAGCTCCATGGGATAATGGGAGCAGTTGTAAGTGCATCCCCAGCTGGCACCAAGAGGTAAGCAGGAGGGGCACTGACTGAACAGATAACCCGACTGTCAAGCAGATACTTGGAAGATGAACCCTCTGGGACTAAGATGAGTGTTTTTGTTTCTGGACAGCTAGAGAGTAAGGAGGGAAGATCTCAAAGAGAATACTAAAGAGAGAATCGGAATCTTATGTTATTAATTGGAAAACTCTGTTGTGAGCATTAAATGAAAATGCTCAGAAAAGAATCTGTCACACACTGAGCACCTTACTGAAAGTTACCTGCTAGCTCCAAAAGTAGTAGAAACAGTTTATGGTGTTGGTGGTGGTGGTGGGAGTGGTAGAAGACAGATCTGTAGGAAGTGCTTAATATTGCTCATCATACCTGTTTCATGAGGCAAGAAGTCCTGATAGTGCAGTGTCAAAAATGACTAAACTAACACTGAATTGACTTATGCTTGTGATGTTTTCCATCACACCACAAAATTATTTGGCACAATTGATTTTTCCATAGAACTCAGTGAATCACACTTTTGTAGTCCCTGTCACTGCCACATTGATTCCAAAGAACTAATATACATAAATGTTTTTTTCTACTGATTTGAATTTATTCCCACCTTTGGCCCAAGGAGTGTCAGCAGGACATCACGTTCCTAGATGTGGGTGATACATATTGGACTGTGATTCTGTGTGGCACATGAACATGAGCTCATGATCCTTTCATAAAACACTGGGGAAAGGGGCTGGAGCAATAGCACAGCAGGTAGGGCGCTTGCCTTGCACGTGGCCGACCCAGGCTGACCCAGGTTCAATTCCCAGCATCCCATATGGTCCCCTGAGCACCGCCAGGAGTAATTCCTGAGTGCAGAGCCAGGAGTAACCCCTTGTGCATCGCCAGGTGTGACCCAAAAAGCAAAAAAAAAAAAAAAAAAAAAAAAACACTGGGGAAAATAGTGCACAGTCCTGAAAACCTTAGTTTGTTGGTTTTAACTGTCTGGTTTTTGTTTGTTTGATTTTGTTTTGTTTGGGGGCCGCATATGATGGTGCTCAGGGCTTACTACTGGATCTGTGGCTCAGGGGAGCATATGGTGCCTGGGATTGAACCTGGAATGGCCATGTGCAAGGCAAAGGTCTTATCAGCTGTATTAGAACTCTGATCCCAAGAGAAACCTTTCTTAGAGGAGTCACTGGTTACCACTAGCTAACAATATCATCAATGCCCCCTCTTCAAAAATATGCACATACACAAAAGCCTGCATTTGCATCTTTGTGGAAATGAAAATATCTTAAGTGGGTGGGAAAAGGAGACACAGTCTTTAACCTGACAATAATAAGGATAAAAGGCACAAAAACTCCTAAAGATGACTGAGTTTGCTTTTTAGCTAACTTTATGATGCATCTGTTTAAAGTACACTGGTAGTTCAGGCATATTGTCTAAAGAACTTGTAAAACATAGTAAAGAAAGTAGTTCTATCTTGTTGTCTGCATTAAAATAGTGTGTTGAATAATCAGGGTAATCCCTCAGGCCCTAGAAATGAGGAGTTTTGGGTGAGAGTCCAGTTACTGACCCGCTATGCAAGGAATCAATCAGGATATAGCTGATTCCTTGTGCTGAGAACTCTAAAAGAAGGGTTTTCAGCATAAGTCAGGTGAAGAAAGCTGACTTCGAGTCAAACGAGAACGAGAATGTGTTATTTTTTAAAATAGCCTAAAGGATTATTTTCCTCTGTGAAATAAAACACATCTAGTGAACATTCTCCAGAATGATAAATGGAAAAAAGTTAAAACACTCAAGAGAAGCATGGAACAGTTTTATGTAACTTGAATTGTAAGAAGACAAGTCAAAAAGAATTAATGATAACTAGCTCTTAAAAAATGGAGCCCAATCCTTCCACTTCTATCTATTCCTAAAAGTAAAATTCAGAAACATGTGAGAAACATAATTGACTCCAAATCACTCTGGTGACCACTAAGAAGTGAGAGTAACAACAACAACAAAAAAATTCTCCCCCGATCCACCCTTTCGCATACCAGCCAGCGTCTAGGACCCAGACTGTCTCAGCACCCGGGCCCAGACTGCCACCCTGGCCTGTGACACACCATTCCCCAGTACCATGATGGTTTTCTCTTCTGGCCCAAGTCTGTGACCTCCCCCAACCCAACCTTCCAAAGTCCAGGCCAGCATCTGGAACCCAGCTACATCCCGGCAGGGGGCGTAGCCTATGTTGCAGGGGGCGTGGTCTCTGCTGAAGTGGGTATGGCCTCTTTTTGAGTTCGCAGGCTGCTCACACAGCCGCACTTATTTTCCTCAAACCTAGCAATCTGTTGTTATATTTCAGTCTTCATTACCGAAGTCCATGAGTAACATCCTCGCTATCCCAAAGACAGAAGGCCAATAGGCTGCTAGTCTATCCCAATTTCACCAAATACCAATCAATACAAACAGCTGTACAAGCCCAATATTAAAGAGCACATTTTCCGAAAGCATCACTGGAGGCCTCACATAAGGAACAGAGGAACATCTGAGAAGAAGGAAATGTTCTATAAGGGGAAAGAAACAAAGGCAACCACCATTGACCAAGCCCATTCAGAATCCTTGTTCGAAACAAGAGGGAATAGGGATAGTGAACTTGAGGGTCACTCCTCCATACCACCACCAAAACATGAAGAAACAGCACAAATCCCCACTACAAGGAGAGGATGATGAAAAGAGTCCAGAGCCTCAATAGGCATTTTCCACAAACTTGAGCTCTCCAATAAAGAATTTAGAGATAAAGTGCTGAAGATGTTCAATGAACTCAAAGAAACAGTGGAACAGATATCCATTAAATTAAAGGAGAACATGAAAGAAATAATGGAACTGACAGCCAAGTAATACAGGAAGAAATGAGCAGAAATAAAAAAGCTACAAAAAGAAATGTCATGAATAAAGGAGTTGCTAGATGAAATAAAAAACTCAGTGGGGGGGGGCGGAGCAATAGCACAGCGGGTAGGGCGTTTGCCTTGCATGCGGCCGACCCAGGTTCGATCCCCGGCATCCCATATGGTCCCCCAAGCACTGCCAGGAGTAATTCCTGAGTGCAAAGCCAGGAGTAACCCCTGAGCATCGCTGGGTGTGACCCAAAAAGCAAAAAAAAAAAAAAAAAGAAGAACTCAGTGGGTGCCCTCAACAATAGAATGCTACAGCATTAGACAGAATCAGTGAGCTTGAAGATGAGCTGGAGGAAGCTTACAGGCAACAACAAACAATGGAAAGAGACCTCAAAATAGCTCAGGGCATATCAGAGTCCTAGGGGATTGTAAAAAGCTAAGGCTCACAGAGGGGTGCGAGCACTCTCGGGCTCTCCAGGCGGCTCTCTCACCGCCCACGTCTGGTGCCCCGGAACCACTGTGTGTGCTGTCAGTCAAAGGCAGGCGACGGAAGGAAGAAGGAAGAAGGCCAAATTGGTTGCTCGATCCGTTTATTTCATTCTCTCTCCCTGCTTCTCTCCCGGCTCTCGGTCTCTCTCTGGATCTGTGGATCTGGCTCTCGTGGACCTGGCCCATGGATCTGGCTCCCCAACCCACTCTTACAGCCTAATTAAATCTCCCCAGCATGAGGGGGTTGGGGCTTACGCATAGGTGTGGTCACCATCAATAGGGTAAGGTTCCTTTCCCTAGGGGATGCTTCTCCTAGGACTTAATTCTTTTTCAGCAGGAGGATCCACCCAAGAGTGGAGTCCCATGAATGTGTTTCTCTTCTCCTCAGCCAGCAAACATATAAGAATTCATAATATTAATTATTTTGTATGGACACAATAAGAGATGCATTAAAGCTTGTAGAATTGCTCTCCTGGGGCCATCTCAATCTCAGACTACAGTGCTCAGGCCAGATCAGTCTTTCCTATCCCTGGCAGGGTCCCAGTCTCATAATTCCTATTGGATCATGACAGCATTTGTCTATGATCAAGCTCTTAACTTATAGTTAAGAATTAGGCACTTTGGCCAGGCCCATCTCGATGCCAGGGTAGCACATAACTCACCGCTTGCCCTGGATCCTTCCCGTCTCACGTCGGGGACCCTACTTTGGGGTGCTAGGAACTGAGGGCAACTGAGGCTTAAGTGGAGAAAGCAGATGACCGGGAGGGAATAATATTCGAGGCCAATTAATTCCCAAGTTATAAAAACATAATATTGTCTTCTTGTGTCTATACAAAACAGACATAGCTTTAAAGTAAATTATTCAAAAGGCACAAGAAGAATAGAAAGGCAATATTAACTTATATAATATAAATTCAGTATCCTAGGAAGCTCTGACCTTACAAATTAGCAAAGTCAGATTAAGGGAAAACCGCAGATTAACTCTTTTGGGGAAGAGAGCATGGAGAAGTGATTATAGCTAAACAAAGGGATGGGAGAGATTCGGGAACACCTTGATGGGTGTGACTGGGGTAAGCCTAAACTCCAGGGAAAACCGGGACAAGCTACTTGTGGCAAGGAGGGAAAGGACAAAGTAATGTCATCCTACAGGGGATGATTTCAAGAGGATCAACATTAGAATCATCAGAGTACCAGAAGGACAGGGAAGCAACCCCAATAAAAAAGCCACCATCAAAGAAATCATTACTGTAAAGTTCCCAGAGCTGGAGAATGCAGGCATCCAGATTCAAGAAGCCCGAAGGGTGCCAGCTAAAAGAGACCCTAACAAAAAAAAAACTCCAAGACATATCATAGAATGATGGGTGTCACAGATAGAGACACAATACTACAAGCAGCAAGGTCAAAGAAGGAAATTTACATACAAAAGAGCACCCCTTAGATTCATAGTAGATAGTAGATCTATCAGAGGAAACCCTCCAAGCCCGATTGCAATGACGGGATATAGTGAAAAAACTCAATGAAATGAACACTTGACCAAGAATAGTTTATCCGGCTAAACTCTCATTCAAACTCGAAGGAACCATAACTATTTTGTGGATAAACAACAGCTCAGGAACTTCATAGACTCAAAACCAAACCTAAAAGAAGGACGGACTAAATGGGCTACTGTAAGATAAGACAAACACCTACAAGCACAACATACCCTTACAGAAAGATGGCGCAAAACCCCATAACAATAATCTCTCTCAATGCCAGTGGTCTAAATTCACAAATTAAGAGACACAGAGTGGCAATATAGATTCAGAGACTAAGTCCAACATTCTGCTGCCTACGAGAAACACATCTTAACAGTCAGAACAAACACAGACTCAAAGTCAAAGGATGGAAAACAATCCTGCAAGCAAACAACTCTCTCAAAAAAAGCAGGGGTGCCCTTACTAGTATTTGACAACATAGTTTTCAGGTTGAAAGAGATTAGAAGGGACAGTGAAAGACATTTTTTATTAAAGAAGGGATATGTAGAGCAGGAAGATCACACTCCTAAATGTGTATGCACCCAATCCAGCTAAATACCTACAACAACTGCTAACAGACCTTAAAAAGGACATTGAAAGCAAAACAATAGTAGTTGGACAATTCAGCACCACCCTATCATCTTTGGATAGATCAAGAAGATTAAAACCCAGCAAGGAAATACTGAATTTGAAGGAAGAAATAGAAGAGAAAGGGCTAATAGAAGAGAAAGGGCTAATAGATCTATACAGGACTGTATATACACCCCCCAAACAAAGAATACACATTCTTTTCCAGTGCATGGAGCATTTTTCAAAATAGACCACATGCTGGGCCACAAAACATTCCTCAACAGAATCAGGAAGATAGACATTGTATCAGCTATCTTTCAGACCATGATACACTGAAGATAGAAGTTAATCATGTACAGATGCAGAAAACCAAGTGAAACACCTGGAAATTAAACAACTCAATGTTGAACAATGAGTGGGTCAGGAAGGAAATCAAGGAAGCAATCAAAGGTACCTGGAAACAAATGAGAATGAAGGCAAAAGCTACAAGAACCTGCGGGACGCAGCTAAAGCCATGTTATGGGAAAATTTATAGCCCTGCAACCAATTCTCAGGAAGGAAGAAAAGGCCCACATAAATAACTTGACTTCACAGCTCAAGATTTTAGAAAAGTACCAATAAAAGGAGCCCAAACCAGGCAAAAGGAAAGAGATAATAAAACTAAGAGCAGAAATCAATGACATGGAAACCCAAAAGACAATCCGAAAGATCAATGAAACCAAGAGCTGTTCTTTGAGAAAATAAACAAGATTGATAAACCACTAGCAAGGCTCACAAAGAAAGAGAAAGAGAACCCTAATAAACCAAATCAGAAATTAAAAGGGGGATATTATAACAGAAACCAAAGAAATTCAAAAGATCATCAGACTACTTTGAAAGTCTGTATGAGAAGCTTATATTATGGAAAAGAAAAGATAAAAACCATATGGCCATATAATAGATGGAGAGAAAGTATTTGACAAGATCCAGCACCCGTTTATAATGAAAACTCTTGTCAAAATGGGTATAGGAGGGACTTTCCTCAATATAGTCAAATCCATCTACCACAAGCCTATGGCAGTATCATCCTCAATGGGGAAAAACTAAGAGCCTTCTTTCTAAGATCAGGGATGACAAAAAGAATGCCCATTCTCACCACTTTGGTTCAATATAGCACTGGAAGTACTTGCAATAGCGGTTAGGCAAGAAAAGGATCTTAAGGGCATTCAGGTAGGAAAGAAAGAAATCAAGCTCTCACTATATGCAGATTATATGATACTATATTTAGAGAACCCTAAAACCCCTACCAAGAAACTCTTAAAAACAACAGACATGTGTAGTAAAGTTGCAGACTATAAAATCAATACCCAAAAGTCCATGGCTTTTCTATATGCAAATAAGAGAGAAGAAAGTGACATGAAAAAAGCAATCCTGTTCACAATCGTGCCTCAGAAAATCAAGTACATTGGAATCAGCTTAACTAAGGAGGTAAAGGACTTGTACAAGGAAAACTACAAAACGCTACTTCAAGAAATAAAAGAGGACACAAGGAAATGGAAAGATATCACCTGCTCATGGATTGGGAGAATTAACATTGTCAAAATGGCAATACTCCCCAAAGCATTGTACAAATCCAATGTGATGCCTATAGGGATACCCAGACATTCTTCAAAGAAATGGAGCAAACACTCCTAAAGTCCATATGGAACAATAAGCCCTCATGAATAGCTAAAGCAATTCTTGGGAAAAAGATGGGAGGAATCACCCTCCCCAACCTCAATCTCTACTACAAAGTGGTAATAATTAAAACAGCATGGTACTGGAACAAAGGCAGAGTCACAGATCAATGGAACAGGGTTGAATAACTTGAAACACACCCTCAAATATATGATCATATAATCTTTGATAAGAGAGCAAGAAATGTGAAGTGGAGCAAGCAAAGCCTCTTTAAGAAATGGTGCCGGCAAAACTGGACAGATACATGGAAAAAAATGGGCTCAGATCGCTACCTAATACCATGTACAAAAGTCATGTCAAAGTGGATTAATGATCTCAACATCAGACCAGAATCCATAACGTACAAGGAATCCAAGATTGGCAAAACCCTCCATGATATTGTAGCTAAAAGTATTTTCTAAGATGACACGACACTGGCCAAGCAAGTGGAAACAGAGATAAACAAATGGGACTATCTTTAACTAAGAAGCTTCTTACCTCAAAGGAAACAGTGACCAAAATACAAAGGCAGTCTACAGAATGGGAAAGGATATTCATTCAATACCCATCTGATAAGGGGTTGATATTAGGATATACAAGGCACTGGTTGAACTGTACAAGAAGAAAATATCCAACCCCATCAGAAAATGAGACGTGAATCAAAAGGAGAGAGAGAACAAAAGGGAATGCCCTGCCACAGAGGCGGGGTGGAGTGGGGGAGATGGGGCTGGGGGATGGGAGGGATACTGGGATCATCAGTGGTGGAGAATGGGCACTGGTGGAGGGATGGGTTCTCAAACATTGTATGACTAAAACACAAGCATGAAAATATGTAAATCTATAACTGTACCCTCACGGTGATTCACTAATAAAATAAATTAAAAATTAAAAAAAGAAAATGGAGGTGGAAATAAACAGAAATTTTCTCAAAGAAGAAATCCAAATGGATAAAAAACACATGATAAAATGCTCTGCATCACTAATCATCAGAGAGATGCAGATTAAAACAACTATAGGATATCAGTTCATACCACAGAGACTGGACCACATCTAAAAGAACAAAAGCAACTGGTGCTTGCACAGATGTGGGGAGAAAGGGACTCTCCTTCACTGTTGTTGGGAAGGCCTATTGGTTCAGCCCTTTTAAGAAAAAATATGGGCAATCTTCAAAAAATTAGAAATTGAGCTCTCATTTGACCCAGCAATACGACTCCTGGCAATATATCCCAGAGAGGCAAAAAGGTATAGTAGAAATGACATCTGCATTTGTATGTTCATCGCAGCACTGTTTACAATAGCCAAAATCTGGGAAAAAAGATGGAATGCCCAAAAACAAATGACTGGTTAAAGAAATTTTGGTACATTTATGTACCAAATGGAATACTATGCAGCTGTTAGGAAAGATGAAGTCATGGAATTTGCATATTAGTGGATCCACATGGAAAGTATCATGTTAAGTGAAATGAGTCAGAGAGAGCCAGGCATAGAAAAATGGCACTCATCTGTGGAATCTAACAGAATGGGAGAATAACACCCAAGAGTAGTAGAGATAAGGACCAGGGGGTCTGCCCCACATCTTGGAAACTGGACTCACATGCCAGGAGAAAAGGCAGGTGAGATGGAGAAGGGAACACCAAGTATAGGATGCTGGGAGGACCCATTCAGGTTGAAAGATGTGTGCTGAAAGTAGGCTATAGACAAAACATGGCCACTCAATACCTCCATTACAAACTACAACACCCAAAAAGAGAGAGAACAAAAGGAAATGGCCTGCTACATAGGCAGGGTGGGGTGTTTGGGATAGTGTGGGGGTGGTGGGAAGGATACTGGGAATATTGGTGGAGGAGAATGGGCACTGGTGGAGGGATAGGAAAATGATCACTGTATGACTGAAATGCAAACACGAAAGTTCATAAGTTTGTAACTGTACCTCACAATGATTCATTAATAATTTTTTAATTGGCAATTAAAATATGTAAATTCCACTAAGCACAAATAAAGTTATTTTGAAAGCAATGATTAATTATATTCCCTTTTAAGATAAATCATCATCATCATCATCATCATCATTCCATTGATCATCGATTTTCTCGAGTGGTTTCAGAAACGTTGGCATTCGTCCTAGGCCTGAGATTTTAGAAGCCTCTCATTACTCGTCCTTCCCAACAGTGTCGCATTGGAGGCTCTTTCAGGGTCAGGGGAATGAGACCCATCATTTTTACTGGTTTTGGCATATGAATGAACACGCCACGGGGAGTTTGTCAGTAAAAAATAGGCATATTTTTGATTTTGGTATTTATTATTCAATTAGTGATTGGGAGGCTTTTACTCAAATGTGGAATATAAATAACTCAAAAAACTAACTGGAGAAAGACCAGCCAAACTCTTATACCTAGTGAAAAGTATGATGTTACCAGAGAAAAAGTAGGACTGAGAGTAGGAATGGATAGAGGTATCCTTCTAGTTGGTGACTGCTGTGATGAGTTCTATGCACATGTAGAAAGATAAATCTATATCCCTGAAATTATATGGTATTATAAATTAATGTCAGTATAAATGAAAGAAAAAAACAGAAAAAGCAAACAAGATTTGTCTCCAATGCAGGACTAATGTCTTCTTCTCCCATAACTATTCATGGAAAGACAGTTTCTTTCACCTAAATTTATTCACATATACACAAAAGGCTGTATTTGCATCTCTGGGGAAATAAAGATATGAGTGGGAAAAGGAAAATCAGTTTTTGACCTGACAATTACTGGGATAAAAGGCACAACAACTCCTAAAACTAAAAGGTCATGTCAGCAGCACCCAGGAGCAAAGGTACAAGACCAAAGCAAAGAAAGACATCAGAACGTAAAGCCATAAGAAGGACCTGGACATGAGGTTGAAAGGCAAAGCCAGGAACCATGCTGAGAATATGAAAGCACATTTGCATGAATGACTTCTAAAATGGATTAAAGGGCATCTCTGAGCAACGGAGTTTGAAAACAAGGATGGCTTTAAGAATGTTTGAGAGTAGCACTGTAGCACTGTCCTCCAGTTGTTCATGGATTTGCTCGAGCAGGTACCAGTAACGTCTCCAATGTGAGACTTGTTGCTACTGTTTTTGGCATACACCACAGGTAGCTTGCTAGGCTCTGCCACGCTGACAGGATACTCTTGGTAACTTGCCAGGCTCTCCGAGAGAGACAAAGGAATCAAAACCGGGTCAGCCACGTGCAAGGCAAACACCGTACCTGCTGTGCTATCACTCTGAAAACCAACAGCCAGGTTTTAAACTCAGTGTCTACTACTTTGCAACTGTTTTACATTGTATTCCTCTCAGTTTCCTAACTCCTTAAATAGGAATAATGATAGAAGCTGCATTATAAAACTTTTATCACTTCTACATGAAATTATTATCCATTTAAAGTACTAAGTACACAGCGTATATAAAATGTTTCACATATGAACTGAGTAATGACACTATAATTATTCAATCCGTGTGCACGAGAACTTTTTAATTGCTAGCTACTGTTCAAGGTGCTAAGAATACAGATTTGAAAAAATAAATATGAGATATAATACTGAATAAGTGTTAAGTGCCTCAAAATAAAAAGAATTTTAAGTGATGAAGGGAGGTAGTAGGAGAAATGGTAGATGAGGCTGGGAAAGAACAGGAACTAAATTTTGTGAGTTTTCTAAAGGAACATGAGGACTTGGATGATATTCATTGAAATATGGATAATATTGAAAATAATATGATCCCAATTGATGATGAATAATTAAGCTCAGAAAAAGTAATTTTAGCTTCTTCCTTGTAGGTAATATACTTGGGGGGGCAGATAGTGGTGGACAGGTAAGTAGTAGTGAAATGACTCTTGGAAGACTAAAGTTTTAGAGACATTCACAAGAGGATATAATCAGAGTGACTGGATTCAGACTAACTTCTAATTGCTAATCTGGCAGTGTGGAGGTAGATTGAATGTGGAATGTAGCAGAATGAGAGGAATCAAGAATGATTCTAAACAAATGAGTACTGCTGTTTTATGAGGTGGAATCCGACTGAGTAAAGGAAAAGGACTGGAGGTAGAAATCAAGAATTCTGCTTGAGGTCTAAGAATCTAGTCATTCAGCAGATGTCCAAATAGAATTGTAATGAAGACAGATGCATGAGTTTAGAGTTCAGTTTCCAAGGCATAAATGTGGGGGTCACCCTTGGTGGAAGACATGTGAAGCCAAGGGAAGGAGAAGATCTGCTCAGGAGTGAATGTAGGTGAAGAGAAAGGGGAGGTGAGATCTGCCTTGACTCTTCAACGTGGAGGTGTCCTGTCAGGAACAGAGAAGTAGTGATGAGGGGTGGGTGGGGGGAGGGGCTGGCAATATGATGCTCTGTAGACACACAATTCTCAGAGGTGATTCTCAAAACAGGAAAGGAACAGAATTGCTTAGTGCTACAGGAGGAGAGTTAAGACAGGACTAAGACAAACTGGTGGATTTGGTAAAGTTTGAGTCACGGACATCTTGCAGGAGCTGTCAAGCAGAATCTTGAAGATGAAAGTGGAAAAGGGGTGCAGAGTGCAGACAAGTAATTAGAGACCTAGCATTTGTGGAGTTTTGCTTAAACAGGAAACAGAAAAATGAGCAAGGCCCTTCAGAGGCATATGAAGACCAGAGAGTTTCCAGATACTGGAGATGTCGCAGCACAAGCTTATGGACATGATGCTGTAGATGAAGATAAGTGGTGCAAGGTGAGGAAAATGGCAGCTGGAATCAGGACACTGCAGGATCTGTCTGCCATTGTGGCTGGGCACACGATTCACCCTCCGTGAGGGGAAGAGATGGCAGTGCAGAGTACAGTTATGGGTACATTGGTACTGTCCTGGGCACATGGGTAGATTTCATGACTTGTGAACCAAAGGTTCTATTTTGGCTCCTTCCATTTTGTTTATGCCCTACTTATTTGCGAAATAAGTAGGGTGTAAACTGGATATTAGAGTAGGAGGGGAGAACAGAATATTTAAAGAAAGAAAATGTAAAATAGGTCTGTGAAGTAGTGGGGAAAAATAATCAGTAAGAGGAAGTTAATAGGATGTCTGGAAGTATTGAGAGGCCATTTAAGGTTTGTGATCACACATTCTAAAAGAGACCAGTCTGCACTTAACTATGATTTTCTTCAGCCTCACTCAGAGGCTCAGGTCACAAGCAGATCTATCCAAGAGTTAGTTTTACCTAGGGTGATAGTTTTACATAATGCATTTCATTAAGGGAAGGGGGAATATATTGAGAATCTATGCAAGAAAGTAATTATAATGAGACCCTTGCAGTCCAAGAGGAACAGAAAAGGAAATGGGATCATGGAAGGAATCAAGGTGATAGGGTCAATGGATGGGAGGCTCTCCCAGGAAATCAAACTAGAAAGAATTTTAGAGAAAATGGGCCCTTAAAATGGAATGGAGTGCAAGATTCCTAAAATAATGATTATTTCCAACAATAAAAGGATGTTTTCAATTGCTCTTGAGGCACCCAACTCCCCTTTCTAGTAACAAACGAAAGTTTGATAAGGGAATTCCCCCCATTATGTATGTGCTTTACACACAAACAGATGTGCACACACACACACACATGTGCACATGTGCACACATACTCACACTTACACAGTATTAAAGTCATGACCCCTGGAAAGAGTGAATGTGACCCCTTTTAATACAGAGTTTTGGGGCTGGAGTGATAGTACAGCAGGTAGGACATTTGCCTTGCATGCGGCCAACCCAGGTTCTGTCCCTGATCCCTGGCATCCCATATGGTTCCCTAAGAACAACCAGGACTAATTACTGAGTTCAGAGCCAGGCATAAATCCTAAGCATCATTGAGTATGACCAAAAGGACAAATAATAATAATTATAATTATTATTATTATTATTATTTAAAAAATAAGAGTCTTTGTAGAAATAGTAAGACAGAGCTATCATAATACATGTTAATATAACATGATCAGGATCCTGAAGAACAAAGGAGATTTGGACACAGATGCATGAAGGAAAATGCCATGTGACTAACAAGGAGTAGTGCCTCTGTAAACCTAAGAAACTTCGAATGGCCAGATGGCCTGCAGAAGCAGAAGCTAAGGAAAGACACACAACTTCTCTCCAGCAAGGTCTTATCAACACCTTCTTCTAGGCTCCAAAGCTGTGAGGAAACTTTTCACTGCTCGGGTTTTTTTTCCTTAATTCCATGGTTTGTGGGATTTTATTAAAGTAGTACAAACTAATTCATACACATCCCTTCCCTTTCTTATTGAGGCATCATGATTTTCTCTACTGGCTATGGAAGTTTTATGCATACAATTCCAACGCCTTACCCACCAATAGAATGCCGGCTTCCCTCCACCAGTATTACAAGTATGCACTCATCTGCCTCTCTCCCCACCACAGGTAAGCTCAGTTCTGTAGACAAACTCTCAGGTTCTATTGCCTTTGGCCATTTGTTTTTCCTCTGCTGTTTATTTATATCCCACCTAGAAGGAGATCATTTTGTATTTTCCCTCTCCTTCTGATCCATTTCACTCAACATGATACCCTCTCTTCCAACCATATTAATGGCAAATTACATGATTAATCTCTTACAGCTGAGTAGTATTTTCATTACTTGGGTAGCATAAAACCTATGCCTCCTGACCATGTGATCACTTCAGGGAAAAAAAAACATGGGACCTATGTCAACAAACTTATTTCTGGACATCTGTTAAAAAAAGAGGTCTTTATTCCTTTCCCTAAATTGCTGTCAAATTTTTCCTATTGTCCGTGGAGCATGATGTCTTATCTGTGTCAGGATCAAATAGATAAAACTAAGAGACTAAGAAAAATGAAACTTTTTCAGTTTGGGATCAAACCACTACTGAAGTAGACTCAATCACAAACCAAACCAAACTTAAAACTTTCAGTAACACAAATCATTACAGTTCCTTTAGTGTTTAAGTTAGTGAGCTGACTTTTTAGAGAAACAACCATTTAGATCTTTATCTGATCTCACTGGCTTCTTCAACATACTATCAGACACCTAGCCAGTATTGACCAAGATTGTTTTAATGTTCACCTGGGTTTCACTAAACTTTATGTTGATTTATTCCTGACTTTTCATTATTTGGAATATTTAGAAGTATTTCCATTGTAAATTCTTTCTCTGCCTTTTGCAGATGCATTTTTTTTTTAATTTTTACAACTCAAGAATATTATTCCCAATGAAAAGGAAACCAGGCTTTGATACGTAATCGTGGAAGGAAATAGAATCCTTTTCTCCCAATCTCTGTGAGAGGAGAGGAGCTTCCCTTCACAGGAACAAATTGGCAAACAGGGACAGAAAGGCCTATTCCTATTGACCAGCTGCCTTTTGACTTCTTCTAGTAATCACCACTATTTCACCTCAGTGCTTAAAACTCTCCTGCCTTCTGGTCCAAGGGACTTGAGTTCAAGCTGTCTATTTACTGCAATGGTAAATAAAGTTTGCCAATTTATTCCTATGAAGGGAAGCTGCTCGCCTTCCACAGAGACTGAGAGGAAAGGATGCCATTTCCTTCCAGGATTACATATCAAAGACCTGGTTTCTGTTACCTTAAATAAAGTCTTTCTTACCTGATTAGCCCCATTCAGTTAAATTCTTCTTTGATATCAGGAGATCTTCTCTACATTCTACTTCAGGAAATCATACACTACACAAACCACCCAAGACTCTCACCATCAAGCCTTCGACTCGTGTTCCAGGGATTTCCCCGAGCAGCACACTATACTGTATACATGTATACACACTATACACGCTTGAGGTTAGAAGCTGCAGTTCATTTACCCAAAGCCCCCTATTTCCAGAATGAATACTAAGTGCTTTTACACTGTATCTTGACTGGACTTTTCCTAGTTAATTTGACTCTAAATTTCCTTCCTCTGACTACCACCTATACTTTCCCCTTTCACCCAAACCCATTTTTCTTCCCCACATCCAGGTTTTCCAAGACCACCTAAAGGTCTCTTCTTGCTTTTAGGAAGATAGCCATACAGACTCTCACACCGGGCAGAATGTGTCAAAAACTGCCACATGAAGGCAGTCTAATTAAATTGCTAGGAAGACATACCTAGCAGTCAAGCACTTTGGTTTAATACATTTTGAAATATTCTCTTCAGTGAACACAAGGGTCATGTAAAATGCTCAAGTACGATAACTTTTTTCATTTTAACTTTACAATACCAACATTTAACCAAGTGAAAATTAGAAATTAGTCTTTCAATTTAAATTTAGTTTAGTGACACTGAATTCTATCACTGAAATGAAATTTTGGAAAGAAATAATTAGCTTTTAATTGACCTGCTCCCCATAGCAAATCATTTGGGATTACATCAAAATAAAAACACTTCTATTTGAAAAGCCTTTTAAAATTATCTTTTAATCATGTTTTCATTATTCAAACTTCAATTTCCAGTATCTTGGAACAACTTCACAAGTTCACAATAAAAGATGAATAAAGATGTTGTGTATATATGCATATACATATATGTATATACATATACATACATATACATATATATATACAACTCAACTATAAGAAAAGATGAACTTCTGTATTTTCCAACAATATGAATGAAACTGGACGCAGGGGACATGATAATGGAAATAAGGCTGAAGGATAAAGATAAATACAAGATGAACTCACTCACAAGTAGAATATACAAAACCAAATCAAACAAAAGGAAAGATAATGTTCAACAAAAAGAAACTCTTAGACTACAACCACATATCAAAGCTTAATGGAGGAAAGGGTGAGCCAAAGAGCCCAAGGAACTGTTCTAGAAGGATTTGGGCACTTTGGTGCACAGCATAGTAATACTGTACCCCTAAAACTTATAACACATACTTATAAGCCAATATTACCTTAATAAAAAAGGTTAATGTTCAATCCACATATTACTGGTTATCTAAGTGCTTTACACCTATTTATTCTCCTAATTTATTCCAAAATCCCATCCTGAGTTTCTAAACCTTGCTAAACAAACCATCAAAAGAACAACAATTGAAGAATGAATATGCAACAGGTCCACCTCCTCAAATCTAAGCAGCCGTGTACTGAGTGTGGACAGGACCAGATGCTTTCACACTGTCTCTGTGGAGGAAGACTCAGCAGCTGAGCAGCAGAAACGTCCTATGTTTTTCATCTCATTATCCTAACACTGGGAGCTTTTGCTCTGTTATTAGCTCTCTGTTAGCCCTACTACTAGCACAATTCAGGAAGTACTTAAAGGATTTTGTAAACAACAGTGATACAATCAGATTATTGGTACTAGATTTGGTTTCACTGCAGAGACTGGCTATGACGGGGTAAGAGTAGACTACTCAAATCAGTTAGTGGGGTGACTTTGAACCTATATTTGGGATGAAAGTTGTAGTGATGCAAATACAAGTATATGAACATATATTTTAAATATTTAGTTCAAAAAATTGTGAGGCTTTGGGGAATTGATTGAATATAAATGGGAAGGGATTATGAAGCAGCAATATCAAGAGTTACTTGACTCTCAGGTTCATGATGAAGTAAAAGGCAGAAAACAAGATCATATTCATTGATTATTTCTGCTAGTACCTTAGATTCTGACTCAGATTCTAACTTCCAGAAATGTAAGAGAATAAACTTCTGTTGTTCCAAACCATCCAGTGGGGGATGCTGTAACATCCTGTTAAAGCAGCCCTAGGTAACTAACACAAAATAGTATTCCATTCCTAATTGCTATTCCTCCTTTCCTTAAGAGGGAGGCCATATTACATCCACACCTTAAGACTTTCAGTAACTATCAAATGAGTAGGATAACAGTGCCGTGCAATCCCACCAACAGCCAACATCCAGAGACTTAAAACTAAGCTCCCAGAATAGAGTGACACAAAGAGTCTCTTGCCCGTGTACCTGGCTGTCTTCCCCAGGGGCCCTTGGAGTTGGCGGGCTCCAGCTTCCCTCCCCACCCTGAGCAGAGCTCCCACGGCTGAAGGCCTCCAGAGCCTAGCCATAGTCATGCTCAAGGCCCCTCTCCACACGCATGAAGGTACTGGCAGAGGAACCCAGGTGTGTGGGACCCGGGACTGAGACCTCCAAGCCTGCTCGGATCAGGACTGGGCCTCTTCCACCCAGTGTTCCCATTTTCCGGCAGCTAGGCAGTCACACCCAGGGATTGCCCCAGCGCCATGTAATCCCACCAACGGCCAACATCCAGAGACTTAAAACCAAGCTTCTTCGAGACATCTTCTAGCCTACTTCTCCCTCTGGGAGAACCTGGCAAGCTACCAAGAGTTTTCTGCCCACATTGGAGAGCCTCGCAAACTCCCCATGGTGTATTCATATGCCAAAACCAGAACAATACTGGAGCTCATTCCCCTGACCCTGAAAGAGCCTCCAATGCGGCATCGTTAGGAAGGATGAGTAAAGAGAGGCTTCTAAAATCTCAGTGTTAAAACGAATGGAGACATCACTGAGACCACTCGAGAAATTCAACGATCAATGGGATGATGATGATGATGATGATGATGATGATGATGATGATGATGATGATGATGATGATGAAATGAGTTAATATACCTCATGACTTCCTTAAGGTTAAATTTGACCACAGGACTTGTTTCAGCAAATAGAATGTAAATGTAAGTGATATATACCAACAGAACAGTAGATTAGAGAATACTTCCTTTCTGTTATCTTGCCAAAGTTATAGCATGCCCCAGACAGGGAATATTTCTTTGGCATAGTGATATTTCTTCTGTTATTTTTATTTCTGTATTTTCTTTGAGGCTAAACCCAGCCAGGCTAAGGGAGCTGCTAACAGTGAAGCAGAAAGTAACACAAGAAATCTGGGGTTTAAACCTGGAGATTCCACATACAAAGCAGTATTCTAGCACCTCTGAGCAGCCCAACAAAGGGACATAAAGTCTATTTGTGGCAGAAAGGCTACATGAATACAAAGTTGAATTACAAAAGATTGCTTAAACCTATAGTGATTTGGGGTAGTTTGTTATTGCAACAGAACTTTTAAAAAAATCTAGAATCTCAAATCAATTTAGACCATGAATTCTTCACTAGGAAAAGTTTTTTTCCTTATGATGACCAGGCTGCCATCATAATCATTAAATGATTCTATCTATAAATGTTCATATAAACACTGGAATTTAAAATCTCTACACATGATCCTATAATACTCTAATACTGGGAGAAAACTGTCTGTTACTCTACTGTATAGATTTTAATAGCACAAGCCTACTTACAGTTTTATTTAATATAGTTACATATTCATAGACCATAATGTTGTGATTTTGTTTCTTCACAAACAGAAGCATGATGGTGCTAATATCCTTGCCTATGGGTAGTGGATGGTGCACGGGGAGGTGAGACTTAAGCATGAATGGGACCACAGATATTTCAAATACCATGAAGGGTCCAAGTTTCTCTGTTCTTACAACTGAGTTCTCAAATTTGTAAAAGGAAAATAATGCTGCTTAATATTTGAGGCAAAGCACTGAGACAGCAAAATGATAGAAATAGATTTTTACTGTATGTTTCAAATTGAATCTCAATAAACTAGAACAAGTTTGGAAATTGCTTTAATTCTTACTGTGGATATCTGTTTCCCTCTGTGATGGCATTTGAGGGTAAGAATTTGGGGAGGTTAGGTCCTGAGGATGATGTCCTCATGAATGTGATTAGTGCCCTATGGAAAGAAGAACTCAATGAGCTCTCTTGAACTTTCTGCCATGTGAGGAACCAGCAAAAAGTTACTGTCTCTAAACCAGGGATTGGTCTCTCTCCAGACACAGATCCTAGTACCCTCATTTGGACTTTCAGTTTTCCAGTCTATGAAATTTCTGATATAGCCCAAATAGAGCTAACAATAATTCTTCCTAGTGCTGAATATATCACTTATATCCTTGTCATCTCGTTGTTCAGAGATTTGTTTGAATGGGCAGCAGTAATCCCTTCATCCCTGTCTCATGCTAGTGTAGCCCAATGGTGTCTGCTTGCTCCAGGAACACAAAGAGCTTCAAACCATTCACTCAAGGTCTTGACAAAGAAGTCTGACCATCTTGTAGGTGTGTGGCCACACAGTCTCTTGACATCCCGTGGAATCCAGTCTGTAACAGCTCTAGTCCAGCGGTCGTCTCTAAATTGCATTACGTGTCCAGCCCATCTGATTTTCAACGCCTTGGCAAATGAGACAGCGTTCTCTGATTCTTGATTGTCAATGGAGCTTAGAACTCCAGATTTCTTCTCTCAGTTGAGTGAAACATGATACTCCAAGCATAGCTCTTTCAATTCTTTTTTGGGATACTTTGAATATATAGCTACTAGCAAAGTAAACAAAATTCCACACTTGGGAGTCAGGAAGATAAATCTAGCATCAGAGTGCAGGCTCTGTATGTACAAGGTTCTGGGTTTAATCTCCAGCACCACACACAACCCCTCCCAACCCCAAGCACCACCAGGATAAGGTCTTGGTAGCTCCCAACACTGTGCCACATCATCAGCCCAAACATTGCATATTTCACAGTTGTCCAGTTGTCCAGATATCACTAGAAGTGGTCCGGGGTCTCTCCAGTACTGTTAAGAAAAACCCTGGCCCTCAAAACCCCACACCCGTGACCCACATTCATGAATAACACATAATTTAATTCTGTATATATTCTGTTATTCAGTTTTGAGAGTAGTATATATCATCCTTTCAAATGTAGCATATATATACATATGTATATATCATCCTTTCTGAAGTAATTCTAAAGCACCCATATTGCCTAATATTTCAACAGTGTAAGAACCATAATTGGTATCAATACCCATTTAACCCATTTAGAATTACATTAGTGGTACTGATTTTACAGTCCCTGGATGGATATAATCAACAAAAGGAAAATTTTTACCAAACATTAGTTAGTCTGGAGACAGAGATGATACTTTACCATTCATATAATGATAGACTTTACTTACAGACAACTTGAAATAAATGTCACTCCTTATTCAAATACTACAAAAGGGCAATTAAAACAAGATATTTGTCTTCCAATGTGTCTTCTCTATCACTACTAATGCACTGGGTCATTAGCTCTAGCACTGTGAATAAGCTCTCACAGTGCCATTCAATTTAATTACTATACCAGCAATTTATAAGAATACACTTTGCACTGCAGCTAACAGTAGATAATGGGTACGAAAAGAGAGACCAATTATCTTACTCTTTGATGGCTATACAAAAGAAAAATATATTGATATATATTATCATGTCTATATATTATTATATAAACATTTGATATCACTGAAAAATGCTAAAACAGAGTTCTCTTACAAAAAAAGGAGAGGTCATCATCATATCTAGAAATTAAGATTAATCTTAGGTTGGGATAAGTCATTGCCATTATACATAAAGCAAGTGTTTCTCTTCTGGAGGTGATCAATCAGGAAGCAGAGAGAGAACAGCATAAGTTGGCCCACTGATCACTTAAAACTTATTGACAAAGTGTTCAAACCCAAATACTTAAGCAACATACCGTCATATGATATATGCTGATATACTGTCAATTTGCTCTCAGTAAGAACTTGAATCAATAGTGACATCATACCTTAACAGAGAAGGAAAATAGTTTTTCTCTTAGCAATGGTGTTAGTTCTACACATTTAAGCACATACGCAAACTCTAAATGCAATAAAACAAAATTGATTAGCTCCTTAATTATATCTTCAATCTGTCTCAGTATGCAGTTATAGCTATTATAGAAACCACCAGAATAAGAATGGAGAACTTTCCCTTTAGTTTAGTATTGAACAGAGTAGAGGTACTGGCACTAAGACTCAACTCAGGCTTAAAGCTACTGAAACTAGGAACTGTGGGGTAAGGGGAGTTGGAAAACAGAAAAGTAGTTTTGTTATATAAAAATTAAGCTTTAAAAATCAGCATAGGGTCTCATATTTGAACAATTTCTTTCAGTACCATGAAATGATAAGTCAACAGGTAATGGATCAGGTTAAAATCCTCTTAGAAAGTAGAAATACATTTAAAATGGTACAATGGTGGTGTTAAATTTTTAAAATGGTACAATGGTGCTGCTAAATTAACAACTTAGGCATTTTTGAAAGAGAATTGTTTTGAATGAGCCAAACCATCTTAGAATAAGCTTTTAGTAAACCCCAGTTAACTTTGATTAAGTTATTGATATACATAGAGTCAGAATTCCTAGGTCATAAAATAGACAAAGATGGCTCTGTCCAGATATAAGTCAGAGATAAAAGTTCACTGTCTTGTACTTTAAAATATTAAGAACTCTCAGATTTTCAGTTGCAATATACATGCTTCTTTGTTAAAAAAAACTCATATGCAATAGAATGGTATTGGCAAAGACTGAGTTTTATTTCCACCAAAAGATGCAGTAGAGAACATTCACAATCAACAATTCTCTATTATGAACTAACTTACTGAATCAGAAATGTAGCCAATTTCCATTTTGCCAGTTCTATGAAGCACTGTGTGCAACAAAGTAAGTTTGGCTGTTTCCTGGCATAGTAAACTCGTCAGTTGTCTGGCTAATTTATCCATGGTTCAGCCTTGCCTACTGGAAGAAACATGAATTGGCCAGATCATCACAAATATCTCATTTTAAATAAATATATTCTTGCTTTCAGAATTGTTCCAAGATATTCTCATAAGGTCAATAATAACCTCATGACTTCTAGAACCCTATAAAATGAAACTCTTGGTCTGTAAAAATCAACTCTAGCATACTATAAAGTTTCCAATAAAATGCTTCCTGGTAAATTCCTGCTTTAAACAACATGACTTTCCCCTTTCTGAGAAGAGGTTATTGTCAGATTTAATATCTAAATTGTACCAGGCCAAAATAGCCTTAGAACAAGAAATGGGTGGTAAAATACAGATCAGTTAGACTTTTCCATCTTAAGTAAAGATGTTAATGTAACTTCACAAAGAGTCAACAAACAAGGATGAACCTAAGAAAAGAGATAGAGAGAGAATTAACAAACAGAAGCCAAGAGACAGTATTTGCTACTGGAGTCACAAGCAAATACAATCCATAAAGGGAGAGAAGGCTTGAGAGATACTAGCTCCTAGTGTCATCCAAAAATCACAAGAGGAGGCCAAGAGATAGTTTAGTGGGTTAAGCACTTGCCAAGCACAATCCCCAGCACTGCATATGGGTCTCCCAAGCACTGCCCAGAAAGAACCCCAAGCAGAGCCAGGAGTTAGCCCTGAGGACAGTTGGGTGTAACTCAAACCCTTTCCCAATCCATCATTCTGCCTGCAAAAATCATAATAGCTGAAAATTACTTTAATGACAAGAAAACAACCTAAAGGTTTGGAAGTCAATCTGGCCAGCATAAGCTATAGTGCAAACTCCAGAAAGAAAAAGTGATTGTTTTATGCTGAGCAGAATTAGGATGATGTACCAGTCTATAAAATTTAATATTTCACAGGGAAAATCAAGCATGTAAAACGAGGAAAGTTAGGCATGCACAACTAAGATACATACGATGGACTTGTATAATCATATATCATATGTAAAGAATATGGTGGTGAAATGTCACCAAGTGTATAGTTTTATATGGTAATGAGAAAAAAAGGGCTGCTCTACTGAGGAGAATTTTTTTTAATTTAGTATTGTCTTATATTATCATTTTTTAAAATTGAATCACTGTGAGATACACAGTTACAAAGCTGTTTATAGTGTGGGGTTTTAGTCATACAATGTTCCAACACCATCCCTCCATAAGAATACATTTCCCACCACCAATGTCCCCAATTTCACTTCCACCCCCCTCCCCAATCTGTCTCTTCTATCACAGGCATAGTCCTCCTCTCTCTCTGTATCTCTCTGTCTCTCTTTCTCTCTCTGCCTCTCTCTGTCTCTCTCTGTATCTGTCTCTGTCTCTCTCTGTCTCTGGCCAATGTACCAAGTTTTTCCCTCCTGACCCCCCACACCCCACCCCCGATTCTATATAGAAGGTACATCTCTCTCTCTCTCTCTTTGACTGGGGATCTTTGTCTAGGTCCAATTTTGGGTTGTCAGATCATACAAATTTCAATAATCTGTTTTGTGTATTTTTTTGCTTCTTTAACCCAAGGGTGTATATTTCATTTGAATATAAGGAAAGGCAGGGGACATTGGACAAAAATGTGACTATTAATTACAGTAATGACCACACCACAACAATGGAGAGGACTTCTCTAGCTGTTGTAGCCTGAACAATATCCTGTCCTGATTCATCATAAGACTTATCTGTGGTTGTGAAAATCATTTTCTGCCTTGGTCAACTCCAAAGGAAAAAATACAACTAATATAGTGAGGAAGACATCTTTTCAGAATAGGACCCATGTTTCTGTGTTTGACCACTAGCAAGTTCCAAGGTATAAACCACAGGATCAGGGCATATAGGAGTTTTAAAATATCAGGCAGGGAGATGCTGTGAGGTTGATTCATTAGCCATGGGAGTTTGGTTTCGTTCTTGATTTTATCACTGGACGGCAAAAGGCCTTCTGATAAGAGTCAGTAGTGTGGCTGTCACATTAGCAGATAGTTCTTACTTATAGTTGAATTCCTGAGTCACCCTGTTTCACCTAGAACTTTTAACATGGCATCTTAGAGACAAGATTGAATGTCTTTAGGACTCAAAGCAGGTCCCTCACCTCAATTCTTCCTGCATCCATCCTTCCTACCAATTCCTTAGTAGTTGACTAAAACTGTTTTACTATGAGCAATATGGAAGAACCTAATATAACATTTAAGCAGCATTAAAAATGAGACCTCCTCTTCCTTTGAACAACATTTTGATTTTCACAAGGCAATAGATGATAAACTGATTTCCTATGTTTATGCTAATATATTCAGAAAAACTTTTTTGAATGGAAACTTCTTTAATATACTTGAACCAAACATATAAACATATTTTTACAAAACAAACTTGTCATATATTCTGAAAACAAAGCAACATAATCCAATTGAATAATTTTCTAATCCATGAGATAGATGATACATGATCTATTTTGTCACTGTTGATTTAATATAGTTTATATTTTTTCCCTGAGGTTTAGTAATTTGATCCCAGTATAATCACTTAGCTCAATTTATTCCAGTGCTTACATAAAACTTCTGTTCACATTTCTATCATCATTTGATTCCCTGATATCCTGCTACATATATTTTCTTTGAAATATCAAATAAAAATCTAATCTTTTCAGGTTAGTGCTATAATAACCTCTAGTTTCAACACAAAATATATAAAGATAAGTCTCTGCAATCAAAATAAATAATTTTTAAAGCTTAATCCCTAGCTAAGGATCACAAGCTTAATTAAGAGACAACACATTTAAGAGTCTAGATTGTACATGAGGTTTTATTTTTTTTTAACTTGAAGAAGCTTTGTGGCAATATTGGTTGTCTGTAATGAAAAATAAAAAAGAAGCAAAAAGAACACCCTAAACAACAGCTCGACCAAAAAAAGCTTCTGGACGACTATGCATGGTTAGCAGGGCTTCTCTTTACAAGGCGGATTAGAACAGCAGAGCAGATTGAGACCATGTTGGACCATGGGGCCTGGAGCTAGGTGCTGGAGTCCAGATAGAGGGCATCTGGAGACAAAATGAGAGAGCAGTGAGGGTCACTGGTGAGAGATCTAGACAAGTAGGCGCAAACACCTGAACTCTTAAATACTACAAAGCATTAGAAAAAGTCTTCTGTAACAGAGACACTTTTTAAATAAGACTTGCTTAAAACAACCAGGCATGTTATAGTCAACTGCAAACAGGCTAAGAGCAAGTTAAAGAGACCTAGTAGGTAAATGTCTGGAAACTAAGGGATTAAGAGATAGATGTGAAAAGAGATGAAAATAGAATTTAAATAGCATCTTTTATTAAAATAGGGACAACACCCAGGGATACTTGAGGACCACTAAGGTCACACTTGTTCACTGGTGCTGGGGAATAGGGGAGTATGTGGTGATGAGAATCTATATATCCTATACCCTGAACAATTTTCAAATCTTCATATCATATCCCACTATTATTTGTTTTGAACCTGAGCCAATGACTGAAAATCCATATTCCATGCAGTTATATAGGATAGTTCTTTTTTTAAGATATTATTCAAATAGGATTGTCTTCTTTCTACTTTCAACTTCTAATTTAAAATTTAGATTAAAGTTTAAATGAAACTCCATAAGTTTGAAAGCAGAGTAACTTTCTTTTTTTAAAATGTAATATCATTACAGCAATGTGTTTACAATGGATATTTATGACCCTGGTATCATCCTATGACCACAAAATGCCCAGGACCCACCATTTAGCACCTGGCATTTTCTATTTTAAAAATCTATAGTTACAGAAGTACTATGCAACTCAAGAACTGTTAATCAGAAGAACTGAAAGAACAGACATGAGACCTCAAATATCTGAAAATCTAACTTCTTTAATTCAGTGTGTCATACCCTAAAAAAACTTTGAAACTTTAATCTTGAGATCTGTTCATGCTCACATAAATCAAATCTGAATGTTTCACAATGAGAAAGATCATTCCATAAAAATACTTCTTGAGAGGAGTAGTAAGATTATATCACACTTAATCTGTGTGTTTTCTATCACACATTTAAAGCGCTAGAGCTAATCAATCTAACCTTCTGATACAACAGAAATCTTAGATCGAGTAAAATCTAAATGTACTTCCTACTGAAGTTGGAGTCAGAAAAATTTGCATGGAAGAGTTAGGAACGGAGAGCAGACATTGCTCAAAATAAGAACAGTGATACTGATCTTAAAGGACTCAGTCATAATACTGCAAGAGATATTTCCATCTAGGTAGATGGAGAAAGATAAGTGGGGGGGGGGGAGGAAATCAACAGCCACACTCACATCCCAACAGCTACTTCCATGTTTATGGCCAGACTTCACTGCTTCACAATTAAGCTCCACAGAGATGCCAAACTGTTGAAAACTTCAGTTATACCAGGGTTTTGTTTTTGTTTTTTGCTAAAACCTCCATGACTATTAGAGTTGGTATAGATGACCTCCCCCTGACCCACCATACTTCTGGAATCCCCATCAGCCACACCTACATTTCACCACTGATCACCATGAAAGCTCACTGTCCAGTTAAATATTCTGGATTTTCTGGGGAGCATAACATCTACAAACTCTACAATGCTAACATCCTAGTAGGACCACCCCAAATGGGAATATAATGTAGATGCCAACTAAGTTCAATTAACAAAAATATTCACACAAAAGGCTCAACTAGCAACAATAGCTTAGTAAACACTCAGACAAGGACTTGATGTCCCCATGGTAAGATATAATAATTTTCACAGATATTTTACTGAAGCAGTTTTTAAATAATTTTAGAAGCCATTTAGTGGTAAAAAGCCATATAGAATAAGTTATTTGGGGCCTGTTATGGAGGCAGGCTTGAAGGGGGTTGGGTAAATAGGAACAATGGTGGCAGGAAAGTGACAGAGGAGGTGGGATTGGAGTTGGAATATCGAATGCCTGAAAAAAGTCCATCATGAACGACTTTGTAAACCACAGTAAGGAAAAAAGATTGTGTGTTTGGCGGGGGCAGGGGGGTGCAGGAAGGTTGTAAAATGAGGGTAGGAGGAAGGGAGGACATATCCATATGTGTTGGATAACATTGGTTTGTCTTTTCTCCTCCACTGCAGGGAGTAGTTTAGGCTTATTGAATTACACCCATCACAGTACTCCCAAGGCACTCCCATTCCTCTGTGTTTATCTTTATCTTCTCTTCCTTTATCTGTTAATTGCTAAATCCCCAAGTCAGATCCTGTGACTTATAAAGTCAGATTCCTCTGAGGACTCTGGATTTTGTATATGCAAGTGAAATATTGCTTTTCTCTTTCCTTTATGTCCCTTGCATAGTTTATTGTCCATTTTGTATAAACACAGGAAGACAGTTAATGCTATGCTTTTATAACTTGGGAGTTAATTGACTCCAAACAATATCTACTCCTAGGCATTCATTATATTTGTTTGACTTAAACCTCAGTTTCTCTTAGTTCCTAATACCCAGAAAGGAGGATTCCAATGAGGTTCCAACAATGGACCCAGAGCAAGACATTAGTTACCCAAATATCAAAAAGGAACAAGAAGTAAGCTACCCTATCACTGAAAATGTACAGGCAAAGCGCCATAAAACTTATAATAAGAGCATAGTCATAGAAAAATTCTGTCATGAACAAAAAGAAGTCAGTGGATAAGGACCCTGCTGGGTTTAGGAAATACTACCCTGGCCTGAGGACTATATAGTCTTGTATCTATAGTGAGATGGAGAGCCACCCTTTAAGTTTAATATATCTCTTACTTTGTCCATACAAAGTTACTAGAAAGATTATAAAGAAGTAAATTCAAGATGACTTTAAGTAGATATGAACTATGGAAAGGAGAAATACACCCTTAGGTATCCCACTATTGGGCAAATCTCTTTGCAGGATGAGATTTTGTCCTAAAAGAAGCTTCCCCCGAGGAAAGAGATTTACATCTGTTGATTGTGCAACCACACCTATTTGTAATTGCTACCGCAACACTTCATGATCTCACTATAACAATGCCATGAGGCTGGAATGAAGAGCAGTGTGAGACTAGAATGGGGCATTGGTGAGACTGGAATAGGTGAGTGGGGAAACTGATATAGGACGCAGACAGAGATTGGAATAAACGGCAACTGATCACCAATCAGCTTGGCCCCCATTTCCTCCTTTATTTGTCCACTGCCATCTGCCAGCCAGGGTGGGGAGGCCACCAAATGCATGCATCGAGCACCCTCACTTTTTGAACTCACACATATGTAGGTATGACTTTTGAGACTTATATAACATTGAGACATATAATAATGAGACATTTCAAACACACACACACACACACACACACACACAAAATCCTCCAATACTAGCATAAAATCAATAAGCAGTCTTTGCTGGCTCTCACTAGGTTGTTCCTTTTCATTTCAACAGAAGTCTGCTGCAAAGTTCCTCCTAATTGTGAACAAGTGCTTCTCATCACAATATAAATGAATGGTCAGTCATTATTACCAGAGGCTCAGCCCACCATTCTCACATGAAGAAAACATGTTCTTCAAACCAAGATAATTTTTATCATCATTTCTTGAAAACTGAGAAATAGCTGACATTATTTTGCTAAAGGAACATCTGACTCCCACGTGTTCTTGCTTCTAATACCAGGAGCCCACATGTTGGCCAAGGAAGCGTCCATCTGACTCAGCCAGAATGGATGACACAGTCTCATGTTTTACACTAGGACCTTTATGATACTCAAGGAGGTGAGGGGAGAGTGTAGGTGAGGGCAGGGCCTTTTATCCCATCTAACTACATTTTAACTTACTTTTTTTTTTCCAAATGGAAAGCAAAGACATTTTTGAAGTCACACATACCAGTATACAAAAGGGGGTGGACATAATATATCATCTTTGGAGAGATTGGGAGAAAGAGAAAAACCTGAAAGGGAAGAGTTCACCTCAAAGAGACTTTCACAGTATTTGTTTCATCAATTATATTCATATCATAGAATGGGAGGCAGTGGGGACAGTAGCGAAAATCTGTAAGGTTTCTTTAATCTTTTAAAATGGATTGGCAGCCCACAAAACTAGAGTCCCAAAATTTATGAGAGCAAATGCTGGTACCTTTACAAAATTAAACAGAAATTTCTAAATCTTTAATTTATTTAAACTATTTGTGGAGGGAGCCGAAGAGATAATACAGTAGTAGGCTGTTGGCCTTGCACACAGCCTACCTGGGTTTGATCCCTGGCATCCCATATGTTCCCCGGAGTCTTGCCAGGATAAATTCATGAGTGTAAGTCCTGGGCACGAGTAGTTGTGGTTGTGCTCTCTAACCCCCTGAAAAAAAATGTGAAGGGAGAGATCCCAGCTTAAGTCTGATAGTTTCTGAAAAACAGCTGGAAGCACCTATAAACTAACTCTCTGGCATAAGGAGTTAAGGAAACTCCCTAACAGAAGGAGGAATAAGAGTTACAGGCTTGGTCCAAAGTCAACACCTGGATGCCAGAAAGAGGAGTGGCACATAGATAAAAAGTGCTCCACATCCAAAAGTACAAAAGCAACTGGTGTTCACATGGATGTGGGGAGAAGGGGAACTCTCCTTTACTGCTAGTGGAAATGCAGACTGGTTCAGCCTTTTTGGAAAACAATATGAACGTTTGTCAAAACACTAGAAATTGAGCTCCCATTTGACCCAGCAATACCACTCTGGGAATATATCTTGGAGATGCAAAAAAATTCAGTAGAAATGATATCTGCACGTGTATGTTTATTGCAGCACCATGTATAATAGCCAGAATCTGGAAAAAAAACATGTGCCCAAGAACTTATGACTAGTTAAAGAATCTTTGGTACATATACACAATGGAACACTATGCAGCTGTTAGATAATATGAATTCATGAAATTTTCATATAAGTGGATCAACACGGAGAGTATCATGCTAAGTGAAATGAGTCAGAGAGAGAGGCACAGAAATAGAATGACTGCGCTCATTTGTGGAATATAAAGTAATAGAATGGGAGACTAACACCCAAGGATAATAGAAATAAGGGCCAGGAGGATTGCTCCATGGCTTGGAAGCTGGCTCCACATGCTGGGGGAAAAAGCAACTGGGATAGAGAAGGGACCACTAAGTGAACAATGCTTGGAGGGCTTGCTCAGAATGGGAGATGCATGCTGAAAATAAGAGTATGGGCCAAACATGATGGCCATGCAGTACCTGTATTGCAAACCATAACACCCGAAAGGAGAGAGAGTAAAAGGGAATGTGCCTGTCACAGAAGCAAAGGGAGGGTGGAGGGGGTGGCAGGAGGGATACTAGGAACATTGGTGGTGGAAAATGGGGACTGGTAGAGGGATGGGTACTTAATCATTGTATGACTGAAATGTAATCACGAAAGTTTGTAAGTCGGTAACTACCTCACGATTCATTAAATATATATATGTGTATATATATGTATCACTGTTGTCCAGTTGCTCATCGATTTGCCCAAGCGGGAACCAGTAATGTCTCATTCATCCCTGTCATGTTCAGGGTCGGAGAATGAGGCCCATTATTGTTACTGTTTTTGGCATATCGAATATGCCATGGGTACCTTGCCAGGCTCTGTCATTTGAGATTCTGCATCGCTCTCTTCCGGGAGCTTTGTTTTATAGTCTCTGGATCTTGGCCGCTGATGAAATTACATGGCACCAGGGGCAGTTTGTGGGTGTGGCTGCCAAGCTACTAGAAAACTGGGGACCTGGGTGGAGGGGGCTCAGTCCCGATCTGAGCAGGCTTGGAGATCTCAGCCACGGGTCCTGCATAGCTGGGTTCCTCTGTCGGTTCCTTCATGGGTAAGGCTTGTCCAAACATGTGATGAGTGGCGTTGAGCATGGCTGTGGCTGGGTTCTGGAGGTTTTTGGCCACTGGGGCTCTACTTATCTATATCTTTTATATCACTGTCACTGTCATCCTGTTGCTCATCGATTTGTTCGAGCGAGCACCAGTAAAGTCTCTCATTGAGAGACTTATTGTTACTGTTTTTGGCATATCCAATACACACGGATAGTTTGCCAACCTCTGGCACGCGGGCTCGATACTCTCGGTAGCTTGTTGGGTTCTCTGAGAGGGGCGGAGGAATCGAACTCGGGTCGGCCGCGTGACAGGCGAACGCCCAACCCCTGTGCTATCACTCCAGCCCATCTTTTATATATACATAAAAAATAAACTGTGCTCTCTGAGCTACACAGAAACCATGCTATTGAGTGGCAGAAGAATATCCATGAGAATATCCTCATAAAAACTTTGAGAGTGCCGAAGAGATAGTACATCAGGGAAGGCACTTCCCTTGTACAGAGATAACCCAGGTTCTATCTCTGGCACCACATTAAATCCCAGGAGCACTACCAGGGGTTATTCCTGAGCACAGAGTCAAGAATAAGCCCTAAGCACTGGCATATGTGGCCCAAATAACAAACAACAAACAATTCTGAGAGATCTGAAGAACTAGGACTACAGAGCAGGAGAGGGGAAGTCTGTCCTCAGAATCCAGTGCGGGGGTGCTGGGCACCTCCTGAGACATCTTAACCCGGGAAGGCCAGCCAGTGACCCCAGAGATAGTACACACCCCTGCTAGTTGCAGCACAGTCCTCGGTCTCTCCTCGAACCCTTCCAGAGTAGCAGAGGAGCCTGGTGCCAGGTAAGTGAAGTGCACCCACACTGGCAGAGTTTCCGTGGGACACTCCTTGGAAGAGCAGGGTGGCTCAGAGCAGGGGCTGTAGAAGGGGCCACGTACATACATCACTTAGGGAAAGACATGCAGAAGAAACACAAGAGGAAATGCAGAGAACTAGGAAAAGGGGCTAAAGTCTCCAAAGGAAAGGTAAAGAGAACTAGAGCAACACACTCATGGCCGTAGGCCCTGCTTCTCTTCAGGAATGGTCTGTGCTTTGAGGTATGGGATTTTATTTTCTGGGGTACTATTTTGAATTTCTTTCTTTCTTTATTTTTATTTTAGTGAATCACCATGAGATACAGTTACAGACTTACAATTTTTCGTGATTGTGTTTCAATCAAACAGTATTCGAGTATCCATCCCTCCACTAGTGCCCTTTCTCTACCACCAAGTTCCCAGTGTCCCTCCCGCCGACCCCACCCCTTCTCTCCCCCTGCCTCTGTGACAGACACATTCCCTCTTACTCACTCTCTCTCCTTTTGGGTGTTATAGTTTGCAATATAGACACTAAGCAGCCATCATGTTTGGTTCATAATCTACTTTCAGCATGCATCTACCATCTTGAGTTTTCCCTCCAATCACCCTTTAAGTAAAGACCACTAAGTAGTGTTCTCTTCTCCCTCCCTGGCTTTTCTCCCAGCACATAAGATCGGCTTCCAGGTCATGGGGGGGTGACACTCCTGACCCTTTTCTCTACTATCCTTAAATGTTATTGAATGAGTTCATTTTTATTTACTCTTTTGGTCATACCAGGGAGTCCAAGACCCAGGGACACTCCTGGAAGTGGTGGGGGATGGGAGAATGAGGGAAGATATCAATGTGATACCAGGGATCCAACCCCAGGTCTTGTATGCAAGAAATATGCTCAACCACTTGAGCCACATCCCTGTTCAACTGCAGGCAGATATGCCCCTCCACACCTGCAGTAAAGTTCTTTAGAGAAATAACCAAATAATATGAAATAGTCCAGCCAGGAAGTAGCCCAAAAGCCTGAAGACCACATTCCTTTCATATACAAATCCTGAGCTCTTTGGAGAGGAGATACTAACTGGGCACCACCCAGATGCAAACTCCAAAGCCCCACCCTGATTGGGTGGACCCCCTCAGAAAAGAAGATGCCACAGAAGAATCAAAAGATCCTGATGAGAGGGAGAGAGACTGACACAGAATGATCTCTCTCATAGCCAGATATAAAGAAACATAAAGGAAAAACAATTGCCCCAAGGCAATAGTAACGAAGAACAGGAGAACTGGACCCCAAGTAGGAAGTATGATGCAGTGAGGGGAACAATTCAATCATGGAAGAAAGTAGTCAATCAGGAGGAGGAGGAAATGCTTAAAAGACAAAAAAGTATTATGCATGAAACTCTAGCAGTACCAGTGTTGTAAACTGTAGGGCAGTAAGGTAGGGCAGGCAGCCCTTCCACCACGATGAGCACAAGGAAAGATTTTACCACAATGAAGAGGAATTCAAGAAAAATCTCTACAGCAAACATTATTTAATGCCAAATGTTATTAAAAAGATATTTTGTATCACAGATGCAGATGAGTCGGGGGAGGGGATGAAGGGGACATTAGTGGAGAGAAGTGTTCACTGGTGAAAAGATTGGTGTTGGAACATTATATGCCCCAAACCCAATTATGAATTACTTTTTTTTCCTCTTTGGCTCACACCCGGTGATGCACAGGGGTTACTCCTGGCTTTGCACTCAGGAATCACCCTTGGCAGTGCTCAGGGGACCATATGGGATGCTGGGAATTGAACCCACATGCCTACCCGCTATGCTATTGCTCCAGCCCCTGAATTACTTTATAATCCACAGTGACTAAGTAAAAAATAAAGTTGGTGGTTAAAAATGTTTTTAAAGTTAAATTAAAAAACAAATGTCCTGATAAGATTATGAAAAGACCATCAACAGTGCAAGGAGGAATTGTATAAAATCTCCTCCCAAATGGCACTCTGGGCTTGCTCTCTCAAGCCTGTGTTCTGCCTTGAGCATGCATTTTTGCTTGCCTTTTCCCCCCACTGTGGAGAAGCTCATGTTCTCTCTTAACACATATTCCTTACTTAATCTCCCTTCACATCTTCCTAGGTAAATTTTGTTCAACAAGAACTATCTTGCTTCACTATTTCACCTCCTTCTGCAACTCTTCTTCGGGAGAAAGACAATGAATGAGAAGCACCTATGCTGAGGTTCGGACTGACTTTCCTGCATAAAACAATCCCTCACTCCAGCCTGAATCCAAGACTCCCTGATCATCTCCCAGACTGTGCAGAATAAGTGGGTTTTAGTCACAGCTTGATGGCTGCCTGTGGGGCTGGTGGCACATGAGCATTCATGCCATGGAGATGCTTGTTGCAGGCTTTACCAGTCCTGACCCAAGGCAGGCATTTCCCCGGTGACAGAGGTAGGTCACAAAGAGCAGTGGAAGTGCTCCAATTGGGCCACTGGCAATAATTCTATTTTGAATTTTTTTTAAGAATGTGTTTTCTATTTCTCCCCTTCCATTCATTACCACCTTGAATCATGATGTCCGGCAGCCCTTCCACCACAATAAGCACAAAGAAAGGTCTTGCCACAATGAAGAGGAATTCAAGAAAAATCTCTATAGCAAAAGAAAATTAGAGGCAGCAGCAAGGATTATGTCCTACTTTTGGCTCTGGGTGTGAGAGGGCTTGCGGTGGGTGCAGGATGAGGAGCAGTGGCACAAAGACATGCAGGCAAGCTCCTAGGGGTGGCTGGGCGTGGCTCAGTACCAGGGGTAGCATGCACGGGAGGAAAGTAGAGCACAGACAGGAAGAGGTGGCAGGGCTGATGAGCCCTGCTTCCCTCCTTCTGTGTGACTTTGGGGATTGTTGACGTCTGGAACACCAAGTGAAGCACATGTGCAGATGCAGAGGCACCCAGAAAATTGCTGGATTGGCAATTCTGGGTTGGCTGGATTGGCAAAAACTTGCAGTCAGACAAGCTACAGCAGGTGAGGAGTTTTGGATGCAAAAAAAAAAAAAATAGGCCAGAGGCACAGATCTCAGCAGCCAATGAGAGAAGGCAGTTCCAAAAGCCCAGGAGAGTCAGATATGCCTCAGTGCACACCAGGTCGGATAGCTCAAGACAAACTGCAACAGATACCATGGGTGGATGAGGCTCTCGCCCCATCCCAGGGCAAAAGATCCTCCTCCTTCACACGGTATCACACTCTCTTAGCTGGGAGCTGAGACCAGTGAGACCTGAAAAGGGAGCCTTCCTCTGAAAGCAAATGCCTCACAAAAGATTAAAGAGCTCTAGGAGTCTTAGAATTATTTCACAGCATCAGAACTTCCCTCTTGTACCAAGCCTAGTGTAGCCTGTAATACACACAAGAAGATAAGCCTTATGAGAATTTTATATCAACTGCAGAAAACAAAATGGCACTGGCTTTTCCTATTCAAGTTGGCTCCATATTTAAATTTTAAGATTCCATCAAAATTATGACTAGAAAAAATATATACCTAGGGACATGTTATATATGTATGTGTATATCTACACACATGTATTTTGTTACATACAATATTATAGCATGTGATTTTGAATACTTTGAAAGAATGTTTTCTATTGACCTCCCTCCATTCACCACCCCTCTGAGTCATGATGTTTACTGGGCCCTCTTGCATCATGAGCTTAGAAAGTTCCATGTAGAATGGAAGAGGCACTAAAGGATACAAACTATAGTACACACAACATATATAGAGCATATGAGGCATATACTATACATGCAAATATAAGTGAAACATAATACTTTATGAGAAGAAGCATACTTAATGTGGAGGAAGAGAGAGAGATTTTGAGCTCACAGGACAAAGGCCGATTTGGAAACTCCCTGCCTGGTTGTAGGGCCAGTGGCCATGAAAGCAAGCTGAAGGTGAGGATGTTGCAGAGTGGAGGTCAGAGACACTTGGCAATCCAGTGTGGACAAGGGTCAAGGTGGGAGTGACACGTACAAAGGCACTCCAGAAGTCACCGGCACTAATTCTGATAAATCGATACCTGGTGGAGCTATTGGCATTTTAAAAACGTGCTTCCAATGTGATGATGAATTGATCCCATACCTTCAAATGACAGAGAGAAAAATGGTGAGACATTTTTTTTCCATCCACCACATGCTAAGCTCTAGAATTCTGAATTATTTCAGAATCATATTTTATTGAGTCATGTGGAGTTTGAGGCACACAAGTTATATAAAAAATGGAGCTGTGACAGAAAGATCATTCTGATTTAAGCTTATTGTAGGTACAGCAGGGAGTTATTAACAGTAAAAAAAAAAAACGGGAGGGGGGTGCTTATTTTCCGTAAGAGCCTAGAATTCTGTCATTGTCATTTTTCACAGTGCTGCTTTAACATAAATGTAAGACCACAATTACAAAGTCTGTCTTTGGAGAGACAGGCCAGCAATCTAGAAAAGCACTCCAAATTATGCCCTAAAAATATTATGCCTGGGGGCCAAAGCAATAATACAATGAGGAGGGCACTTGCTATGCACAAGGCCAACTTGGGTTCAATCCCCAACACTCCGTATGGTCTCCAGATCCTGCCAGGGGTGATCCCTGAGTGCAGAGCCAGGAGTAGGCCCTTTGCACTGCCAAATGTGGTCCAAAAAACAACCAACAAAAATTATACCTAAACTCCAATGACCACACTACTGTCTACTTTATTCTTAAATAGACGTTCCTGAACTTTCTGTTTTAAACTGGTGCGGGATCCATGCCTTGCTGAACACCATATGTGAACACAAGCCCCTCTGAAGCCGTGAACAGACCACTGGAACGGTGGTGCTTGTATAAGGAGAACAAGTCAGGCAAATGCCACTGGCCTGGACACAAACCTCAGTCATGTGAGAGGCCTGAGGACTCTGAACTCAACACAGAATCACTAGGATGGGTCCTTCACTCGCAGGCTGAAGGAATGGGAAATAAAAGTTAAATATCTCAAAAAAAAAAAAAACACTGAAGTGAAACTCATTAGAAACCACCTGCATATGTGAGTTATAAAGAGAGAAGTACATTCTCCCTATCACAGTGCTAGAATCACTGACACTCTGGAGAAAAGAAGGCAGTTTGCGCCCCTTGGAGGCCCCGTGCATCAGAAGGAGCTGGGCCAGCCGAGGAAGTGATAATGTGTCGTCAGGGCCTGGTGGCTGACAGGTGGCATGAAGAGCCCAACAGAGAGAGCACTTGCTAGCAAAGGTTTAGGAAGCAGAGGTCGCCACATGACCTCTGCCAGGTGTGATCAGGAACAAGGCAGAAATGTTGCCAAGGCTCCCAGATGTAACTACTCTGCTCGGGGAAAGGATTTTGCAGAGAAAGAGCTCCTGAATTGGCAGACTGACACAAGAGCCACATGGCCCAGGATATTACTGCCAATGCCTCCTCAGATAAAATATTACCCAAGTGCAGCTTGAGAGAGACAAATTACATAGGTGTTCAGGAAAATTTCCAGAATCATTCTTACAGTACCAGGGATTCTTGACCTGGAGGTCTGGACCCTGAAACAATCCAGAAAAACATTCAAAAAATAAATACTTCCAAGTTTTTACAAATTATCCCACAATTTTACAAAATCCTATAGATTTTTTCCTCTAGAGGGAAATTCTCATAATTTTTGTTTGATTTTCAAAAGGATATATGAGCTTGGGGCTGGAGTGATAGCACAGCGGGTAGGGCATTTGCTTTGCATGCGGCCGACCCAGGTTCGAATCCCAGCATCCCATATGGTCCCCTGAGTACCGGCAGGGGTGATTCCTGAGTGCATGAGCCAGGAGTGACCCCTGTGCATTGCCAGGTGTTACCCAAAAAGAAAAACAAAAAGGATATATGAGCTCAAAAAAGTTGAGAACCTGGAATATCCCTTGCTCTATCCCATAAATTCATCTCACTTCTCAAGACCCAGGGGAGGTGGGAAGCACTTTTTCCTCCATCCTGAGAGCCTTAGAATCGCTTTCAAAATCCATGATCAAGCATATCTTTGAATCTCTGCCCTTGCAAGGAGCCACTCCAGATGTGGGGCCCTGCTTCCTGCTCTCCATCCTCCAGGCAAAAACAATAAACAGAGTTCACTCCATCCCAGAGAACATCCATGGTTCCCAGCAGATGTGAGCTGCGGAAATATAGCCCATGAGCATGCATCATTTCTAAAATTACATAAAAGCTTTCCTCCATTGGAGTCGACAGGAGCAAGCACTGAATGAAGACTACATGGACCATGTACTATCAGGCTCTGTGTATTAGCAACAAGCACTGTGTGGACGGAGAGAGAAGACACTGGGCACTCTGGTAGACGCTCTCTGGGGGCAAAGAGACAGTATAGGCTGTGCTTGGGGAGCATGCAGCTTCAGCTGAGATCAGAGAATTGTGACCTAAGATCATTTGACACCTGCAGACATTTACTACGTGCCTTTGGAATTATGAAGAAAAACTGAGGGGAGGTGGGGGTGCCTGAAGATAAATTAAACAATGAATAATTCTGAAAATGTTTATTTTTTTATTTTAATGACCACTTTTCAGATCTTTGTAGCATTGTTAAATTGGGGTTTAGTAATGCTGTATCCAAGACTCAAGAGTTACCAGTCTGTAGCCTTAGTGTAGCACTGCTGACCTTGTAGGAATTTCAGTTGTGTGGAAATAATTGCCAGGAGAACAAATTATAAATTTAGACCTGTACTACTGTAAGCAGAATCGACTGTGAAAGCTGTAAGTTCTGAGATAAATTGCTGCAGGAATCCGGGTCCCCAAAGCCTTTGCATTGTGTTCACAAGTCAAGATTCTAACATGAGCACTAAATCAAAAATTCTAGTTTCCAGGACCTTCTCTCCTCAGTACTTTAAATAGGCTCTTAAAAATGCATTCCACTATGCATATTAAAGTCTCAGACAGAATTGGTCCCTTCAAAAATTATCACCTTGTGATCTATGGGTTTGAGTAATCTAGCAAATTTTGTCTTTGAAAAAAGACATTTTTATCAAAAAGGGGATTGTTCAATGGATATATCTTCTGATTGAACTATTTTTAATGACAATAATTACTTATTCTGGAGACACTTAACTATTAATGATGGTATAATCTCAAGGTACTACTATACATTTTAAAGAAATTTAAGCCAAAATTAATCAATCTTTCTAATTTCTACTGAGGGGAGAAGAAATATTCTCTGAAGACCACACTTGCTTATGAGGCTATAAGTTAGGACAGCAGTATAATTGGAAAGAAATTTATTAAAGAGCTGCAAAGTATTCTCAAATTAAAACATTTACAGCCTAAAGCTATAATTGGGGTAAAGGTAAAGGCAAGAAATTTGCAAGGCAATCCTGGCTGCTTCCCAGAACTCCTTGGATGCCCTTTGCTCATTCACTATGCTACCTCCACTGTTATTTATAGAAGTTTCTCAAGGTTTGATAATGACTCTTGCTTTTCCCCCCCTATATTTTAGTCACCAAAACTCTATGATCTTAACAATTCACATAGAGATTGAAGTGACATTGACTGATGCTACTGTATGGTAAACACTGAGAGGCACTTTCAGAGTTAATTGCAAACATTTAGTTTTGTTTAATTTCCCTAATTATTCCTTTCTACCAAACAGTTCCACATGACTCTTAGCTCAATCAAAGTTATTCAGAATGAGGAGCAAAAGAAAGACAGTGATGTACATAACTGCTTCCTCTCTAAGCAAAATAAAGATGTTCACTGTCACTGTATCACTGTCACTCTCATCCCATTGCTCATTGATTTTCTCGAGCAGGCACCAGTAACGTCTCCATTGTGAGACTTGTTACTGCTTTTGGCATATCGAATATGCCACAGGGAGCTTGCCAGGCTCTGCCATGTGGGCGAGATACTCTCGGTAGCTTGCCAGGCTCTCTGAAAGGGACGGAAAAGATAGAACCCAGGTTGGTCTCGTGCAAGGCAAATGCCCTACCCACTGTGCTATCACTCCAGCAGATGTTAAGCTGGAACAAAGTTGCCAGCCTTCGGACATATTTGCAGAGTAATGCTGTAAAAGAAAATTCTGAATTTCTATCTTGAAGAAGTAGATGATCTAAGTCTATGTTTTTGATTAAAATAAAAAATAATGCCCTTTGGAATATTCCTTACAACTCCAAATACTTTCTCTTCTATGACAAGTGTGATTAGAGGACCATAGGGCTCCATAAATTGAACCAGGGTCTGTTACATGCCTGCCTTAATTCCTATATTATCTCTCTGGCCCAACATTTCATCCACTTTTATATGACTCACTTCTCAATCAGTTCACTATTCAATTCTGTACTAAAATACTTTGACTTCACTTCTTATTGCAACTCATTATTTACTTTATTTCAGACTGTCTTCTTTAATTCAGTTCTATTAGCAAACATTTGCAATAGACTTCAAATTTTTATTGTGAGATTCTTATCCATAACTGCTTTTCAACAACTTTGTCATATACAGACCCCAAAGACTTTAAGATCTTTTTACCTTCTTCCATATATATTAGTTATATTCAAACACTACATACTCCTCAGAAATTACAATTTCTATTGTTAAAAATGAAAAGAGAGAGGCTGGAGGAATAGCACAGCGGGTAGGGCATTTGCCTTGTATGCGGACAAATCGGGTTCAAATCTCAGCATCCCATATGGTTCCCCGAGCACTGCCAGGAGTAATTCCTGAGTGCATGAGCCAGAAGTAACACCTGTGCATCGCTGGGTGTGACCACCCCCCCAAAAAAAAGAAAAGAGAGCAACATGCTGCAGAGATGTAGAGATATCTCCGGACCCCAAGCCAGGCTGTCTTATCCAGGGCAACCTGGAAAGGGTAGGTGAGTCTCTCCACCTGCCCCACCAGAGTCTCTGTAGCTGAATACCTCCAGAACTCAATTGCCACCATGTTCATTGCCAATCCCCACAGGCTCGGATGAACCTCATCCATGAGTGAATCTGCTGAAAAACCCAGGTATGCGGGTTTTCTGGCTGAAATCCCTAGGTTCACCTTGAGTCAGGAATGTGCAGCCTCCCCCCAAGTTCCTGTGCTTCCAGAAGCCTGGCAGTCATGCCCACAAACTGCGTCTGGTACCATATAAGCTAATTAATGGCCATGATCCAGAGCCTCACAAATAAATCTCTCAAAAGAGAGCAACACAAGAGCAACATTCCACAGAGATGCTTCTGAACCCCAAAGTTACCATCCAGTAAAAATAATATATTAAATTAACCTCAGCTGTATCACACTATTTAAAATTTAGAATTCTTAGAGCACATTCACAGCTGTGTAACACCTCATACTTTATGCCACTGATGTACACCACATTTGATGGCAACCAATAAAGTAGAAGTATATAAAGTATATATTTTTCTGAGATTGGTTGCCTTCTACTTATAAAGTAGAAGGCAACCAATCTCAGAAAAATATATATATAATATATATATATATATATGCACAAGGCTCAACTTTTAACAACACATTAGTAATCTCTTGTACAAGGGCTTAATGATTCCAGGATAAAATACAACAATCTTCACACACTTATCTCTAAGAAAACTTTTTTGGATAATTTTTAGCTGATTATTCATAACAAGCAATACAAAATACATTATTTAGGTCCTGCTTTGGGGGAAGTCTTTGGAGATCAGGGTGGAAATAATTCAAAGTATGGTGGTGAGAAGGTGTAATGGGGTGGATTGGTATTGGAATATTTAATGCAATAAATTATTGTAAACAAATTTATGAAAAATAAAATAAAAATGAAAAAATGAAAAAAAATCCAAAATGGACTCTTTGGAAGGGGCGACCAGATTTATATATACCAAATATAAGTGCAAGTTAACTTCTAAAAAATGTGCAGTTTTATATAAATCAAGGCAGATTTGTTCTGTTAGTGCCAGTGAGGCAATATGCGTGATAAGATTCCCTGTCTTCCCCTGAGAATAGTTGGCTTTAACTAATAATCTTTTCCTTTTATAATAACCTGTTCCACCTTATTATATACTAATACCTACCTTCCATTTTGTATTAATCCTTATAGCACTTTTTTTCTACTAGTTAGGCAAATGATGCCCAATTCATGAAGTGTTTAACCAGTCTGAACTCTTAAGTTTATATAATCTGCTTTTTCCTAACACCATCCTCCAATGCCTAGACCCATACAACATAGCCCAATATGCTTAGGAATTCTATGTATTGGAAATAAGAACAATCATATTCTTTATAATTAGTGCATCTCCTAAAGAACCAATTTCCAAGCACAGACATCCTTTGGGTTACCGTAGCAGAGCACAAGTTGTTTCAAGATCCTTCTTCCTTAATCATAAAACTCAGATTTTAATTGGAATTGCAATGTAGCAAACTAAAAGACTACAATTCTCAGACACTCTTGCTATTAGGTATGTGCATGGAAATAAAAATAGGCCAAAGATCAACATTAGACAAGGACATAACTATCCTTGCCCCAAAGACAAAAGAATAGCTTATCCTCAATTTAGCCACCTCCTACTCACATCCCCAAACATAACCCTTTACTTCATTTAAGTTCATAATTAAGTTGAGGTTGTACCTCTGGTGATCAACTCAGGAGAAATTTACTGCTCTTTCATGGAACCAGCAGTCTTTCTTGCCTGTCTTTTCCTGTAAAACCCATTTTTATGATTATGCAGACAAGTTAGCTGTGATGAGGACATAAGTCTAACATCTTTCAACATGTTGCTAATAAAACTCTCTGTTGACTTGTCATTATGTCACGTGTTTTATTGGCCCTTGCAGTAGTGAAACTTTACCTTTATGGCTACAGGACAAATAAATAACATAAGCAAAAGTTTTGCATGGCAAATCTAAGAGAAAAGACTCTTCCTTTTTTTTCACTTGTTTCCTTCTTCCTGACCATAACACAGATTATGACTGAAACACCAGAAGTTATTTTGGACCAACAGGCAATGCCTTTGAGAATGGAAAGCATAAACTATAAGAGAAAAATGATTTAAAATATGGAAGCCTAATGGTCACAATGTACCATACAAGTGCTTACTGTGTCACATCAACTAAAATACTAGTGATTAATTGTTGGATAAGACTGGGTTGTCTTTGCTGCTCCCACAGAAAGCTTAGGGTTTATTGAGTCACTCCTACAACAGTACCACTGAGACACAACTAATAATCCTATATTAATTTTATCTTTCTTTTATATCATTTGTATGGTTTATTTAGCAATGTCCTTTTGGTCTAGACACAGGAAGACAATTGATGCTATGCTATGTAACATGGGAGTTAATTGACTTCTAAATAATATTTATTCCTGGGCATCCATATTTCCTTGACTGATGCCTCAGTTACCCTTAGTTCCTAGTACTCCAAGAGCAGGGTCTCAACGAGGGACTGATGGACACAGGGCAAGCTGTGAGCTACCTGAGCATCGAAATGGGTCAGGCCAAGCACTATAATACTTAACTATAAGTTAAGAGCATGGTCATGGACAAACTCTGACATGACCTAAAAAAGAAGTAACTGAATAAGGACCCTGCTGGGGTTAAGAAGACTAACCTGGCCTAACAGCTGTGGTCTGGAATATATAGTGAGATGCCCCCAGGAAGAACCAAACTTTAAGCTTAATATGTCTCTTACTACGCTCATACAAAATGGCATTGCTAGAAGTATTATTAGAAGTAAAATTACTATGTCTGTTTAAGTGGATTACCAGCTGATGAGAAAGCAATACACTGGATGAAATCCTGCCTTGGGCGGAACTCCTAGTAATCTTGAGTAATCTCCTTAGATGAGATTTTTGCCCTTGAGAAGGAGTGGCCTCTACCTCTCTTTGTTGATTTGTTAATGTTCAACTCCACCTTTGTATCTCCACCCTACACGATATGATTCCTATATAACTGTGCTGTAAGGGGATGGCAGGGGACGGGGGGTGGGAGGGGGTAGAGAGGGCCAGGGAGAAGGAGAAGACAAGGGCAGAGGAAAATAGAGGCAAAACACTAATAGGAAAAAGACGGCAGATAAAAGGAAGACAACAGCTGCAGACTAGAGACCAGGAGACAGAGAGAGACAGAGACTGAGGAAGATAGAAGTAGGAGACTGAAGGGGAAGACAAAGACTTGGGGATAGATAAGACAGAGAGAGAAGACTAGAGCTGAAGACTAGATGTTGAAAATGAGAAGGTCGACAATGAGATGCTGGAGACGAGGAGGAGAACTGAGACACCCATCACCCATCCTTCACCTGTGGTCCAGAAGAGCCTGGGGAGCCGGCTCCTGGCCACCAAAGGCCACTGTTGTGTCTTACGCGTGTGTGGGCCCACCAAGGCAAACCTTTCTTCTATCTTCTTGTGGTGTTGTGAAAACTCACAATTAATAAGCTTTATTCTTTTTGCTTTACTTTTTGATAAATTTGTTTAAATTACTTGTACTTTCATAATATTCCTAAGGATTAAAAAAAGAAATAGATGGTATGATGAATAGCTTTATATACCCTAATATGTAATATTAATGCTTGACTCATGTGTGTTTTCATAATTTTATAATCCTTTAAAAGATTGTAGAAAGGATCAGAAATTTAAATCTCCTGCAGGTCTAGTACAGTATGACAGTACCTAGCATTTATACATACTCATCTCACTTCTTTTTTTCAATAACATAAGCCTCAACAGAGTTTTGTGGATAATTTTCAGGTAAATGCACATCTCACTGTTTAAGAGATTAACCCTTAAGATTTTCTTTTATTCCCAATATGAAGCTTTTAGTTTAGCCAAGAATCCCTTAATTTTCACTTAATCACCCAACTCTCCTTGCCTGATTTTGGCTACTTATCCAAGTCAGAATGCAGACATCCTGCCTGCCATCACAAATAATGCCAATATTATTGCTACAGTAGTTGGCAGGTCCTGTGAGGAGATAATAATCCTCCTTGAAGTTCAATGCCCTAGTCACTCTTTTATTGAAACTGAACTCCTATAGGAAAACACTCCCCCATCAGGATTGTTCTATTCACCAAGTGTTTCACTCTTTCCGGCAGCAAATCTGTTACTCCTGCACAGGGCAAAGGGATTTTGTTTTAGACAGTAAAACCCAGAAACTCTGGTCAACTGGTTACTCTTAAATATATCTACTGAACCAAAGATATGAAACTAGGAAACTATAAAGCTATCTTATTAGGTGGAGGAAGAAAAAAATTTTTTCACAAACTATGGGTAGCCTTGAGTTTCATTTAAAAATTATTACTTACTAGATATTTTAAGCTGAAGTATTTAAAAACATAAGTGCTACCTCACTGGTCATTCATGTCTGGAAATAAGTGACATAACAACAAAGAGGAGAGTGACAGGATGACACAATATAGTGACATAACAACACACAAGGAGGAGAGTGACAGGATGACACGATGTAGTGACAGTAGAGCAAGGGCTTCCAGGCCGATCTGTCTCAAGCTGTTTTAGGATCCCTGGGATAGGGTTCCTCACAGGGGCGACTGACTGTTGTCTGAGGCCATTTTTGTCCCTGTTTGTTTTGTTCTATTTAGGTTTTAGATGTGGTGCTGTCTGGGAGATTGTGAAGGGTCTTGTGCCTGAAACACTCGCGTGCAGGCATAGAATTCTAACGCTCCCACACCCACTCCAGCTTTTCAGCTATTATTTTGTAGCCATAAGACTATAAGATGTCTACTTCTTTGTAGTCTAGTTCTCCCTCTCGGGCAAGCTACCGAGAGTTTTTTGCCCACATGGGAGAGCCTGGCAAACTCGCCATGGCACATTCATATGCCAAAACCAGTAACATTTATGGGGCTCATTCCCCTAACCTGAAAGAGCCTCTAATGTGGCACCATTGGGAAGGATGAGTAAAGTGAGGCTTCTAAAATCCCAGGGCTGGCCTTTTGGAAAACAGTATGGACGATTCTCAGAAAACTAGAGGTTGAGCTCCCATTTGACCCAGCAATACCACTGCTGGGAATATATCCCAGAGAGGCAAAAAAGTACAATCGAAACAACATCTGCACATGTATGTTCATCGCAGCACTGTTTACAATAGCCAGAATCTGGAAAAAACCCGAATGCCCTAAAACGGATGACTGGTTGAGGAAACTTTGGTACATCTATACAATGGAATACTATGCAGCTGTTAGAAAAAAGGAAGTCAAGAATTTTGTAGTTAAGTGGATGGGCATGAAAAGTTTCATGCTGAGTGAAATGAGTCAGAAAGAGAGAGACAGACATAGAAAGACTGCACTCATCTATGGTATATAGAATATCAGAGTGGGAGACTAATACCCAAGAACTGTAGAAATAAGTACCAGGAGGTTGACCCCATGGCTTCGAGGCTGGCCTCATGTTCCGGGGAAAGGGCAACTCAGAGAAGCGATCACCAACTACATTGTAGTTGAAGGCCATGTGGGGGAAGGGAGTTGCGGGCTGAATGAGGGCTAGAGACTGAGCACAGCGGCCACTCAACACCTTTATTGCAAACCACAACAGCTAATTAGAGAGAGAGAACAGAAGGGAATGCCCTGCCACAGTGGCAGGGCGGGGTGGGGGGAGATGGGATCGGGGAGGGTGGGAGGGATGCTGGGTTTACTGGTGGTGGAGAATGGGCACTGGTGAAGGGATGGGTTCCCGAACTTTGTATGAGGGAAGTATAAGCACAAAAGTGTATAAATCTGTAACTGTACCCTCACAGTGATTCTCTAATTAAAAATAAATAAATTATAAAAAAAAATAAAATAAAATAAAATAAAATAAAATAATGCTTTAAAAAAATAAAATAAAAAAATAAAAAATAAATAAAATCTCAGGGCTGGGACAAATGGAGACATTACTGAGACTGCTAGAGAAAATCGACGATGAATGGGATGATGATGATGATGATGATGATGATGATGATGATGAACACACTAAAAAGTTGATAAGGGAGCTAAGCTGGAGAATCTTGCATTGCTAGACTGCTCAATATTATTTGAATGTGCAGATAGTTATATCAAGAATTCTTACAAAAGATCATGCAAAGATCTGAAAAAAATTAAAAGGACTTTATTTATGTTTCTGTTCACATTGCTCTTAATTTAGGACAGTTCTGTGAAAACATTAGCATCAGCAAAAACCATATATTTTCCCTGCAGTTTTCTATGCCATTTTAATCTGATTCTAAAAGGCTTTAATGGCCCCTGAAGTAGAGCCCCGTCCAACCACTGCTCTTTACAGCAAAGGTAATTTAGTTGCATTATAGGAGCTGAAAAATCCAGAAGACTTTTCATAATTCTACTGTGTATTTCAGGTATGGTCACTTTCTGCTGTAGAACTTAACTCCATGTCAAAGAGGAAAAGCACTTACTTTGAAATAGGAGCAAAAAAAAAAAAAACACCCAAGTGAAAAACTACTAGCATAAACACCCTTCCTGAATCAAAAGTCCAAGTTATGGTTAAATTTGTAATTATCTCAGCTTACCACTCAAATTTCAACAGAAAATCATGCAAACACATGGTGTTTGAGCATTATGTAACTGAGACTTAAGCCTGAAAGCTTTGTAACTTTCCACATGGTGATTCAATAAAAATAAATAAATAAAAATAAAAATATTTATTAAGTAACTACTATTTACAAAATTATTCACAGTTGAATTTCAGGTATAAAATGTTCCAACACAAATTTCATCATCAGTGTCAACGCCCCTCCACCAATGTCCAGTTTCCTTCCCAACCCCCTATGTCTTCCCTCTTAACAGACATATTTTAAAGTTTTGTTGTCACATTCTGGATCTCCTGCTTTCACTTTTGTTGGTTCAGATATATGTGATACCAAGACAATCTAGGAATCTCCCCTTGATACCATGCATTCTTTCTCCTGTTACTCCATATACCACAGAAAAGTGAGATCATCTGGTACTTGTCTTTATTCTTCTACATTACTTAACACAAGACCCTCCAGTTCTATCCAAATTGTAGCATACTGATGAATGCATCCTTCCTTACAGCTGCATAGGATTCCATTGTGGACACATAATAAGTCTTCATAATCCACTCATCCATCATTGGACACCTAAGTTTATTCTATATTCTAGCTGCTGTGCTAAGAGATGCAACAAATAATGGTGTCCAAATGTTCCTTGGAATGAATGTTTTTGTGTCCTGGGGGGTATATACCAAGAAATTAAATTGCTGTGTTATATGGAAACTCTATTCTTATTTTTCTGAGTAGTCTCCATACTGCTCTTTATAGGGGTTGAACCAGACAACATTACTGCAGCAGTGGATGAGAGGCTCCTGGTCACCATATCCCTTCCAACATAGATTGTTTCCAGGTTTGTTTTTTTTTAATTGTTGTTGTTGTTGTTGTTCCTATTCATTTCCTCTCCTCATTTTTAATAGGGTTTGGGGGGTATTATGTTACTGATCTTTGTGGATTCTTTATATGTCATGGAGACTAAACCTTTTTCTGATGTGTTGGCTGCAAATATTTTTCCCAGTCAATTGTATCTCTTTTAGTATTTTCAATTATATTATTTCATTGGCAAAGGCAACAGAAACAAAAATAAACAAAATAAGAACATCAAACTAAAGCGTTTCTGCATGGCAGAGAGTGGCTGTATGGCAAAAGAAACATAGGTTAAAACTAGAAGACATCTATTCTTTGGTGTGGCCTGCTGCAGGATGAATGCCGTATAGCCACAGCCACCATAACAGGTTCTTCATAAGAGTAGGACAAAGGACTGGTTAATTAAGATCACTTAAATATTTATCTTTTACAGCAAACTTGAGCTCATGGGGATTCCTTTCAGCAGAATTTCTGACAGGAATCCAGAAAAGTTGTTGTCAAGTTACATATGCACAATTGAAAGCAGTAACTTTGTAATCCAGAAGCTGTGATGCCCATGAAATTCACAACAAAGGTAGCATGTCTGAGAGGGCCTAGGAGGGTGTCCGCAGGTCCATGGGCATTGGCACAACCACCAAGGCCATGAGAAGAATAACAATGAGTGGAAAGAAGCTGCACTAAAAGAGCTTGATTATAGGAACCTCATGGTACAGGCAGTGCAAATAAATGAAAAGGATGATGAAAATAAAAAATAAGGTCCAGGCAATAACTGGGAAATAGGTGAAGGTGGTATAGAAAATAATTATCAGGTCCCTAGAGTAACATCTCCTGTAAAATTATCCTTCAGTAACTGTTACAGAATCAACAGAACCAGCAGTGAGGAGTGGTTTGTATAGACCTTCTTGGCTGGGTTAGCCACAACAAGGAAAGACCACAAGAACCATCAAAAATATATATAGCAACACAGTTTCCATCTTTCAAGTCCATTGCCAAGCATACAGAAATCAGGAATGGGGATAAAGGAACAGAGGAGAGCTATGAAGTAGTAAAACATAAGAATAGAGACAAGGATGGGGTTTCAAAAAAATAAAAACCAGATCCTTAAACTTAATCCCCTATATTTTCTCTACTTTAATCATAATGACAGCTTTTCCAAACTGTATATTTTCCCCTTGTATACGAGACTTTCCAAAATAAGAGCCTCACACCCTGGCTACCCCATATTGCCCCAGGAACCTCAGTGCTTCTCATACTGTGCTTGCCCAGCTACTTTATTAACACTGAGCTGAAGCAGTGTACATAATGGATAGGAACCACGAGTTGAAGATACCTGTCAAGGAGATGGGACCAAGGAAATGGATGCACCAGAAGTACTCCATTTGTTAAGGAGAAGGGACCAAGGAAATACTGCCCTCAGTTGAGAACAAGCCACAAAAGAGAAAAGTTGGGGGGAAAGTTCTGATTAAAAGGATATAATTAGAGTTAAAAGAGGCACTGCATACTATAAAAAGTGCAGTGGAAACTTTTCCCTCAGAGCATATTTAGTATTCTTAAAAGGCTTGAGGTTGACCTGAGTTTAAACAAAAATTATGCTTCAATATAATACCCCAAGTCCACACCACATCACACAGACCATGATATGTAGAAGATTCTTGGGCCTGACATGCTCATTATATGAATGTCATCTTAATAGCTTACTGGTCTCAGTATACACTGTTTAAACTCCAATTCTCAGGTCATCTTTGTCTCTGAGAAAAACACCACACGAAGCAAATAGTGAGAACCCAGGAGCTAACTTGCCGCTGACCCTTCTTTGCCTTCCCTGCCACTCTGATGCTATTATGGTAAAATCCATTACAGAAATCTTCTTCATCATCACTTTCCTTTATGATCACTTACCCTATTACCTGCAAACCCAAGTGTAATGTTACAAAGGTCACTATCATAGAAAGTAAATTGATAGAATAATGTGCACTATAGAAAAAGGAAAACTAACGTGTCACTGACCTTAATATATTTACGCTACCAAGGGTCAGTTATGAGAATTTTCTTGATGACTCCCACTTTGGGTAGTTGGAGAGATTATTTATTTGTTGAGTTTCCTAAAAGTCTCAAAAGGAAAAATATAGTACTCTATCCTGGAATTTTATCTTGACTATAAAAGAAAATGAAATGTCAGTGTGTCCCAACAGGGACTAAATTCAACATCCAAAGCATGAAGACGGATGGAGACAGAGACCCTATGCTCGGGTCCTATCAGCACGAAGGCACATCAGCTGTCAGCAAAGAGACAAGCTCAGCCATTAGATCAAAATGCTTACTTTGTTTGAACTCAAGCTCCAGAAAATCCAATACAAACTTGTTTTAGCAAAACAGAGACTAAACTGGCTCAGTGTTGGTTTAAGACATGGATGCTTGAAAAAATTCAAACAATGCCACCAGACACATTCTCCATCTGTCATTCCTACTTAGCTCTGCTCCACTATGCCTCATTTTCATTATTTTTCTCTGTTTTTTTTTAACACAATTACTCTTCAACAAAAGACTGATGCAGCTCCAAACCATACCATATTTCATACCTCAGTCTTTGAAAACTTAAGCTGCTATTTTTTGGTAAGGTCTATATAAAATGCTCTTTCTTTTTTGAGAAAATATGCTTCAACCACCATGCCTGGATTTACATGAACAACAAGGGAAGTAAGTGACACATAAATAACCCAGTTTGATCATAAATTAAAAAGATAGAGGATTCTAGAAAAGTGTGTATATGGACAATAAACAAAAATAGGAACACCAGTAGGCCAGAAGTGAGAAATTCTTTCACCAAAATTGTTAATAAGATTGAATCTTAATGACCATAACTGAACACAGGTAAGTCACTGAATAAGAGTAAGAATAGATTTGGTTAAAACTTTATAGCTTCCGCATATGATGATCAAGTTTTATCTTAGTTCTTGATAATAGTATAGGTCAAGTTATTTTACTGATGGTCAGAGGAGCACCTCAAAGGCACTGGCATTCTGCTGTGGCGGAGTGGGCTTGCACTGGATCCAGAGTAAGAAAGGGGAGTTTCACCAGATTACTTAAACCCTTGTTTTATTAATTTTCTCTGCAGCAATGAGTAGAAGAAGAAAGTACCCAGATTTTCCTTTGACATTGCCAAGTAAACAGGTCTGTAAAAAAGTCAGGGGTTACTTCAAATGTCAAAGCTATGCAAACAATGGCCAAACTGCAAATACTGAACAAAGAAAATTATGCCTACTCGGGAGAACATGATTGAAGGCTCAAATTTTATTGTGAAGTTGTTTCTTATCTCAGCTCCTCTGAAAAGATGCAATTCAAAGCGTAGGTGCAAAGGGCACTCAGCACAAGGCCTTATGTCAGTGGGATGATGACTAATACATGGTGACAGTCCAATGCATCTCCTGGAGAGCAGACTGACAGGTCTGGGCACCTGAACCCAGCAGCTGCCAGAGGCAAGGTTCCAAGTAACTACTGCCAGGTCTGGACAAAAGGTAACCCCTTGCAAGGCTCATCCCTCAAGAGCAGCAACATAATGGAGCAGTGAAGGGGGATTTGAGTCCAATCCTGATTCCCACACAAAGTTCAGATCTTGAGCAGACAACCACATGTCTATCGCTAGTGGAGCTTTTAAAGAGAATTATCAGAGGGTGTTGTTTTCCAGTACTCAACTTAACTGAGCCCTCTGTCCTTGCTTGGAGCAATTTCTGCAAGTTTCCTACAGTTGAGCAAGTCCCTGTTCTCCAGGTTACTGCTGACCTCTCATGCCATAGTTGTACCTTCAAGGTCTGAAAGCCGTTCCAGCAAACTCATCTTCTCTTTGTAAGTACTTTTGGTTTGAAATTGTAAGCAGTTTTCTCTTGTGGAATATAAAGTAACAGAATGAAAGACTAACACTGAAGGAATAATAGAGATAAGGGCCAGGAGGATCGCTCCACGGCTTGGAAGTCAGCCTCACAAGCGAAGGGAAAAGAAAGCTGGGATAGAGAAGGGACCACTAAGTGAATAATGCTTGGAGAGCTCACTCAGGATGGGAGTTGCATGCTGAAAGTAGAGTTTGGACCAAACATAATAGCCACTTAGTACTTGTATTGCAAACTATAACACCCAAAAGGAGAAAGAGTAAAAGGGAATATGCTTGCCACAGAGGCAGGGGCGGGAATGGAGGTGATGAGGGGGTGGCGGGAGGGATACTGGGAACATTGGTGGTAGAAAATGGGCACTGGTGAAGGGATGGGTACTCGATCATGGTATGACTGAAACATAATCACAAAAGTTTGTAAGTCTATAACTGTATCTCACGGTGATTCATTAAAAAAAAAGGAAAGACCAAAACATAAAAAAAAAAACATAAAAAAGAAACTGTAAGGAGTTTTGGTTTTATATCTCGACATGGATTTGAACAGTCTTGTTTAAATCTTAGCATCTTTTAAAATTTAAGTGAGTAATCTAAGTAATTATTTATTAAATCTAAGATATAACATCAAGTTTTCCTTGTCCCAAAATAATTTTTTGCCAAGCTTAAAGGTTGATATTGCTTCCAAAATACTTCATTAATTCACTCAGTTTAATACAGACATTAATGAAAAAAACAAAAGCATGTATTAGTATTTAATTTGATTCTTACTGCCACCAAATACATGGCATATTCAACTGACAGAAAAATTTTAAAATTAAATAATGTTTGCACTTGCATAACAATTAAAAAAGTGCCAGTGTGTGTAATCACAAAATGAGTAGGAGTCCTGTGGCTCTCTCTCACCCCCTGCCTGTGTTCGGTGGTCTCAGGCCATTTCCCCACCCTGGACAGCCGATGCCACGGGCAGAGGAAGGAGGAAACAAGGGCCAGGCTAGTTGGTGATCAGTTGCCGTTTATTCCATTCGCCCCAAGTGCCTGCTTCAACCTCACTAAGCCCTTCATTCCCATCTCCTCCTGTCTCCCTCGCTCATCTCTCCATATGCCGACTCACCACCTCGGTCTCTCTCTCTCATCTCTCACCAACTCCCGGTATTGGGGGTAGCAACCACACCCAGGTCAGGTAGCACAATCAACATATGGAAGCCCTGCCTGACCCCCTGCAGTCAGGGGATCAGCTCAAGGGTGAAATGCCATTTAAGGGTTTGTCTCCTTTCCTTAGTCCAATAACTTAATTAACATCTTAATTAAGATCATATTTCTACTTCTTAATATTAGTTATTTTGTATGGACACAGTAGCACTGCACTGTAGCACTGTCGTCCTGTTCATCAATTTGCTCAAGCAGGTACCAGTAACGTCTCCATTGTGGGACTGCTTTTGGCGTATCGAATACGCCATGGGTAGCCTGCCAAGCTCTTTGAGAGGGATGGAGGAATCAAACCTGGGTCAGCCACGTGTAAGGCAAATGTCTACCCACTGTGCTATCACTTATTAATGCTAATAAGCGATAGCACATCAGTAAGAGATACATCAACCTTGCAGGGTGTCTCTCCTGGGGACATCTCGCTATAGATCTCAGGCTACAGTGCTCAGGTCAGATCAATCTTTTCTAATCTTAGCAGGGTCCTAATCTAGTTGTTACTCTTTGGATCATAACAGTATTTGTCCATAGCCATGCTCTTAACTTATAGTTAATATTATGGTGCTTTGGCCTGGCCCATTTTGATGCCAGGGTAGCTCACAGCTTGCCCTGGGTGCATCCAGTCACTCGTCAGGACCCTGATTTGGGGGTGCTAAAAAGTAAAGGCAACTGCGGCTTGAGTCGAGAGAACAGATGCCCGGGAGTGAATATTATCTGGAGTCCATTAACTCCCAAGTTACAAAAGCATAGCATTAACTGTTTCCCTGTGTCTACACAAAAAGGACATTGCTCTGAATTAACTATGCAAAGGATTTAAGGAGAAGAAAAAAGCAACATTTACAAGTTAACAGAGTCTGATTAGAGGATAAAGGTGATTGATCAGTTGGGGAAGCAGAGCACAAAGAACGAAGTTACAAATAAACACAGAGGAATGGGAGCACCATGATGGGAGTAACCCAATAAACCTAAGCTCCCTGTGGCAAGGCAGAAAGGACAAACCAATGTTATCCTACACCAGCAATTTTTTTAACTTCCTACTAAAGACCATGTAAGTTTTGTCTGCATCTTCTGCCCTATTCTGAATTCTGTTGTCAGCCCCCTTCTTAGGCAGGGTGGCTGTCATGAGCCACTCAGACCAGTGCTGAGGGGTCAAAACACAAATCTTGCTATCTGTCAACCCAGGTCAATAAATTGGTTCTGAAAAACAGAAACATGCTTGATCCCAGATCTATGTTTGGTTCCTGCACTCTGAAGGCCAGACGGATGACCTGTCCTCTGCCTTAATTCCTCCATAATGTCCTGTCCAGCTACTTTCCCTGCCAGTCACCGCCTGCTACTCCTGAAGCCTCAGTTTTCCTGCCAGCAATCAGATCTCCTTGAAACTCCCCAATATCTCCTTGTGATACAAAATTTTCTCTGAGAAAATTTTTTCCAGAGAAGTTTGAGACCTCTACCTTGAATTAAGAAAACACTCTTCAATCACTTTTCCCCATTTTCAGTCACAATGTGTAGAAACTCGGGGGCGTCCAGGGGAGGCCCCGGGGACTCTCTGCCTTGCAACCCAGATTGGGGGATCTCTGGCAGCTGGCCCAGCCAGGGCAGCCCATGCCATGGGGCAGACGGAGGAGGAAACGAGGACCATGCCGGTAGGTAATTAGTTGCCATTTATTCAATCTCCCGTCTCTCTCATCTCACGCACTCTTCCTTCATAGCCCCTCATTCCTCAATCCCAGCTCTTCAGATTCTTTCCATGCTCCATCTCGCTCCCTGCTCTCTCTCCCAACTCCTCCTAACTCTCTCATCTCTCCACCTCTAGCACTCTGGGCCATTGTTACACCCAGTCTGGTAGCAAAATCAACATAAAAAAGCCCTTCCTGACTGCCCATCAGGCTTACAGGCAGAAACACCACCTAGGGGTGTTCCTCTTCTCCCCAGTCCAATAATTTAATTAACATCTTGATTAACATCGGAATTCTACTTCTTAATATTAGTTATTTTGTATAGACACAGTAAGAGATACATTGAGCTTGTAGGATGGCTCTCCTGGGAGCCACCAGGAGACTCAGACTTGCCACAGACTCAGACTACAGTGCTCAGGACAGGTTAATCATTCCTAATCCTAGCAGGGTCTAAATCTAGTTATTACTTTTCGGATAGTGACAGAATTTGTCCGTGACTATGATCTTAACTTATAGTTAAGCATTATTGCACTTTGACCAGGCCCATCTCAATGCCAGGGTAGCACATAGCTCACTGCTTGCCCTGGGTCCAGCCAGTCCCTGGTCAGGACCCTACTTTTGGGGGTGCTAGAAAGTTAGGGCAACTGAGGCTTCAGTCGAGAGAACAGATGCCCAGGAGAAAAATATCATTTGGAATTAATTAACTCTCATGTTACAAAAGCATAGCATTAACTGTCTTCTTGTGCCCATATGAAAAATACATTGCTCTGAATTAACTATGCAAAGGACTTAAGGAGAAGAGAAAATATTTACAAGTGAACAGAGCACAAAGAAAGAAGTTACAAATAAACACAGAGGAGTGGGAGCACTGTGATGGGAGTAACCTAATAAACCTAAGCTTCCTGCAGCAAGCAGAAAGGACAAATGTTATCCTACAAGAATATATATGGAACATTGTGTTCTGTTCACCAGTCCACCATGGAAACTTGCTGAGGGCCTGCCTTACCTATGACCAGGAACCTTTCCACTAGCCTAACTACATACAGTTCAGATCTCTGTTGAAACCCAACACTGGAATTTAATCTAGTATCTTATTGTGATGATGATAATGATGATGTCCTATTATTATCTCTCCAAATAATTAAAAATAGGGGAATGGCCAATTGCTGTAAGCTTGATTACAAACAACATTTATAAGTCCCTGAAGCCAACCACTATTTTCCTTTTTGAACCACAAATAAAAACATTTGTTCATTTCTTGTACAAATACTGGTCTCCCTATTATGCATATCAGCATTCTAAACCTTTGCTGAAAAAGCCCTCATTTCAAAGAATAAATTTACACTAAGACTTGTTACAAATTATAAACTTGCTATATACTATAAATGACTTTGAACAGTTTATGTATTTAAATAAAGTTACTTTTTAGTATATATTATAATGTGCATTATGTATTATAATTTTTCTATATATTTTTCATTTAAAACATATAATTACTATAATCAAGTAAGAAGTAAAGCTGCTATAAGAACATAGGTTAATTTTGTGGGTCCACACATCTCTTTATATAGTTCCACGTTCCCACCCTGTCTTAATAATGTATAGTTAGGGTCAAGATTAGTATTCTTTTCAGAATAAACTCTTATTTCCTACTGGATTGAACATAAATATGACTGAGAAAGCCCACCTTCCTTAGCTTCCTTAAAAATAAATGTTAGGCTATTTTTTCCAAGTTCTTATAAATAAGACAGCTGTATTTCCATAAGAACGTTGTGAGGTTGAGAAGCTTCCATTTGTTGAAATTTTCTAAAGAGAAATAGAAATTCTTAGTTGCCTCAAATAGAATGAACTTTATTCCTAACTTTAATGACAATACATTAAATTCATGAACTAAATCTGGACCTGCATTGGCATCTATGACTATAAACACCACTACAAACTGTTTCCTTTCTCCTTATAAAATCTTTTTTCTATATAATCATTGGCCCCCAGTTTTCACAGAAAAAATATCAGGTTTAACATACTCAAGTTCAAATCTGCTTTATTGACTCTGATGAAGGCAATTTTGAATCCTAATTAATTAGCACCTTTGATGTCAATTAAGATCTCGAAATAGATACTAAATAGTCCAAGGATCTGACCTTTACACAAAGGATTCAAGGAACAAAACTGCCAATTGACTTGAAACTCAGACCATTTAACAAACAAACAAACAAAAAAACCAGCAGTTTATTTGGGTTTGGTTTGGTTTATATTTTGGTTTGGGGGCAATATACAGCAGCGCTCAGGGCTTACTCCTGGATCACTCAGGGATCACCTCTGGCAGACTTGGGGGAACTTAGGGGTTGCTGAGGACTGAATCTGAGTCAGCCAGGTGAGAGGCAATCGCCTACCCACTGTACTGTCACTCCAGCCTTCAAAGGCAATTTTGATGATCAATTCTGACAAAACAGTATAACAAAAAATAGTTTTCCAGGTGTGTGGAGTAGGAAGGAAAGAAGGAGAGTAATCAGTTGGCAGAGTGAACAATACAATAGATCACAATTGTTGTCTCTCATGTCCTGAGTGCTGGACACAACTCCCTTTGCAGGACACAGGAGAAGAGAAGAATAAAGGCCTTTTTGAAAAATAATGGAGATACCTCTGGGGAGTGTTCTGTGCTTTTGAAATTATCTTCATGGTCTCCGTGACTCTTGTTTCCTGTTTTAGTGAAGGTGAATGAAAGGGGAGCAGCACCATGGCTATCTGCAAGTATCTGATAGGATTCTCAAACTCAGAAATACAGCTGATACAGAATTCAACCAAAATAGAGGTTTAGACATACCAAGGAGCTAAGGGTATTAAACATACACGTTAGCTCCTGGGTGCTCACAGTCTCATGAGGGAAATGCTGAGATTTCATCCCATGTCAAAGACCAGAAATGTTTGCAGGAGATGGCCTATTACATCAATGGGCATAGCATCAGATAATGTCACTGAGTTATAGGTGAAAATTACTTGTCAAGGTAGTATTTAACCATTCAAAGGATTCTATGTCCCATTTATACTTAAATATAACTAATGTGCTAGTTGCTACTATTATATTCCATTACCGTCCCAAACCATTGAATGATTTTTTTTCTCTGTAAAAGTACATCCTTGGGATATATTCCCAGAAGTAGTATTGTGGGGTCATAGAATATATCCCGAGGATACAAAAAAAAGCACAGTAGAAATGACATCTGTTTCTATATATTCATTGCAGCACTGTCCACAATAGCCAAAATATGGAAACAACCCAAGTGCCCTAGAACAGATGACTGGTTAAAGAAACTTTGGTACATCTACACAATGGAATACTATGCAGATGTTAGGAGATATGGAGTCATGAAATTTGTTTATAAAGGGATAAACATGGAGAGTATCATACTAAGTGAAATGAGTCAGAAAGAGAGGGACAGACATAGAAGGACAGCACTCATTTGTGGAGTATAGAATAACATAATATGAGGCTGACACCCAAGGGCCAGGAGGATTGTCCCATAGCTGGAAGCCTGCTTCATGAGTGGAGGGGAGAAGGCAGACGGAATAGAGAAGGGATCACTAAGAAAATGATGGCTGGAGGAATCAGTTGGGATGGGAGATGTGTGCCAAAAGTAGATAATGGACCAAACATGATGACCTCTCAGTGTCTGTGTTGCAAGTAATAATGCCGAAAAGTAGAGAGAGAGTATGGGGAATATTGTCTGCCATGGAGGCAGGGGGAGGGTGGGAAAGGGGGTTATACCAGGATATTAGTGGTGGGGAATGTACACTGGTGGAGGGATGGGTGTTAGATCATTGTGTGATTATAACCCAAACATAAAAGCTTGTAACTATCTCACTGTGATTCAATAAAATTTGTAAAAATAATAAAATAAAAAATTTTTTTAAAGTACATTCTCTAAAATCACATCAAACAAGCAAATCCAGAATAAAAAACTCCTGGAAGAGAGCAACATGGGACAACATGCCACAGAGATGCCTCCAGACCCTGACCAGGTTATCTTCATCGGGACAACTCAGAGGGGGCAGGTAAGTTTCTCTCCCTGTCCTAACAGAGCCCTAGCAGCCAAAAACATCCAGATCTCAATCACAACCATGCTCAAGGCCACTCTCTACAGGCTCGGACAAGCCTCAACCATGAGTGAATCTGCTGTATAATTATTCTAAATTTTAGAATTCCTGGAACAGATGGTCGCAAGTACTGATGTACCAAGAGTAGCATATACAAGTGCTTAACAGCTCCAGGATTAAATACAACAATCTTCCATACTTTCCTCTAAGAAACTTTATTGGACCATTTAAAAAAAATTTTATTGGACCATTTTTAATGGTTACTCATAACAGACAATATAAAATTAATTGTTTTGTTCTACTTAGGGGGGCACAGTTTGGGATTTGGGGTAGAAACATTCAAAATATGGTGGTGGGAAGGTGCGATGGTGGTGGGACTGGTATTTGAAATGTAGTGAGAATTATTGTAAACAACTTTATAAAAATAAAATAAAATTTTTAAAAGAGACAAATAGGTTGCTTAACTCCAATCCAATTAAACAAACAAAGCAAATCAACAAGCATGAAGGAGGAGAATGCAGAAAGTAGGCATGTTGTAGAAAACATTTAATACTATAATACATATGCTATGTTCCCTTTATCTTCTTTAAGAAACTTTCTTCTGAGATGTGACTACGCTCTTTTACTTTTCTTCATTTCTTTCTAAAATAACTTAAACATAATTATTTATTTGGCCAACAAATATACAATTAGATTTTAGAGTAGCAGACAAGAAGCCAGATAGATAATACAAGTGTGAATATGCAGCCTCCCAGGGTTTGAGCCCTGGCACAACATCACATGGTCCCCTAAGCATTGCTGGGTGCAGCGTGGAAGCTCCTGAACACCATCCAAAGTGACCAGGGAGGTAGCATCAGTATCTCATCATGAACCCAAGCAACACAGTATCCTCAAATGCTCACAGTGCTCACAGCGAATCTCCAGCCCACCCCAGTTGTCAATAATTGTCAACAGTTGTCAGGAGAGAGACTGAGGCCTTCTGAGCACTGCTGGGAGACATGGAATCAAAAGTAACAGGCAAAACTAGAGAGTAACCACCTTATTCTTCAATATTAAAATCAGCTTGAAGATGTGTCCTTTCCATTTAAAAAGCCACATGTTTAGCCACACCTTTATATCAAGTATTATCATAGCACTTGAAAATAAGCTATTCAAAAATCAGACTCCCTTATCCCCTCCATTTTTTTAAAATTTAAAAATCCATACAACAAGTAAGGTGCTTGAGCTGCACACAGAAATCTGGGTTCAATCACTGGTACCTCATATGGTTCCCTGAATCCTGCCAGAAGTGATATCTGAGTGCAGAGCAAGGAGCAAGCTCTGAGCACCACTGAATATGAGTCTCAAACAAAACAAACAAACAAAAATAATAAAAAACAAAAGTTGGAGTTTCAAATCTTACTTAGAAAATTTTGGATTTGTGGTATAATTTTGAATTTTTAATTTGTATTTCCTATTTAATTAAACTGGTTGGATTATTGAAATTGCTTATCATCTTAATTATTGACAGTAGAAATCTCATCTTGTATGTTATGTGCAAGCTAGCAATGATAGTAGATATTCAGTGATCATCCTGCAAACCTGTCCTTGCTTGAAAAATATAATATATACGTATACATATGTATATGTATATACATACACATAAACACACACATATATCCGGAGGGAGATCACTTGCCTTGTATGCAATTAACCTAGGTTTTATCCCTGACACCACACATGGTCCTGTCAGCCCCACCAGTAGTGATCCCTAAGCACTGTAGCACTGTCGTCCCGTTGTTCGTCGATTTGCTCGAGTGGGCACTAGTAATGTCTATGAGACTTGTTGTGAGACTTGTTACTGTTTTTGGCATATCGAATATGCCACGGGTAGCTTGCCAGGCTCTGCTATGATCCCTAAGCACAAAGGATTAAGCTCTGAACACCACCAGATGTAACCCTCCATCCCCCAAAAAACAAAAACAATTGATCTGCATTATATAATTTAATAAATTGTGCTTAAAATCAGAGCAAATCAGCTTTGTAGAAGATGATGTTTATCACTAGCTTAACAAAGTTTAAAACTCGACATGTATGTCAGGCCAAGTTTTTTCTCATTTCACAATGATTTCTACTAATTTAATTTACAACCATCTCCATTCATCTACTATCACTCCCCAAACAATTATTCCCTTTGATAAAGACTGTGCTATGTCCTTATTCATCCATCTTAAACTAAGATTTTCTATTGGGTAACATTTTATTACAAACGAAAGGTGATCAAAGACATTATCCCTTCTTTCATGTAGATTCAAGAGATGCAGTTTGAAGGATCCTAAACAGGAAAACATTTAACTACTGAGCTGCCAAAACCTTAAGAAACCCAGACACTAAAAGCTCGCTGAAGTATTAACATGCTGCAAAACACAGCACAGCGAGCTTGTCCAAAATCCTTATGTGATATACTGCATATTTGCTCACTTTTTAAAAATTTCCACTCACCTTTGAAGCAGATCTCTGGGAAAAGAAATGGGATGGGGTGGACAAAGAGAGACAGAGACAGAGACAGAGAGAGAGAGGTGTATATGATGAATAAGTTTAATAAGTGAAACAGTGGTGGGGAAATATCAAGTGTTCCCATTTCATCCACACAGGTCTTAGTATAATCAAGAGGAAAAATCAATCAGAAGGCATCTAATCTGTGCTCTCTTGATTCTGTTAGCTCTATAGCTAATCCAGTATCTTGAGATTTGGAGTTTGTTTTTCTTACTTGTGCTATTAATTTATTAGTGTAAATTTACACCTGTCAAGAAAAATTTACAGCAGTGAGACTCCCTACCACAAATATTACAGGCTTCAAGGACACACAGTTAAGATTTTGAAACACTTAAATTGCTTTAGCACTTGCTAATATATTTCACTTTCACTTCTATGAAAAGATAAATAGCCAGAGCCCTGCTAGAAAAATTATTTTGGTAATAATTCTGATTTTTTTTCCTTCTGGCTTTTCTTTAAAATTCTAAAGTGTTGTTTTCATGCATGAACCTCTACTTCCAATACCAATTAATGATGATGGCCCCATGGGGACACTGAAGACATCATGAGGGATCAATTTCTCTCCTGTTTTGCAGCAGCTCATATACAAAGCACTTGTATGCTTCAGTCATCTCCACTCAGACTCTGTTCATAATTTTTATATAAAATTGTAGCTTTTAGCATTAGAGGCATAAGAAATGGGGTAGGGAGGTTTATGCTGTGAGTCTAGCAGAATCTGAAATTATTTTGACTCATAAGATGCATTCAAGGGGGCCCGCATATGAACATGAGACTGGATGTGACTCCATGGTTTACTGCTGCTACCAGCATCATTTCAATCCACATCTGAGTCTCTCTTACTAGAACGTTCACAATAGTCTCCAAACTGCCTTACTATTTGATAGTTAATAGCTTCTAAATAACTCTCCTTAACTTAAAACCTCTTATTCAGGATCACGATGTACTGTGCGTAAGATTTTTCAAAAGCAGAGGAAATAGTGACTAAAATTTACTAAGTATTCAAGAAACCCAGGTATTCCCTTCTGCCCACTCATCCCTCTAGCCTCTGCTCTGGGCACTCCCTGGCCTTTCCTCTTTAATGCATAACCCAAGCATGCCGAGTCAGTTCCCATGGCACAGCACTCTTGCTGAAGTTTCCAACTGGACCTTCCTACAGTCCAGGAGGTCTTACCCTTGAGCTTCTCCCCACTTGTCCTTTCCTGATACAAGTCTTCCTGATTCCTGACAAATATATGCTCATCATTCAAAACTAAAGTGAGTTGTCTCTTCAAAATTCTTTCTGCCTAGGGGTCAGAGTAATAGTAGGTAAGGCACTTGTCTCTCTGCTACCAACCCTAGTGTCCATATGGTCTCCTGAGTCCCACCAGAAGTAACCCATGAACACAGAACCCCAAAGACAAAAGCAAAAACAAAAACCAAAAGTTTTTCTGCTCCCATCTACCCTAGTCCCAACCTCCACAGAGTCTATCTCTTTGTGGTGTCCTTCCTACCTGAACCTTGTCAAGGGTGAGGAAGCAGACTCTTTTCATATCTATAATTCTCTGCCCAGTGGCTCTGAGATGCCACATCCTTCTCTTCATTTCCCAGAACTGTCTCCAAGGGCCTCAAAAACTGCTGTAAATAGAAAACCCACATAGGAAACTACAACAAACAGGATGCAGTGAGGCACTCAGAAATGTGCCAGCGTCTCGAGAGTTCTCGGAAGCCACAGTGCGCTTCAAAGCTGCTGTCTCAGACATGCACCCACGTCCTGCTCCTCAGCTCCTCTCACTGTGAGCCCAGCTGGTCCCTTCACTGCTCTGTGATAAGTCAGCAGAGCAGCACCTACCTAGCAGAACACTGGGTAAAGAATAGATGAGACAGGTAACAACCCCACAAGTTGTTTCTAGGGAAAAAAGTCATTCTTCTTCCTGTTCTGTGAGTCAGGAGAGAGATTACATGTGCCAAAAGACTCAGGTAAAGCTTCTTAAAGGACATGAGATTTAAACGTGACCTTTAAGAAACAGCATTTAGCCAAATACATTTTGATAGAAAATGCCATCCATATGGAGAAAAAGCTTGAGCAAAGGCAGTTGACCTGCTTAAAACTCTTCCCAGATGTACCTCAGATCCAGTTTTCAGATGCTCTATCATTTCCAAATTCAGTTCCTGTAGCAATGTGAGAGCAATTATCTATGAATACAATCCAGCTTCAAAATCCAAGAATATTGCAAATTAAAGAGGAGACATAAGTAGTCGTAATGTATTTAAGAAAGGCTCATTCTTTGGTGGAGGAATGTTCCCCCAAACAATGTGGAAGTGTATTGAGCTGCTTGCTTGTCTGCACAGAAATAAGCATTACACTGATAGACAACGGGACTTCCCACACTGAAACAAACACAGGGTGGGTAATAATTCCCATGTGTGGGTGGGTTCAGTGTTAACAAAGCAGTCTAAAGCAATCTCATTTAGTTTTATGGCTAAGCGTTCGAGAAGCATCTTTTTGAGCTTTTTACATCTGAAAGTTTTCAGGGCTAGAGGGAGACCAGGAGAGCCTGGAAAACAATTTACAATGATGTGTAAAGTAGTTACATTTTCCAATAGGTCTGCTGTTCAACTATTCCACCCATATTAATAGCTTTTAGAGGCACTTGATGTATAATAGTCTCAATCCAAATCACCTACTTGAGCTGGAAAAGAATAAATGCTATCCTACAAGAAAAGAGTCCAGGTTTAAAGCTGATTACAAATTCAGGCCTTCATCCTGACCATGGGTAACATTAACTTCTGTTACTGAGGTTGTCAGTAGCTACTGTGCTCTCTATCTCTCTCTGTCTCTCTGTATCCCTCTGTCTCTGTGTCTCTGTCTCTCTCTCCTCTCTTTCTCCTCTCCCTTCCTCTCCCTCCCTCCCCCCTCTCTCTTTTCTCTCTCTCTCTCTCTCTCTCTCTCTCGCTCTCGCTCTCTCTCTCTCTCCCCATTTCTTTTTGTTTAAGATCTGTAGCTAGCTTTGAGCTTTCGGGAGGAAAAGTCATACAACTGATTTCTTTCTCTCTGTGTTGAGATAAGTGGAACAATGTGTAATTTGGCTTAGGTTAAAAAAAAAAAACCCTCTAGATTGTGGAAAAGACTGAAAGAAAAGGATAAAGACAATTTTCACAGCACCATGGACATTGTAGGAATTGAATAAATGTAGAGAGAATTACACAGAATTGAAGTTTAAAAACCCAAAGATAACATCAGAGAGTGAAGTAGTGAAATGCTGAAACGCTTTCTGCAGGCTGGATGCTGGCTTTTTTTCAGGAGTGCAAACCTTGCCCCCTAACATCTAATCTACACACAGCAGCTGCAGTGGTTCTTCTTAAATGTTAAGTCAGATTCTATCACTTCTCTGCTCAAAATTCTCTAATGGTGTCTAACCTCAGAACGAAATGTAAAGTCTTCACCAAGGTTAGAAACCTTCCTGAACTTTCAAGTTTCCCCCCATCAACCCCCAAGGCTACTCCACACAGAGAAATTCAACTCCTCACAAATCACCAAGCTGACTCCCACCCTAGACTTTGTGCACACTGCACCCTCCCACCCACCCCCACTAAGGTTTTGTCTTAAGCCAGGTCTCTGCTCACTGTCACCTACTCAAGAAGCCCACCCCAGCCACCACAGGGAGCAGAGAAGCTCCAGCACTTTATCTCCTGCTTTGCCTTCTTGTACTTTGTTCTTCTTAACAGCTGTGCAGATTACTTGTCCAGCAACTTGCCTGTTGATCTTTCTTGTCCTAAAAAGAAGATGGTGCACCCCAGAGCTTGGCGTGTTGGGTGCCCACAGAGATGTTATAGGAGAAGGGAAAATGAAAGAAGGGCTCCTTCTTTTCATGTTTGTCATTCTACCCAAATTGCAGGGTGTGAAGCTGTTCAAATTACTAGTTTCTGTTGATCCACCTGCTAGAAATCGGGAAGCGCAGAGGAGAGCAGAACTAGAGAGACTTGTGTTTAAACCTCCTTCATGTCATCAGCTTGATTTGCGGCTTTATGTGTTTTATAAACTAGCTACATAATTTAACAGTTAACAAAGTTTTCAATATCCACAAGTATTTGGCTGGGCACTGGGGACCCTTCAGAAAAATTGAGAGTATTAAAACTTTCATTGGAATAACCTAGGGGTGGGAGGGGGGGTATCAGATAATTAGCTCAAGTGGTAAAGGGTCTGAGTTCAAGGTTCAGTATTCCATGACTTCCCAAGCCCTGAACTGTTAGGTCCGTATCACTGGCTAAGCCCGGAGTGATTCTGGGTGTCCCCACACTAGAAATGTGGCCCCTATAAAAATGTAACCAAACAAATTGATTTAAAAAAGTACATAATCCATAAATGAGTTTGTCCCTTCCAGCCTCCCAGCAGCCTTACCTTACCTGACATTCCTTCCCAGCAGAGCACACAGGAGAAGCCAGAGAATGAATGGAAATTGTAGTCTATAAAACCCCAAAGTAGGCAAATAAAACGTCTCAGTGTAAGTACCCTAAAAATGGTCACTCAGCACACAAATAAATAGGGAAAAACTGATTATTACTTTTATTCAAACATATTCTAGAGGCCAACTTCCATTTCAAACTTCTAGCCAAGAAAATCAACTTGAGGATAGTCTGAGCAAAGCTGATCCCAGGGTCAAGAACACATGTGGCTCAGAAGAAACGTGTGAGAATGGCCCTGGATGCCATGATGACCAAGGTGTCCATCTCTGCAACACTGAAGCAGGCCAAGGTCTCTTCCAGAACAGCTTTCCTGTTGCCAGAAGTCACGGTCAGGGGCATTGGAGAGTGGGAGGGATGATACCATGACAACCCTACTGCTGATTAACAAGAGTAAAAATAAGCAGTGGGCAAGCCGGGTTTCTACTGTCCCACGTTCACTCTCCCTGAATTCCAGCTTCAGCTCTGAGCAACCCAGGAAGGAGGCTAATATTTTTCAGTGACTGCAATAGGCTGGGTCTTCTCCTGACACTGGCACCTACATATTCTCTTTTAGTTTTACAATAACCCTGGTAAGCTTTATTATCTCTACTTTCTTTTTTTTAATTTATTTATTTTTTAATTAGTGAGTCACAGTGAGGGTACACTTACAGATTCACACATTTTCGTGCTTGTTTTTCCCTCATGCAATGTTTAAGATCCCATCCCTCCACCAGTGTCCATTCTCCACCACCAATGAACCCAGTACCCCTCCCACCTCCCCAGTCCCATCCCCCCACCCCACCCCACCTCTGTAGCAGGGCATTCCAATTTGATATCTCTCTTTCCATTTTATCCCTACTTTCTAAAGAAAAAAAAAGACTCAGGAACATAATTAAAAGTACTGACCTAAAAGCAGCATCTAGATAAAATCCTATTTTTAAAGAAAAAAGAATAAATTCATCCCTCTCGTTGGTATAAGAGCACCTTATAATTAATGAAATGGTCCTATGAGCACCAGCCTAATTTGGTCTTCACACACACACACACACACACACACACACACACACACACACACACACACACCCCTTGACAGGTAAGTACAATACTTTAATTTTCACAAAATAATCAAGAGGCTTGAAGTTGGTGACCTGTCTACAATACAACTGCACAGTCAGTAGGTGGATGTGGAACTTGGAGTTTCTTCCTAATTCTAATTCTGAGAGCTATGCTTGTTCCACAAAGACCTGATCCCCTACTTTTCCAAAAAGGACTAGGCTTCGTTAGGTAAACCAGGTGTATTTTCAATCTGAGCTGAGAAATCACATAGCTTTTCCTCCAGAAACCTCCAGAGTAATAACTCAAGCTCCATGCATGGCCTGGGGTAGCAAAAACTGTTGGAATAAAAGCTTGGCAAAAATCTCAGTGGCTCAACAATAGAAAAGCTTATTTCTCACACAGGTAAAGCCCAAAGCAAGCACTCCTGGCACGACGTGGCAGTGCAGGAACTCAAGCTCCATTCATGCCTCTCTGAAGCCTCAGAATCCCCTGTACTCAGGCGTAAGGGGGTAAAAGGGAACACATCTTTTCAGTTCCATTCTACTAGGAATTCCTGGACTCCCCTGGACCAAGTACTATGTGGTTGGCATCCACTTTCCAGTGGCTACTATTACTCCAGAGGGCGAGCATAAATTTTGGATGAGTGCTTAGTCACCTACACCATATCTTACTCACACCACCCATGCTGAAAAGAAATGTAGCTAGAAAGCAATTCCTTTCAATCAGAAGCCAGCATAGGTTGTTTCAACACAGCCACAAGCAATGACTATTTTTCATTATTTTCTGCCGCTGTGTTCATTTGAATCACACAAATAATAAACAGACACTTGCCCCCAGAAGTAGGGAATCTTAATTCATTGAAGCCATGAGGTCCTTCAAGATGCCTGCTCCGCACAATGTAGATTCTCAAGATTCAGATCAAGAGGCTTTTGTATGTGTGATTCCCCTGCCACAGAATCATGAACCCTACTCTGGGCTATACTGGGATGAAATCAGTTACTCCATCACAGGCAACTGCACAATAGCTACTCAGTGTTCAACTGGAGAAGAGAAACATATTAGTTTTCCTACAAACCCTCACAAAACTCCAGCTCTGGCAAGAAACAGGAAATCTATGTGGTTTCAGATTTTCCACATTTAAGGAACACCTACTCCCAGGGAAGGTTTATTTTGCTATCCAGGTTCTATTTTCTGGTTCCCTTGACAATGTGGAAATAACTTGGCCCTTTGCAGAGACACAGCTAACTTCAAAAGGCAGGAGCTGCCTCACAAGGACAAGGAAGACAAAGATGAATTGGGCAGAAATAAGACCTAGAAAAAAAGAATCTGTGTTTAATAACTTCTGTTTTATCTATAACACCACAGCTCTCTCAGGAGCAGGGGGAACTAAGGTATGCACCATGGGCCTCACTCGAGCTATGAAACAGTTGTTGCTCATTAACCTTGTATAACATGACATCTGATTTCTCCTTAACACAGGTAACAAATCACCACTCCTATCAGGTGATTATCCCAGAAGCTTTCACACTATTTTAAGCCTAGAGCTGTGTCCCAGAAATCATTCCGAATGTTATCAACAGTGATCCTGAGAAATTCAAGAACAGTCAGTCAAAGGAAGTAATTCAAAGTACTTTTCACTTTGGATGTTTTGAAAAGGGCCCTTATTGGAAAACCAGAGAAAAAAAGTCAAGATTTTAAGTGCTTGAATTCATCTTGATTGCCAGGTTTTGCAATTGTTTATTGAAAGATTTGGATAAGAGAAAAAGAGACATTCAAACGGTACCTGAAGGTTAGCAGGGACGGGCAGCTGGAGACAGACATATAATAACCACCTTCGTTGACCGGAACGGCAGCAGGGGCCAGCAACCATGAAGAGGTAGAAAGGCAAATTCTAAGCTCACACATCACAGTGCTCACCTATATAAGCATGTCCTCTAGCCCAGTCCTTCCACAGAGGCACCAGTTTTCAGAACTCTGAAGGGAAACCTAGTTTAATCTCTGCATCCTCCTCAGAACCATGGGCACCTCCCATTCTATGGTTGAATAGTGAGTCTGTTAGTAAAATGTCTATGAACTTCAAGTTCCCTAAAACTCTAGCCTCAGCATATTTCTATCACTCAAAGCCATTCTTTTCCCACTTGCCCTGAAGCTCTAACACACAACTCTCCTATGATGCTGCATTTCTGTTGCTCTGTCTCCCACATGCCCGACCTACTATGTCACCAACAACCTTCATTTGAAAGTTATCTCAAGGTCCCCTCTAACCTTTTAGCAGAAGGTATTTGCTTTGGTAATGGTGAAGGTTCTATAAACTCTCAGATCATAGAAAACAAATACTAAAAGTATACATCTGAATCATTACCATACACTGACCAGAAACTCCTGACAGAACGTTCACTTTTCAGCATTTGTTTCTCATTCGTCTCTGTGTTTCACGGGGAAAGCCAGTAAGAAGAGTGTGATCCTGGAAAACAACTGAAGATATTTTGTAAGGATTGGAGGAGAGAGACCCATACTCTGAAATATTGTATTACATAACTCATCTTTCCTTCAATTTGAAAATGAATCCTCTGAGAAGAAGCCTTCATTCAGTCTCCCTTTGGGAGTAGCAACAATAGCAATGGGGAAAAGTATTTTAAATAATAAACTCTATGATCAGAAAAAGTGATTTTCATCATGCTACCTTATATATAGATGTTAGATGGATAGATAAATAATAAATCTTTACCTCCTTATTTGCAGACACCATATTCTGTGTTACTCCAGTTAATTATTCACTTTTGAAATTCTATTCTTATTATTTTATAGCACTTTATTATTAGTACAAATTAACTCTCATCTATACAGGCTCATCTTCAATTATCTAAAATATATGTACCAAAGGTTTAGGAGGGCCTCTCACTTCGAAGGAAGGGTCTATGAAGGCACCCTATATTACTACTGAATATCTAGTTTTAAGAATTGTTAACATATATGGTAGATATTGGATAAAAAATAATTAGAAGGTGAAGAAGAGTGGGAAGGAAAAAGTGACAGAAATGTGGGAGAATAATAAGGAATGACAGAACAAGAGGAGAAAAGGAAGGGAGAAAGGAAGAAGAGAAGGGAGAATGGGAGAAGGGAAGGAGGGAGTGAAGGGAGGATGGGAAAAGGGAAGGAGGGAGGGAAGGAAGGAGGGAAGGAATAAAGGAAGGAAGGAAGGAAGGAAGGAAGGAAGGAAGGAAGGAAGGAAGGAAGGAAGGAAGGAAGGAAGGAAGGAAGGAAGGAAGGAAGGAAGGAAGGAAGGAAGGAAGGAAGGAAGGAAGGAAGGAAGGACAAACTTGACTTTCTATCAGTAAAATCCAGGTTGGGCCTAAGAATATGGCTCAGTAGTGAAATGCATGCTTGTATTGATGAAGCTCTGCATTTAATTTCAGTACCAAGACAATAAAAACAAAACAAATAAAAACATCCAGTCCATCAAAGAAATTGTGATTCTCTAGGCATTCTTGGGATTACAAAAATAATTTCACTTCACAAAAATAAAGGTCATATTTTCCATGCATCATTTAAAAATTACTTGTTATACTCAGACATATTTCAATTCAAAGAATACTATTTTCTGATAGTGAATTCATTTCCTTCCCCTACCCACCCCTCACACACTTACTTTATTTATTTATTTGTTTGTTTGTTTGTTTATTTTGCTTTTTGGGTCACACCTGGCGATGCACAGGGGTTACTCCTGGCTTTGCACTCAGGAATTTCTCCTGGCGGTGCTCAGGGGACCATATGGGATGCTGGGAATTGACCCCAGGTCGGCCGCATGCAAGGCAAAAGCCCTACCAGCTGTGCTATCACTCCAGCCCACACACTTTATTTAGACATCGTGGTTTATAGAGATTTTTTATAGGCATTCAATATTCCAACATCAATCCCACCACCATTATAAACTTCCCTCAATCATTATGTCCATTTTCCCAGTCACCCCTAAAGTCGACCCTCATAGCAGGCCCACAATAATTTACTTTATATTGCTTTCTATAATTAAAATGGCTAACATATTCAAAAAGTATTTCCATAGAATAAAATTTGTGAAAATTGTTGTATCTTACCATGCGGACATAAAGTCCTTATCTGAGGGTTTCCTAAGCTGTTGTTGCAAGTTAAGCCTTCTGTGTTAATGTTTTTCAGTTGAGATTGGCTGGCTTCTGCATTATTACATTCACTGAATTTATTTTCTAAATAATCTTGAGTTTGGTTACTCTGTATACACACATAGTGACCAAATCTGAGCATTTAACTCTTCTGAGTATAGTTCCTTGTCTGCATAATAAAGTACTTAATAACAAGATTTTTCAACTGAGTTATGATAATTAGGAAAACTACCATTTCTACTTGCAAGTTCTCCTCCAAGAAATCATAACTTCTACAAAACATACTCACTAAACTAAATAACTCCAGAAAAGCACTAAGATTGGGCCCTCAAGGTGTTGGTTTTACATGTGTAAGCTTAGTACAGAAGAGGTGAGCTAGAACTGTAAAGTCCTGATTTTAAAGTACCTTTCTGTAAACATTAATTCTGAATGTGAGAATCAGATGCCTTCAGCAAGAGTTTAAAGTGACATTCTATAATCAGGGGCTTCTACCTTCACAAAGCATACACTGCCATGAATTTGTTGCAATAGGAGTTTGCTTAATCAAGTACACTGAGACAACCTATAGTGGGAGAACAAGGAGGCCTTTATTACACTGGTTGATCAGACTGGTGGATCTAGGCTAGGTAAGTACCTGATTGATACCTTAGACAAGTTTCAGGGGTTCAAGAACCTGTTTTTAGAGGGAATTACTGAAAACTCATCATTACTTTTCTTCGTGCTCAAGCAATATGGGAGCACATTCACACAATGGGATCTTACCAGTATGGTTAGAGAGAGTTTCCAAAAATCAGCACTTTCTTAGCTTAGAACAGGAAAGTTCTGCTACAACTGAGTACCAAACTGTCAGCACTGCATTTCCTAGGCTAAATAATACCTAGATTGAGCTATAAAAATCTCTTTAAGAAAATAAGTGGAACAAAGAGATAGCAGTGGGTTAAGGTATATGCCTTGTGCATAGCTACAAAGTTCAAAACCCACAGATGGTCTCCAAAGCACTGCCAGAAGTGAACCTTCAGCAGAGTCAGAAAGAATTCCAAGAATAAAACCTCATCTTTAAGTGGACTTATAATGTTCTATTATGTCTCTTACAATCAAAAATAAGAAACACTTCATTAACAACATCAATTATTCCATAAACAAGCAAATAGTCTAGAGGCACAGGACATTGAGACACTGACTCAGTCACTCCTGAGTAAAGTCCAAGACGACCAGGCATGCTGAGAGCTGTTTTTCATGCTGATAAGGATTTAGGTTTTCTTATCAATTCTTTAAAATTACTTACATAGAAAGATGAATACAGATACCAGGAAGACAGAGGGAATTGTATCTCAGTATCCTCAACCATAAAATGGACATAACTGAAGATACTTACATGCCAAATGATGATTAAATGTTCTGCTATCTACAAGACATATGGTATATAGATACCATCACCATCACCAACATAATTCCCACCACCATCACCATTACCATCATCATTATCATCAAGATTTTATTTCAAAGTATGAAAAAAAAATATAATGACCTGCAGCTGTACATGTCAAAAAGAAATCCAGAATTATTGGTGAGACCAATTGCCTCTCTGTATTTCTGCCCTTTTGGATCCTAATAAAGGCATTGGAACACTCTCTTATTTTATTTCTGTTTCTTCTGTACAATTATAAATTTTTATTCCTTCATGCTATTTCTAAGTAAAAAAAATCTAATTCCCAACCCATCCATTAAAAATTATGTGCATAATTTCTCATAATTTAATTTCATATTAATCTAACTATTAGAAACAATATTAGAAACAAATGGTCTTTGTAAGCAGGTAATCTGAAATTTGTTAGGCCACTTAAACACTCAGCCATATCATTTTTTATTACCAAAAACTGAATCAACTTTACTTTTAATCAAATACATTTCACAAAAGGAAAATAGACCGGACTATTGCCAATGGCAACAAATCCTAAATCCTCTGGAACTTTGAACTGAGGATGCTAAGGGAGAGCAGAAGCAGAAAGACCATAGAATAATGGAGGAGGGACCCTGACATTCTGGTGGAAACATGGAATAGCAGATTGCAAGGATAAAGCAGCAGCATTAGTACTAGTATAAACTATGATAACTCAATAGAACCTAATTTGGAAAAAGAAGAAAAAATAGAACCATTCTGGAATATAATTAAACAAAAACAGCGTGTTTTGGGGGTTTCTTTTTTCAAATAATGGTCTAATTTTCATTTTTCCCATATCTCCCACTGTAAAAAACTAAGCATGCTGAAGGGCGTGTGCACTTGCAGGCTCTCCGGGAGGTTCTGTCTCACCGCCCGTGTTCGGTGCTCTGGAACCACTGTGTATGGACTGGATTGGGATGGCCATTGGCCAATGACAGACAAAGGAAGAACTAGGATCAAGCTGGTTGCTGATTAGTTACTGTTTATTCAATCTTCCATCTTTCTCATCTCCCATAGTCCTAGCTCCGTCCTCTCTCTGGATCTACCACCACTCTGGATTCTCCCTCTTCACTAGTCTCTCCCTCTACTTGTCTCTCTTCACCTTGCCCTCTAGGCTACACAGCCAGGTAGCAAAATCCACATAAGATAGCCCTTCCTGAGGGCCCAGAATTCCAAAGCCCTTCCTGACTGCCAGCAGGCAAAATGCCTTTTAAGGTTTTTCTTCTTTCCCTAGTCCAAGAACTTATTCACAATCTTAATACTAGTTATTTTTGTATGGACATAGCAAGAGATACATAGAGGCTTGCAAGGTAGCTCTCCTGGCAACATCTTGCCACAGACTCAGACTACAGCACCCAGGCCAGATTAATCATTCCTAACCCTAGCAGGGTCCGAATCTAGTTATCACTGTTTGGATCATGACAGCATTTGTCCATGACCAAGCTGTTAACTTATAATTAAGCATTATGGGATTTTGGCCAGGCCCATCTCGATGCCAGGGTAGCACATAGCTCACCACTTGCCCTGGGTCCATACAGCCCCTGGTTGAGACCCTGCTTTTAGGGGTGCTAGGAAGTAAGGACAACTGAGGCTTAGGTCAAGAGAACAGATGCCCAGGAGGAAAATATCATGTAGAGTCAAACGACTTCCAGGTTACAAAAGCATAGCATTTTCTACAGTCTTCCTGTGTCCATACAAAAGAACATGGCTCCGAATAAACTATGCAAAGGGCTCAAGGAGAAGAGAAAAACAATATTTACAAGTCAACAGAACACAAAGAAAGAAGTTACAAATAAACACAGAGGAATGGAAGCACTGTGAGGGGAGTAACCCAGAAACCTAAACTACCTGAGGCTATGTTATCCTACATCCCACCATTCTTTTGTACTTTAATTTCCGCCTGGAATCTTTTTACTGGTTTGCTTGTACTTTCACTCATTCCCCTCATCTTTTTCAACAACTCCCTGCAACGTTTCTATTTCGGGAGATGCTAAGGGTGTGTTTTTCTTGGGGGAGAGGCTCTCTGTCCTCTGCTTCCACACATTTCCTAAGTCTCTCCCCGTCTCGTACAACTCGTCCTCTCCCAGCAATATCCTTTGCCCTTTTCTTTCTCAGACGTCACCTTTCTCCGATATCCCTTTATTACAGAAATAAAGAGTTAAAGTTATTCTACTTTCTTCTTGTCACCACACAGTTACCTCAACAGAGCTGATGTAATTGCAACCCTTCATTTTCTACCAGGTCTCATGGATTTTTGTCTTCCTTTTGTGCCACTTCCCACTTTCTCCCCAGCAAGGCTCTAAGCTCCTGCCTCAGCAGATAGTCTAACCTTCTTTCCATTTCTATTTCTTTATCTCTGTCCCTACTCTAGGAACTGCCAGTCTTTCACTTTTGAAAATTTACAGGCAACAGAATCTTGTCTGCTGGGCTTATCACTCAATTCATTTCTCAAGGTTTACTAGATGGGTACAGTACTTCTTAAAATGTATTCCACTGGTCAGCAGAGGCCTGAAGTCTATGCTAAAATATAAAGATGATGACAAGAGCCAGGAAAGTAAATGCGTAATAACAGTACATGGAACTTCAAGTTAGAAACCTAGTGCTTACGAATGATTATACCACTGAATCCTTATTTGAATAATGCTAATGCAATAATATTTTTAGGCCTGTGTAATATCCAGAATACATTAGTCAAATTGTGATTCCTTATAAATGTTTTACTATATAACAAACTTCCCTAGGTTCAAAGATAGCCCTAGAAGCAAGCATTTTACTATGTTCAAGGCTCTATGGATCAAGAATATGGACAAATATTTTCCACTTCATGATGTCTGGGACTTCCAAGAAAATACCCCCAAAACAGGTGAAAATAGGAAGGAGGAGAACATGTACTTCCAAGAAGCTTCTTCATTTACAGTCTGATGGCCTTTCCATATGGCCTGGAATTCCTTTTAGTGTGGCAGACTGAGGGAAAGTGGATGTCTCTTAGGCAACTCGGAATGCCCAAATAGGATTATCCTGCTCAATAAGAACCTACATAACATTTTAAGACTTAATCTTAGAAGTCACCTACTGAGCTTCCAATGTACTATTTGAATTAATTACACACTCAGATTCAAGGGAGGAGAATCAGATTTTCTCTCCTTTGGGGGAAGTGGTCAGTCACTTGCTATAAGAGCAGGAGGAATGTGGGTTGTTGTGTTTGCCATTCTGGAAAATACTTGGCATATCCTGCCATACCCCTACATTCCTCTCTAACTCTAAAATCAGATTCAAAGCTTGTCTCAGACTCAGTAGGTAGTACAGTAAAACGTGGCTTCTGCTTGCCTGAAAAACATGGGATATAGACTTTTTATAGACACAGCACAGCAAGAGAACTGCATAAAACTGCATTTATTCCAATAGTACGGTGGGTAACATGTTTGTCTGGATATGGTTGACTCTGTTCAGTATCTGGGGCCGTATCTGGTCCCCTGAGCACTGCCAGGTAAAGCCCTGAGTACCACTGGGCAAGACCAAAACCAAAGAACAAATGAAAATAGTCTTCTGAATATATTTATCATACAACGTGTCACTCATTACCAGCATTTAGTTGCCAGAAATATGAGTGAACAACTAAATAGGTCATTGTGCTATTAAAGCACTTAACAAAATCAGAAAAAAAAATCCATTGAATGACATTGTTTGGACAACTTCATATTGAAAACAATAAAAAATTCAAATACTTGCTATTTCATCTAAAAGTCTGTTGGCTATTAGGACTGAGAAATAATACAGGAGTTGAAAGATGTCTTACATGTAGCTAACCCAGTGGGATCTGTGGCACTGCATAAGGTGCCACTGGGTATGGCCCCAAACCTCCCTGACAAAGTCTGTTGGCTACCAAAGGACGTCTGTTCACCTATAATTTCTTTGCTTCACTACAAATCTCTGCAGACCCATCCCAGTTCTCCAGATCCTGAAGTTTCTGAATGATGCATGAATTCCAAATTCCACATTACTGAAATTCCAGTAGGAGTACACCAAGTTAGATGAGAAAGGAACATAAAATGTCAACTAAACAAACAGAAACAATAACAGAGGAGGTTCAACTAGCAATGAATAGCTTAGTAAATCCTCAGACTTAACAACCCTGTGGTGAAATACAACAATTTTCACAAATTTTCTCTTACTGAAGTGCTTCTGATAATTCCTTCAGCCATTTGTTTGTAACAAGCAATATGAGAGAAACTACTGAAGGGGAACAGGCTTGGGGAGTGTTTTGCAAAATGGGGACAATGGTGAAGGTCATGCACTCAAGTGGTGGGATTGGTGTTGGAACATCAAAATCCCTAACAACTGTATTATGAACAACTTTGTAAAAAACAATGTTAAAAACAAAAGAGAGAAGAGAAAAAAAACTGTATTTATTTGAGCATTAAGATGAGTCATACTAAAAGGCAATTTGGACAAAGGAACTGTATAAAGGGACATAGCAGCTGAAGAGAATTAAAGTAGAACTGAATGCACCGAACATTAATTATTCATTTGTTTATATTATCTCATTTAATCTTCATAATAATCCTACTCATGAATATCATAGCCCTTGTTTGACACACCTTGTTTGACAACTGAGCCTCAGAGACGTTACTGACTAACTCAAGGTCTCCTTGTGTGTTATTATAGGGGCTGGCACTAGATTGAACTACATTGAAGGTGGATTCTTCTTGTAGGATGTGCTATAACTCATAGCAACAAAAGGCCAGTTATTAGCTTGGGAACAAGATAAAAACAAGTAGTGAGGAGCAGAAGAATAAAAGAAAGAGCCAGTTGCAAGAACATAGGGTGCTCCAACCAGTTCACTCAAAGAGAATTACCAGTGGGCTGAGCAAATCATGCTTTTTTGCCAACTGCAGCAATAACAATGGGCAATGACACTCTTTGTTGGACTTTGCTCCATCAGAAAAAGTTTTTGCACACCTTGTCATTTTCTTATCTCTGTGAAGACTTCAAAACAGATTATTCTGCCTAATCTTCGTGGTAATTACTTATACCAATGGGGTATGAAGACCTTGTTCCTGACCATTACCACATAAATTACTTTTGTAGTTTATCTTTGCATATTTACAAAATATTTAGCAGCAATTTAGCAGTAGCTACTCTCAATCCCCAAAGCAAAGTGGGTACCAAAGACCTTGATTTTTCATTTGCCAAATGAAGACACTGCATTTTACAGTAAATATGGGCATTAAAATAATAATTTTAATTATAAATTATAAAATTAAAATCCTAGATCCATAGACATGCCCCTGCCACTTCATATTGTTCTATGTTCATTTAACTATGCTGATCACACATGGGATTCATCACAAAGTGATAATACCATGCATTTCTTCCTTCAGTTTTATTCTGTTATATATTTAAGAGCTACAATTAAAAAAGATAAAAAATCTTCAATAACTGTTTGGATACAGAGTATCAGGATTGATGAGATATCCTAATCATTAGGATAGATAGATAAAAATAAGACAAAGGCACAAACTTCTTCTTCCTCTGTGTACACCTCTACTCAGCACACATTTGTTAATACCTCTTTGTACTGAGGGTCTATTTAGTTTCTGAGGAAAAAACCACCCAAGGAGGAGATGCTGAGGAGATGGAGGAAGACACAGAGCAAGCCTCAGTGCTTGTTAAGGTGTTGGAAATGCTATGAAATGACTTCAAGAAAGATGTTCCTCTGCTATTAGTAGGAGGACAAGTTGACTAGACAACAGTGAATAGAATGAAATGATAAAAAATGAATAGAAGAAATCAATACATATTTATACAGATACCCCAGGATCTACTGATAAGCAAACAAAAGCAAAGTGAAAGATACGCACAAGAAGCATATCACATTTATGTGGAAAAAAGTGTGGAGAATAAACCTATATATACATCTATGGTCATATTTTAAATAATCGAATAATCCCCAAGTTAAGGAAACTGGTAGCAGGAGATCTGGGGCATAAGAAATTCTGCTACCCACTGACATTAGCACCTTAATTTTGAGCTGAATCCTCACAATTACCCTACTAATACCACTCCTATTATATTGAGGAGTAAAAGTGAAGCCCCACGAGGTACAGAATTCACTAATAGCTGAGAAAGTGGACTTCTATGACCGGAGAGCTTTTCCGGTACATAGTTGGGGGCCACACCCATCACAGTTGTGGAGTTATACCCAGATCTGTTTGTGAGAGTCTCTCTTGGTAGTGCTCAAAGTGTCATGTAGTGTTGGGTACCCAATCAAGCACAGCCACATGCAAGACAAGCAATTTAACCACTGTACTGTCTATTCACCCCATAACCAGACATCTGAAAACTTTACTGAAAGACCCTGTAACACACTTTTCAGATAAAGACTGAATGATCCAGAAAAAAATCAAGTAAGTTGTCTTAACAAAGTCCAATAACAACACAGATGGTCCTTATGTTCTAGGGCCAAAGTATTGTCAAGTTAAGATATGCATATAAACTGGAATAAAATAGCAGTACCAAACTACCAAAGCATCCACTGACCCTCAACAGCCCAGAGAGATACACGCTATTCCCAAGAGCTCCAAATTCATCCATTCCCTTTGATAATGCATTTTCCTTGTGAAGGAAGATTTTTTATGCCAACATATGTATCTGTTTCCCATCAAAACAAAGACTGTGCCACAGAAGTCTTGCTCATTCACTGAGTGATTGTGACCACCTTCTGAAAAATCAAAATTCATCCCTCAGAATAGCCATAAATTCCCAGCAGAGTTGGGAGTCAATGTCTGATTTTATGTTCTTTTAAAATCTTGGTTTTTTGCAGTACCTCCTCTCTACTTTCATTGCTGTTATTATTTATGTTGTTGTGACAATAACTAGGTTTGTACACATGCCTGGCTGTGATGCTTACCAGGAACTGTACATCAGATTGTGGTATCCAGACCTTGGCCACAATGCTCACCAAGATGAGTGCTCCTTAACTTATGGCAAGGCACACAAGCTCTCCAGGGCAAGTTCTCTGAGTTGAAGTCACAAGTTATGGTTGTGCTCACTGGAGATCAACGAGTTGCTCACACATATACTCACCAGAGGTCACACGTTCTGGTCATAGCACTTGCATGTCTTTCTAATTTCAGTGCTTCCCTAGGGCTATACCCCTTTCTGTGATGCTCAGGCACATCTGGCTGCAGTACAGGAGAAAGCAGCCAGGTGCTGGCAACTACATATCAGCAGAGCTCCTGGACTCAAAGACAGAGTTGCTAGGATAGCACTTGGCTCCTGCAGAATTTGAACACATGACCATATGCTTGCAAGACAAGTGGATACTCTAAGTCACTGTGTTCTTCCTCCAGGCCCTGTCTCTTGTTTTACATAATTATACTTATTAATGTTGTTCCAGGAATTTATAGAGTTCAGTAAGTATGTTTCAAGCCAAAAGAAGAAAGGAACACTATCCATGATAGCATTGCCAAGTCCCTTTTTGAATGACCTATGTACTCTTTCACATGCTTGCAAAACTCTGGTGCTTACACCTACTTCTAAGCTAGAACCACATCCCCAGTGACTCTTTTTGCTTTTCAGACTCCAGGATTCTTCTCCTGGAGGCTCTGGGCTCCACTGAACCACACAGGGATACTTTATACCTTTCACCAATGCTGGGCAGAGGGAGATCAGTTACTGTTAATTACAGATGCTTTCCATAGTAATGGGCCAGATTTTTCAGAAGACATTCAACTGCTAGCTACCAAATGCCATGAACAAACCTGGTAATGGTCCATGCAAATTGAATACTTAGTGGGTCTGTGTGCATTTCGTTCCAGGGACTGCCTTTGAAAATTTCACCCTGTAACTCCAAAGCATTTGTAGCACCATAATCTGTCATCATTAGCAACAATGCTTGACTTGGTGCTCAACATTCTTATTAACTATGCAATTATGAATGCAGACAATGTTTAATCACTTTTACAAAAATACAGCTGTGTTGTTGGGGAGCTGTCATTTACTTCTCATTAATGACTGAATTTTTTAAACCATCTAGATTGTTTTCATGAGAACAGCAGATTAACTATAAAGAATTCATTATTGGTCATTAAGGAATATTAAAATGGAAAACCTTTACAAGATGTGTCCTGTCTAGTTGCATTTGGATGCCTAAGACTCTCTTGCCAAAAATGGGAGAAGAAACAGAAAATCATTCTTACAGAACTCTGACAAGGAGATCTGGCTAAGAAGAGGTGGAGTGCAGAGAGAAATTAAGGGGGAAAAAACATCTCTTTTTTGCTGTAATAAAACATTGATTACATTTTACAAGGGCAATAATTTACCCCAAATAATTACCTCAGCTATTGTCCAGCTTGTTTAAGGGCTGACTGAGCTTCAGGTACCAATCGATTCCGTGCAGATTGCTAATAATGGGCTATTTTGGAAATGTATAGCTGTTGCTCCAAAGTGCCCACACACTGGAAGACACTGATTCCTCTCACATAATGCATTTAATTAAATATGAGTCAGGGCATTCATTTACAGCCAGGTTTTCCTTATACCTTGGACAGAGAGAACCAGGATCTTTCAATTGAATATTGCCTAGACATGCCAGGAAAAAAATACACTTTACCCCCGTTTACCTATAAAGACAGTAAATTTTCAAAACTGTGCAGACTTTAAGATCAGAATGTTCAATTCCATGCCCTTCTGGCTCTGCAGCTCTCTACCTCACTGTGAGCAAGTGTGGGTCTCTCTTTTCTCACTTGCTCAGTAGCTACCAAGATCCGAATTATCTGACCTGGCCTGAGGGAGAAGGTTCAAATAAAAGGTAACTCTTCTTTTTCATGTACTTTTACTCAAGGTCCTCCTAGAATATCTGCCTTAGAACTTGGTAATACTTTGATTTTTTTTTCTTATAGCAAAAGTAATATATATTTGTTTGGTGCAATACAAAATAAAAGGTACAAGGGAAAAAAATGTCAAGATAACCAAGTGATTCCCACCCTCAGAAATCACTACTACTAACATTCTATTTGTGCTTCCAGTGTTTCTCCTATGAGCATTTTTTAAATAGTTGCTTGATCGTAGGCAAATTACTTATAATTTGTGTTCAGTCTCCTCTCTCAAATAAGTAAATATCATAACTGTCATCACTGTCACCCCATTGCTCATCAATTTGCTCAAGCGGACACCAGTAATGTCTCCATTGTGAGGACTTGTTGTTACTATTTTTGGCCATGGGTAGCTTGCCAGGCTCTGCTGTGCAGGCGAGATACTCTTGGTAGCTTGCCAGGCTCTCCGAGAGGAACGGAAGAGCAAGGGCTGGCCGCGTGCAAGGCATATGCCCTACCCACAAGACTAAACAAGTTAAAATTTGAAAAGCACTTAGAAGAGTATCAACACAAAATTCACTTCTATTACGATATTCCTTTATATGGATAAGCCATCATATCTTGGTGCATGATTTGTCTCTTTATCAATTATAAATAAGTTAATTTTTATTTTATTTGTAAAATAAATAAAATAATTAATTTGGGTTCCTTTATAAATACTACCAAAAATTATCTGATTTGTAAATCAATTTGCTCCTTAAGTACAACGGATTTAGAATCCCTGCTCCAGATTTTGTTAATTACATTAGAAACTCTTAAGTCATTGCAGTAAGTTTTCTAATGCCTGTTTACATTTTTTTAAACAAATCACTCCTTTTGTTGAAAAATCCATAACATTGCCAATCACACGACACTTGAAAGTCTTTCAAAGATTTTGTATTGCCAATAATTCTACAAAGTAATTTGTCTATCTACAGAGTAAATTTTATCTGTAAAGATACTGGCATATTGATTCATGAGACTGTATTCATTCTTGATATGTAAAAGGAGCAAGAGGCATCTTGAATAAATCAATAAATGATATAAGTGCTAAAGTATCTATTTATTATTTTGTGAAGTTACATTTAATGATAAACATTATGTAATGGAAGATAATTTGAAAAAACATCTCTTTGGTAGCAGAAAGTTGCTGACATCTATTTAGTTTTCATATTTTCATTTGTCACGTTAAACATAAATTAGTAAGTTATAGTCAGTCCCTGGAGGTGAAAGCAGAACACCTGAGTGTTAACATACAGTTATCACACTGAGGTCATCTGCACCAAAACTGTCTATTTCAACTCTTTTTCATGATTGTTCTTAAGACTGGTAAATCCTAGGTGGTTTGTGATTTTTTAAAAAAGATATCTTCTTATTACACAGTGCAACAAGGGACAAATCACTCTACATCACTGGTTGCCTTGACACATTATCTTAATGTTTAAGGGAGTGGGACTTGCTAGAAATATCTGGAGAACTTTCAAAAACTACTGATGAGCAGCTCTCATCTTTGACCGTTCAATTCACCCAGAAGATGCATACGTGGGTTGTTCACAAAGGTCCTCCACTGATGTGAATAAAACACCATACTTGTGAAACACTGCTTTAGAAATATGTGGATACTCATAACAACATCACTTTGGCACCCCAAAGCCATAAAAGGGCAGTGACCTCCAAAATTTCCCTAAACATCATTTGGCTGTCACTGTCATCCCGTTGCTCATCGATTTGTTCGAGCAGGCACCAGTAACGTTTCTCTTTGAGAGACTTATTGTTACTGTTTTTAGCATATCCAATACGCACGGGTAGCTTACCAGGCTCTGCCATGCGGGCTCAATTCTCTCGGTAGCTTGCCGGGCTCTCTGAGAGGGGCAGAGGAATCGAACTCGAGTTGGCTGCGTGAAAGGCGAACACCCAACCGCTCTGCTATTGCTCCAGCCCATCATTTTGCTGTAAGAAGACAAATTCATTCAGCACTGATTAGATGTCAGTATAAGAAACAAACTTCTTCAGAGGGTAGAATAAATATTGTCAAGTGAGAAAACCATGGAATGATCAGGCAAGAGTTTCATGATGCCAAACTGGAATATTTAATTGGAAATTCTGGCACTAATCCATAACCGATAGAAACTGAAAAATGTAGTTATTAGTTACTTTGGATTTCAATATTTTATAATAAGTGAAAATGGACATACGTGTACTCAAATGGATAGCTCCCTGAAGTGACAAGATCTCAGTATAGCTAATAACATGTACCTGAGGCTCAAAATCACTATCCCTGAAACCTGTCAGCCTATTCCACCAAGCCCCACTCAGAGTGGAAGTCACCACCTGGTCAAATTCCACAACATAGGGGCCGGAGCGATAGCACAGCGGGTAGGGTGTTTGCCTTGCACGCGGCCGACCCGGGTTCAATCCCCGGCATCCCATATGGTCCCCCAAGCACCGCCAGGAGTAATTCCTGAGTGCAGAGCCAGGAGTAACCCCTGAGCATCGCTAGGTGTGACCCAAAAAGCAAAAAAAAAAAAAAAATTCCACAACATACTATGGAACCCTGGCTGCAAATGTGTAGCTTACTCCCTAATTACTTTATTACTTCATTAAATTGTTTTTTGTTTCTTTGGTTGGTTAAGGTTTGTGGCCATATTTGACAGTGCTCAGGGCTGACTCCCGGCTCTGTTTCAGGGATCACCCCTGGTGAGGCTCAAGGTACCATATGTGTTGCCAGAGATCAAAATCAGGCAACTTACAGCCTACTACAAGTTTCAAACAAAAAGGCGTGGTGGGCACATTCATGGGGGACTCGAACGTTTGGTGGCTGAGAGCTGCCACCCCAGGCCAGATAACAGGCGAAAGATCATCGGAACAGAGAAACAGGGACCCAAGCACCAGGCTGGTTGGTAGTCAGTTTATTTCTCTCTCCTCCCTGGTATCGTCCAATCTCTCCCCCTTTTTTGGGGGTGGGGAGTTTGGGTCACACCCGGAGATGCACAGGGGTTATTCCTGGCTTATGCACTCAGGAATCACTCCTGGCGGTGCTCGGAGGACCATATGGGATGCTGGGAATCGAACCCGGGTCTGCCGCATGCAAGGCAAACACCCTACTTGCCCTATTGCTCCAGCCCCCGATCTCTCCCTTTATGGCACAGTTGTATCATAGTTTTGGTCATAGTTCCAGTCATCAGAGTTCCATCATCCCAGTCTCCTCATAGAACTCAAAGTCCTCTTTGTTATATCTTCTTCCTAGTCTAAAAGTAGTCTCATAATCCTCTACTTCCGGTCATCATCATCATCTGGTTTTCCTTCTAGTCCCAGTCTCCAAAGTCTCAGTTCTCCTCCTCATCTTCAATGTCTCATTGTCGACCTTTTCTTCCTCAATGTCTAGTCCTCAGCATCTAGTCTTCAGCACCTAATCTTCAACATCTAGTTCCCAACATATTCAACATCTCATCCCCAGCATCCAGTCCTCATCATCTGGTCTTCAGCATATAGTCCCAACTTTCTCATCCCCAACATCTTGTCTTCAATGTCTTCAACATCTCCTTCTCAGCATCTCGTCCCCTCTTTCCCCTTACAGCATAGTTACATAGAAATCATGAAGGGTGAGGATACAAAGATGGGGTAGAACATTATCACAACAACAAAGAGAGGTAAAGCCATTGCTACAGGGGATTAACTCAAGGAGCAAATCTCATCTGAAGATTCAGCACTCCAGATTACTAGGAGATCCGCTCAAGGATGGGATTCCATGTATGGTGTATTGCTTTCTCCCTTCCTCAGCTAGTAAACCATTTAAACAGTCATAGTAAATTTACTTCTTATAATATTTCTAGCAATGTTATTTTGTATGAACACATTAAGAGATATATTAAGCTTAAAGTTTGGCTCTTCCTGGATGAGAGCCCGAGATGCCGCCCATGAATGGCCCCTCCGGCTACTTATTAAGCTCCTTAATGGTCATGATCCCAGAGACACACAAACGAATCTTGGAACCCAGCAGCTTTTGGCAGAAATACATCCAGATTTTTGCATTAGGCCACCTTAGGCCACCGGCACCAGGCCACCCCAGGGAAAAGGTGTTGTCCCTCGACCTATTGCCCCTGGCAGCTCGGCGGCCACCATCTTCAAAAGCCCATTGGACATTCCAGGTATGCGCCAGCAGTGATGAGACACACAGGGCCTCATAGGATATGGGGGAGCCGGTCCTTCTCCTCCCCCACCTCGACGAGACCCTGAGATGCCTCCCACAAATGGCCCCTCTGGCTACTTATTAAGCTCCTTAACAGTCATGATCCCAGAGACACACAAACGAATCTCAGAACCCAGCAACTTTTGGCAGAAATCTCTCCAGACTAAATTATTAAAATTTCAGAATTCCAAAATCACATGGCTGCAATAGCAGCTGCGTGACATCATATGCAATTCATAATCAGCAATAGAAAACAAATTGTCTAATGTTGCCGTTTTGGCAGGTCAAAGTGTTGGGGGAAAATTCCAAATAATAATGATGGGACTGGTATCAAAATATTGAATGTAATCAAAATAGAGAGAGAGTAATGTGGAAATTATCTGCCACACAGGTAGGGGTAGGGGTGGGATGGGGGGTATACTGGGTATTTGGTGGTGGAAAATGTGCACTGGTGAAGGGATGGTGTTTAATCATTGTATGACTGAGACTTAAGCCTGAAAACTTTGTAACTGTTTTCACGGTGATTCAATAAATAAATTTATTTTTTTTTTAAAAAGGTTGGCTCTTTCTGGGGACATCTCACTATATATTCCAGAACATAGTCCTCAAGCCAGGTTAGTCTTTCCTAACCCCAGCAGGGTCCTTACTCAGTGACTTCTTTTTGGGTCATGATAGAGTTTGTCCATGACTATGCTCTTAACATATAGTTAAGTATTATGGTGCTGGGCCTGTCCCACTTCAATGCCAGGGTAGCTCACAGCTTGCCCTGGGTCCATCCAGTCCCTCATCAGCACCCTGCTCTTGGAGTGCTAGGAACTAAAGGCAATTGAGGCTTAAACCAAGTAATAATAGTTACTCCTGGGCTTAAGCTGGGAATTATTTTGGAGTCAATTAATTCCCCTTTTACAAAGCATAGCATGAACTGTCTCCCTGTGTCTATACAAAAAAGACATTGCTAAATAAACTATGCAAATTACATAAAAGAAAAGAGAAAAGCAATGTAGGATTATTAGTGCTTGATGGAATTGGATGATGTGCCTCAGCTGCACTCTTGTACGAGGGGCTCTCGTAGCTTGCTGGGCTCTCTGAGAGGGACAGAGGAATCGAACCCAGGGTGGCTGTGTGCAAGGCAAACGCCCTACCCAATGTGCTATCGCTGCAGTCCTCTGCTATACTAGACTAATAAACCTTAAGCTCCCTTCAGGAGGAGCAAGGACAACCCAATGTTATCCAACATCCTACCTGCTGTACAATCTCTCCAGCCCCTTCAATATGTTTGAGTTTCTAATGGGAACATATTTTCAAGGGAGAGCAATTTGCACTAATCTTCAATAGCTGTAGCACTGTAGCACTGTCATCTCGTTGTTCATCGATTTGCTTGAGCGGGCACCAGTAACGTCTCCATTGTGAGACTTATTGTTACTGTTTTTGGCATATCGAATACACCACAAATAGCTTTCCAGGCTCTGCTGTGCAGACGGGATACTCTCGTAGCTTGCTGGGCTCTCTGAGAGGGAGGGAGGAATCAAACCCAGGGTGGCTGCCTGCAAGGCAAACGCCCTACCCACTGTGCTATCGCTCCAGTCCTCTGCCATACTAGACTATATAAATTCTATATCAGTATATTCAGGTTGCTTCTATGTGGTTTTTTGGTATTTTTCCTTTTTTCTCTTTGAATATGAGGTCAATCCCTGGGTTGAGTAACACCAGACATTCATCAATAACATAGTTAGTTACTGATGAAATCAAAAGGAACAAAGTGCCAAGGAGAAGGCTTAAAGGGCTCAAGCACATGCTTTGCATGTAGGAATTCTGGGTTTGATCCCTAGCCCCACATAAAACACACACACATACACACAAACATTCCATTCTGGGAGCAGCCATTGAGCACTGAGAAAGGAGCAGCCCCCAATCACTGATGGCAATGGCCCCAAAACCAGAAAAGTTTTGAGGGCACATGAAATAAAATATTTACTTATGTTTTACTCATGTATTGACTTACTTTGTCCCTCCTTTGATTGTAGATTCTGTTGCACACTTGTGAATTAGAAATGGGAGGTGGGTGGAGCAACAGTATAGCAGATATGGCACTTGCCATGCATACGGTTGATCTGGTTTCAATCCCTGGTACCCCATATGGTCCCCTGAGCACTGCCAGAATAGATCCCTAATTCAAAGAACATGACAACTAAGTGTAATTTATCACCTCTGAGTAAAACCTGAACCAAGGATGAGCATGGGAATACAGCTCTAAAGCTCATTATTGGGGGGCTAGGAAATAGGGCTGAAGTTAGGGTTCATGCCTACAAGACATGGGTTCATTTATCAGTACCTCCTGGTCCCCCAAGCATCTCCAAAAGCAACCTTGAAGAACCCCAAGCACTACCAGCTACGGCCCCGGGTGCCCCCACAACACCTGGGTGGCCTGTTTGCCACAAGTACCATGTCCAGCAACATCGCATCCTGGTCCCTTCAATGAATCACCATTTAAAAATATATTAAGAATATTTTAAAATTAAAAATTAAATTAAAAATTAAAAAATATTTAAAATATAAAATATTTTTTAAATATTTTATAATAGTTGCTGGCAGAAAGTTGCAGGTGTGATCTTAAGGCTTGCTAAGGTTTGGGAAGTCCCAAAAGTTTTTGTTGTTGGTGTTTTTTAAAGTCATTATCGGCCAGAGATGTAGTTCAGTGGTAGTGTACATACCCGGCATGCATGAGGCTTTGGTTCAATCCAAGGCACCCAAAAAATAAATGAACAAGCAAGGGCCATTACTGGGGTAATAGAGAAAAATCTCAAATGCCCCAAATATTAGATATTTCATCCATTCTCAATGTAATAACTGTACTGTAGCTTTGAAGAGCATCTTCTTTGGATATCCAAGTAGCTCTGCTCAAGTGAGAAATGTCAGAGGTGTCTGCAACCTCCTATTACACTGTTGAGGAGAAAATGTACATAGCTAATGATATAGCTAATGATCAAATATTTAGACTATCAGTTTTAGGGGTACCCCATAATTAGCCTGCCCTGAATGGCCATGTAAACTAATCTAACAAACCCAATCCCTGGCTAAACAATGTTACAAGAATAAATACGAACTTGTGCCCCCAGAACAAATCTATCCAGTTCTTAGTCTCCAAATCTACTCTTGTAATGATCATGTATCTTGACTGACACAGGTATTTGCAGAGGTGAGTGGCTCTCAAATTTATGTTTATGTTGCCAAAATAGTTATTACTGAGAAACAGTAGCTCAGAAAAAAAAAAGTCATTTCTGCAAGAGTCAAAGTAGAATACATGACTTCTTCTTGCTAAGAGATCCATACAAAGTCACATGGGGCAATGTGGTTAAGGAATCAGAGGTCTTACCCAGACTTTTTCTCATGCTGCTGTCTTTGGGTATTTAAGCAGAAAGAAATAGAAACTGCATGCTGAAAATGGCAGAGTCACAAGATATTGGTGCAGAAAGAAGATAAGATCTATTTCAGACTTTACTGAGTCACAAACTTCATCTTTGGAGAGCTATACATTTTGACAGTTGCTAATATGATGCTAACATAAATAATAGAGCTGGCTTGGTCACACCAGAAACAAATCCTTTGCTGATGCTGTTTTTAAAAGTTAGATCTGCGTGAGCTAAAACATGTATAATTTACAAATAAGAGACGTTATGAGATTGTATATTTTATAATAGTTGCAGTTTAGAAACAGAGTTTAAGAAAATATATTTTTAAAGAATAAGAATTTTTTTAATCTATGAAAATAATTTTTGAGCTTAGTAAGCAAAGTTAATCTGTTTTTCAAAATGAATGTTCAGTTTCACACTTTAAATTAACTGGAACTCAACTTGCCACTACAGTTCTACAAAAAATAATTGCTCATATTGGTCTTGCCACTACAGTTCTACAAAAAATAATTGCTCATATTGGTTCTCTCTGTGTTTTCACAGATTCATTCTAGTAAAGAAAAAGGGTTTATTAAACCTCAGTGATTCATATTTTAATGCCTTTTACCATAAGAGAAAGTCTTCTGAGATGAAAGCCTAAATACTAAAATTCAACAGACAACCAGTGAGATTCATTTCCTTAGGAGAGGATTCTACCCAGGACCCGGACAGGACAGTTGCTAGTGATACTTCAATGTCAGTAATGAGGGAGAGTTAGTAGCAGGAGACAGGGTCCTAGGGCCCATAGAACTCTGAACACTTAATTTTAAAATCTCCAAATTACCCAATAGCAATGTAAGGCAAGAAAGTCGTTAGCAGAAAAGAATACTTTATAGGCCAGCCTAGATTTGTCCACAGTTTCCCTTCTTAAATTAAAGAAACACTTGGCTTTAGATAAATTATCTCTCTGGGACTGATTTATCTCATTTACAAGTTATAAATAGGCATAGGTAATTTCTATTGCCTCTTCAGCTGCAAAGTTTCCTTCATGAAAGTTGATTATCTCCCCAAAATGACCTTTATAAGGTACTTGGTAGACTTAAACCCGAAGGATCATTGGCATCTAGGATATGGACCTAACATCCAATGGCTATGGTTCTTCAGTTATACCTGAAAAATTTAATGGCATCAAATTCAGGGACAGGTGACTATTATTTAACTTATATAACTGTGAGTTTGCAGGCCAATATTTCAGAAATATTGAAGTCATTGTAATGTGTACCCAACATTTTTTTCAATTTTCCATTTATATTTATTCAATAATTGGCCAAACTAGAAATTTTATTCAGGATCACATTAAAATAATAAATTAGGTACTTTCAGAATCTCTATTAATACTGTAGTTCACTAATATTGAAATAAGCCTAATAGGTAATTAAATAAGAGACAGATTATATCATATCTACTCATTTCCAGGCAAATTTTCAGGGTTATGAAGACTGAGTTTCGAACACAATGGACAAAGAATAGCAATCATTTTCACCCATAAAACTAGGCTTTCATTGGGGCTGGAGCAATAGCACAGTGGGTTGGGCATTTGCCTTGTAGGCGGCCAACCCAGGTTCGATCCCCAGCATCCCATATGGTTCGCTGAGCATTGCCAGGAGTAATTCCTGAGTGCAAAGCCAAGAGTAACCCCTGTGCATCGCCAGGTGTAACCCAAAAAGCAAACAAACAAACAAACAAAAAAACCCTAGGTCTTCATCATTTGATGAGACTAAAGTTGAGCACTGGGCTGGAGAGATAGTCCAATGGGTAAGATGCTTGCCTTGCATGCAATTAACCTGAGTTGGAGCCCCAGCACAACTTACAGTACTCTGAGCATCACCAGGAGTGATCCCTTTGTTCTTTGCTGAGCGTAGCCCATAAAACACAGAAAGCAAGCAAGAAAGAAAGCAAGAAAGAGAGAAAAAGAAAGAAAGAAAGAAAGAAAGAAAGAAAGAAAGAAAGAAAGAAAGAAAGAAAGAAAGAAAGAAAGAAAGAAAGAAAGAAAGAAAGAAAGAAAGAAAGAAAGAAAGAAAGAAAGAAAGAAAGAAAGAAAGAAAGAAAGAAAGAAAGAAAGAAAGAAAGAAAGAAAGAAAGAAAGAAAGAAAGAAAGAAAGAAAGAAAGAAAGAAAGAAAGAAAGAAAGAAGAAAGAAGGAAGGAAGGAAGGAAGGAAGGAAGGAAGGAAGGAAGGAAGGAAGGAAGGAAGGAAGGAAGGAAGGAAGGAAGGAAGGAAGGGAGAGAGAGAGAGAAAGAAAGAAAAAGAAAGGAAGAAAGAAAGAAAGAAAGAAAGAAAGAAAGAAAGAAAGAAAGAAAGAAAGAAAGAAAGAAGGAAGGAAGGAAGGAAGGAAGGAAGGAAGGAAGGAAGGAAGGAAGGAAGGAAGGAAGGAAGGAAGGAAGGAAGGAAAGAAAGAAAGAAAGAAAGAAAGAAAGAAAGAAAGAAAGAAAGAAAGAAAGAAAGAAAGAAAGAAAGAAAGAAAGAAAGAAAGAAAGAAAGAAAAAGAGGGAAGGAAGGAAAGAAGGAAGCTGAGCACTGTCATAGGAACAAAAAAATCAATAATAAAACATCCATTAATAGTAACTTCTAGAGATTGTTACAAGCTTTCATGTTTGGGTTACAATCACACAATGTTCAAACACCCATCCCTCCACCAGTGCACATTCCCCGGTATACCCCCCTTCCGACCACCCCCCCCCCCGCTTCATGGCAGACAATATTCTCCAAACTCTCTACTTCAGGGCATTATGGCTTGCAACACAGACACTGAGAGTTTTGGTCATCATGTTTGGTCCATAATCTACTTTCGGCACACATCTCACATCCCAACTGATTCCTCCAGCCATCATTTTCTTAGTGATCCCTTCTCTATTCCATCTGCCTTCTCCCCTCCACTCATGAAGCAGACTTCCAGCTATGGGGCAATCCTACTGGCCCTTGTATCTACTGTCCTTGTGTGTCAGCCTCATGTGATGTTATTCTATACTCCACAAATGAGTGCAGTCCTTCTATGTCTGTCCCTCTCTTTCTGACTCATTTCTCTTAGCATGATACTCTCCATGCCTATATGTTTATAAACAAATTTCAGGAATTCATCTCTCCTAACAGCTGCATAGTATTACATTATGTAGATGTACCAAAGTTTCTTTAACCAGTCATCTGTTCTAAGGTACTTGGGTTGTTTCCCAATTTTGGCTATTGTGGACAGTGCTACAATGAATATATAGGTACAGATGTCATTTCTACTGTGCTTTTGAGGCATACCACGTGTGCACCCCAAGCTGCAACGTTCCGGGCGCCCTCTGCTCAAAACTTGTAGAATTTTAAGACCTCAGAATACTTGTAGAGAAAGGATTCAAATACACGAGGATTTGAAATCAGTAGTTAAGCCATATCTTCAAAGCCTTCAAACAACAGTTCAGAATGCAAACTATGACAGACCTTTGATTTCTAAAACTTTACCAGACTCTGTACCAAGACCCATAAATCATTTCTGAGTAACAATAGTGTAAGATGAATCTTCTGAAATAACCCGGGACTGCTCTTTAACAGCTAATTAAAACTAGGGAGTAGAGGCAGCTATTTTATCATACACAACAGTGTGGCTATGATCATCCCACAGTAAATGATTTTACTTCAGTAATAACCACAATCCAACATTCAGTTAGCAATTACCACATCAGACTTTATCTACTGGTAACAACTGGTTTGGAAGATATTGCTGCACATGCATTAATTTCATGGTGCTAATAAAGTTCCCTGTTATAAAATGCAAAAACATATTAACCTGTCTAATGCAATAGAAGAAACATATATATCTTTCTTGCAAAATGATGCTATATCAGCATTTCATTTCTATTTCAAACTTTAAGTGGGCAAAATATATTAGAGGAACAGAAAGTAACAAGCAATAATTTGCAGTGAATGCTGTAACATAAGTGCCAACAAATTTCCTGTGAGTAATTGCACTTATTGTAATTTATCCACATTCTATTACCTTAGTGTTTGCATATCAATGAAAGATAGCTTGTTTTCAAACATTTGAACACTTGTAACAGAAGAACCATATGCATTGTGTCTTCCGCAAGATCAATGGAGGTCACTGCAGACTCCAGTTAAATTCCTGGGAATACTGAGCAAGAATGGACTGATGGAAACATTTAATAAAGATGTAGATGTGACTAATGATGACAAGCTACTATCCCCAGGATACAATCTCTGGCATCCAGTGTGAAATCTGCAAAGACATGTGAGTAAAAGAAAGAAGCTCTATTGTCTTCCAAGTGTAATTCCTATGTTGTTCATGGTTTCAGCACCCATCCTGAATTTTCTTGTCCCTCCCTCCATCTCTTTTCCCACCTGAGCATGCTGACAACCCTTGTTTATCTCTTAGAGAGGAATCCAAAGCAAGGATGCCTCATTTGCCCTTATTACACCACACCTCACCTTCACTGAACCCCCTGTGCTAATATTTACAATACACTTAGCTTTTTCTATTTCTTCCTCCCCCATGCACTACTATTATCAGAATTTAAATGTGAAGATGCTATAATTTAATTTCCATTAAAATCCAAGAGGAGAAAAATGAATCATAGATGTGACATTTGCAGTCCCATCTCCAGAGACTCATCTACCATCTTCACCTCTTAACTGAAGCTGGTGCCACCAACTCTGAAAGCCTGGTTGTCTGCCTTGGATAAAAACAACCCAAGTGCCTGTGACTGAATTAAACCTGGAGTGTTTGAAAATAGTGAAACTCTCAGAGACCAAGAGTAGAATTGTGATGGTCAGAAACTGGAGGTGCTTAGGGGCAGTGGGAGTTCTCAAGTCAAAGGGTACAAACTTCTAGTTCTGAGATGAATCTGTTCTGGGCATGTAGGGGTATGTAGTAAAGCATATATAGTGATCATTGTTAATAATATTATATTCTTGAAAGTTGCTGCTTTCAAAAGAAACAATGCAAAATGAACCGCGGAATAAAACCTGGAGCAAACTAAGAATACTATCCACCTTCCTCTGAGTGCCTGTGCTCAAAACCCCCACAAAAGCCAGGTGAACACATCTGTCTTCAAGGGCCCTGAGACAGGTGAAAGAAGACGCGGTAAAAGCCAGAGCCTGTTCCTGCACCTGAGGGGGTATCAGCACCACCCAGGCAGGTGCACTTTGCTCTCTCCTGGAAAATGCTGCATTCGTTTATACCTAGAGCCCTGACTGAAGGCCTGGCAAACAGGACCTGGGAATCTGCGGGATTTATAGACTGAAAGTATGCACACAGCAGCAGCACTGAGTTCATTCAGGAAACAAATGTGCTGTGGCTGCAAAGTGGAAGGCCAACGTGGGGCCCCCGAGCTTGGCAGAAACTGAAGGGAACCCAGCTCTAAATCTGGACAAATACCCTTAGTGGCCTGACAAAGATTGTGAGAACAGAGGCAACTTCAATACGGTGATGGCAGGAAAGGCAGCTGGTTGGAAAGCTGGCTCTCCGACAATTGGTTTTAAGGTGTCTGGAGTGACACAGAAACCAAAGCTTGGCTTGTCCCTTGCTCCCCTCACCCTTCCCTGACCCAGGGAGCTATCTCCACAGCTATCTCCACAAGACACAACTTTATGGTGGGAGTGGGGCCTCATAGTGAAACAAAAATCTGATAACAAATTCATCTTTCATTCAAAATAACCCTGTGTAATTCATAATAAATGCTTTTTTAAAAAAATTATTCTTTTATTGAATTACCATGTGGAAAGTTACAAAGCTTTCAGGTTTAAGTCTCAGGTATACAATGCTCGAACACCCATCCCTTCACCAGTGCACATATTCCACCACCAAGAATCACAGTATACCTCTCCCCACCCCCCACCTCCCCAGCCCCCCACCCCGCCTGTGTAACTGATAAATTTCAGTTTACTTTCACTTTACTTTGATTGAATTCAATATTTCAACAAAAAACTCACTATTATTGATTTGGAGTTTCTCCCTCCTAAAGTCGACCTGCTGAAAAGAAAGCATTCGATAATTTGTTTTCCATTGCTGAGAATGAAGAGATATGAGGTCGAGAGGCCACACTAGCAGCTGCACGGGTTTGGCATAATAAATGCTTTTAACATGTTCTGTCTAGCCCAAATTTAACTGATTATCTAAAGATCATGTTCTCCGCTCACTGCAGGTTCACACTCACAAAGCAATAAGTGTGTGGAAAGAAGAAGGCAGGGACAGCAGTGCACAAGGTGGGGGAGACAATTGTCAAAAAACTTCATTTACTCCACCCCACACACTTAGCCCTACTCTGGGCTTTCATACTTTAATTCTGGAATCCATTTAATGTTTATGGTCTCCACGTTTTAATGGTTCTTCTGAAGAAAGCTTTCTTCACCTAGTAATATGCATTATAGTTTCTCTTCTCGGAACAGTGGTTCTTAAGAAAGCCAAGTGGTTTTATGTAAGACACATGTGGTTCAAATGGAAACTTGTCAGTGGATTTGGATAAGACTTTTGTGTTTTGGGATGTATACATGAATGAGCTTGATGAGTTATGAGCAGACTACCTGTCCACTCTTTATCTGAATGGAGAGAAAAGACATAAAAACACCGAAACTAAAAATTTCTTATCAGAGTATCCTAATATTTCTCTTTTTATTTCTAATAGACTATTATTTTGAAACCATATCTCATGAACTCTTAATTTGCCTACATTTTTGGTGAATCCAGGAAAAAATACCTGCAAAAGTAACAACAATAAACTTCCACAATACCCAGATAAGGGTTTAATACCCAGGATATATAAGACACTAGTGGAACTTCACAAGGAAAAATAACCTCTAACCCCATCAAGAAATAGGGAGAGGAAATGAACAAAAAAATGGAGTTTTGAGAAATTTCCTCAAAAAAGAAATACAAATGGCCAAAAGGCACATGAAAAAAAGGCTCCATGTCACTAATCATCAGGGAGATTCAAATCAAAGCAACAATGAGATATTATCTTACACCACAGAGACTGGCACACATCAAAAAGAACAAGAACAACCAGTGCTGATGCGGATATTGGGGAGAAAGGGACTCTCATTCATTGTTGGTAGGACTGCCAACTGATCCAGCCTATCTGGAAAACAATATAGGCATTCTTTTGAAAACTAGAAATTGAACTTCCATTTGACCCAGGAATACCACTTCTGGGAATATAACCCAGGGGTGCAAAAAAACACAGTAGAAAAGACATATGCACTTGTATGTTTATTGCAGTACTGTTCACAATAGCCAGAATCTGGAAACAACCCAAGTGCCTGAGAACAGACGTCTGGTTAAAGAAATATGGTACATCTATACAATGGAATATTATGCAGCAGTTAGGAAAAAAATGAACTCATTAAATTGCTTATAACTGGATGGAATTGGAGAGTATCTTGCTAGGTGAAGTGAGTCAGAAGAAGACGGACATACATAGAATGACTGCACTCATTTGTGGAATATAAAATAACATAATATGAGACTAACACTCCAATGACAGTAGAGACAAGGGCCAGGTAGATTGCTCCACAGTTGAAAGCTTGCCTCAAGTTCTGGGGGAGAAGGCAGTTGGGATGGAGAAGGAATCACTAAGTCAATGATGACTGGAGGGATAGGTTAGGATGGGAGATGTGAGCTGAAATAGACAAAGAACCAAATATGATGGTCTCTCAGTATCTGCACTGCAAACTATAATGCCCCAAAGTAGACAGAAAGGAAAAAATTGCCTTCCAGAGAGGCAGGGTATGGGTGGAGTGGGGTGGTGGGAGGGATTCTGGGGACACTGGTGGTGGAAAAGGTACACTGGTGGAGGGATGGGTGTTTAATTTTTGTATGATGGAAACACAATCGTGAAAGTTTTGGAACTGTACCTCATGATGATTAAATTTTTAAATAATAATTTTAAAAAACCTTCTAGACCAATTATTCTGTAACACAAATAAGAGTAATTTTCCTCCCAATGGGCTGGAGCAATAGCACAGCAGGTAGGGCATTTGCCTTGCATGCCGCTGACCCAGGTTTGATTCCTCCACCCCTCTCAGAGAGCCCGGCAAGCTACCGAGAGTATCTAGCCCACATGGCAGAGCCTGCCAAGCTACCCGTGGCATATTCTATATGCCAAAATCAGTAACAACAAGTCTCACAATGGAGACGTTACTGGTGCCCACTCGAGCAAATCGATGTACAACGGGATAACAGTGACAGTGACAGTTTCCTCCCAATTTTCTCAAGTTCATTTTTTCTTTCTGACATCTCCCACACCATTATCACAAAGAGACTCTGACAAAAGCATGTGTGGTCACCCTGCCTTGCCTTCTGAGAGGACTGAGATTCTTCAGATCTCAAGCAAAAGGGCAGGGCCAAATCCATCATATCAAGTCCTTCTGAGAAGAGCTACAAAGCTGTCTTTTCTAACTGTACTTTGTCAACTATATTTAATTATACCACATCTCATAAAGACAGGGCTCTTTTGCTCATTTTAGAATATGCCAATATTCCAAATAAAATTCCTACTTTTAGATGCCCACATGGCCACTCAATAGACTAAACTTTACGCAGTGACATTGTTTTAAGATAGCAGGTAATAAACACAGTAAACAACTTTTCAAATAAGAATTATTTTCACTGCATTTCTATACTTTCTGTCTTGTCTCAGGTAAGTTTTCAAAACTATGTGTAAAAAACCATGGTCTAGGCCCCCTTTGATACTAAGTTAGCATATAATTTAACTCTTATATAAGTAGGTCTCTGACATTTGCCCACAGGAAATGACTATAAAGATATTTCATCATCCATGTATCCCTTCCGATATTCAAGGCAGTGAAATTTCTAGGCATAAATGATACAGGCAGACACATGGGGGTCTAGTAGTAAGTTTTTCAGGAAATATGAAAATTAAGAAAATATTGACTAGCCCTGACGTAGCTCAAAGGCATGAAGGCCTCATCCTTTGGAATGCAAATACTGAGCTCTTCTGAGAAGAAGAAACTGAGGCAACACTCAGATGCTGAAACTGAGGAACCACCAAAAGAAGAATGAACCTTCTTAGAGAAGGGTGGGCCCCGTAGAAAAGGAGAAACTTCAAGAGAGCATAAAGATTATAATAAAATTATGAAAGGACTGTCAAGACAAATACTTTTTCTTTGTGACAACACCCAGATTTATTTTTTTTATATACAGAGAACTTCAGGCCAAGACAGCTTGGAAGAAGCCCAACTGTAAAACCAACTTTGTAAAGGCAGGCAGAACTCATTCACCATCCTGTAGATTGACCTATATCTAAACTTGAGATAAGTACTGTTGGCTTTTCCCCTCTGGAGAAGACTGTATTCCCTATTGAAAACATACCTCTCTCTCTCTCTCTCTCTCCTCATAAGGAAACATCTCTAAATAATACTAAATCTATTTTTACTTCACTGTAAACTTTGTCTCTTCAGAATCTCTGGGGTCTATTGTCAAAAACAGAACACATACATTGACACATATCCTTATGTAGATATGCATATGTGTTAAATGAGCATAGACATGCAAAGTGAGAACAGCATTCAACATTTCCTCCTAACCTCTTCTATATTCTTATGTAACAGGAATACTTTCCAAGAAATGTGTCATTAAGTAATTTTGTTATCATGTGGGCAGTGTGAGTAGATTAGGACCTACTGACCAAAGCCTGAATGGTGAATGTTGTAGTATATGTAAGTAGTCACCATAGTACACATTGACCATCGTCGACAAAAGCATTGTTTTTGCAATGTACACTATCACTGTATCACTGTCATCCCATTGTTCATCGATTTACTCAAGCGGGCACCAGTAATGTCTCTATTTTTCCCAGCCCTGAGATTTTAGCAGCCTCTCCTTACTCATCTTTCCCAATGATTGGAGGCTCTTTCAGGGTCAAGGGAATGAGACCTATGTTACTGTTTTTGGCATATCAAATACACTGGGTAGCTTGCCAGATTCGGCCCATGCAGGTGGAATACTCTTGGTAGCTTGCTGGGCTCTCCGAGAGGCATATATATATATATATATATATATATATATATATATATATATATATAATTTGTTGCCTACTGTCTGAACTCCATCAAATATGGTGTGGTAATTATGGAAAATGGGTAGGGAGTGTCATATAATGTGTCCGGAAAGTGGCGGCAGTTGGATAGTGGAGGTCAGCTGCCAGGGCTGTGTCCCTTGGGCCGGGGAGGGTTCTCACCCCCTCCCCTCTGGGGCACCCCGAGTGTAAACAGCCTGGCACAGAGTCCGGTGGCATGACTATGGGGGTCTCATTTTATACTGTCGCCTGGGAGGAGCAGCTATTGAGATCTGGAGGGTGGCCAATGAGGAGATTATGTGGTGCCAGCAGGGTGTGGCAGGGTGTGGCTTATGGGTGTGATCCCTGGGTCAACGGAGACTGGGGGATAGCAGGCAGAGGATCTCTGCTTCTGGGTCCCAGGTTCCATTGAGTCCAGAGTCCAAGGTCACAAAGTTCCACATTATCTGGGTCCTGTGGGACTTCATTCACGAGTGAGGCTTGGCTGGAGGGTCTGGAAAATGGCCTGGGGTGTGGCAGCAGTTGGGTAGTGGAGGTCAGCTGCCACTGGGGCTGGGTCCCTTGGGGCGGGGAGGGTTCTCACCCACCCCCTCTGGGGCGCCCTGAGTGAAAACAGCCTGGAGCAGAGTCCCAGGAGTCTCCGGGACTCCGCACCAGGCAATACACACTAACGACTTGTAAATGTGCGTTGCCTATGATACATTTTATTTTTTAAATAGGACCATACCGACCATACCTGCTGCACTTGGTCCTGGGACCACTCTCTGCAAACTCAGCTTGTGCCTGAACAGCCAATTGTGCTGAGGTAAGTGGAGTTCATAGGTCACCAGGGCTATACCTGAACATGTGGGGCTAGAGGTAGATATACAGTACTGGGCACCAAATTTAGCTTTTTGGTGGGAGGGTTACACCCAGCGATGCATAGGGGTTACTCCTGACTCATGCACTCAGGAATTACTCCTGGCAGTGCTTGGGTGACCATATGGGATGCTGGGAATCGAACCCGGGTCGACTGCGTGCAAGGCAAACGCCCTACCCTCTGTGCTATCTCTCCAGCCCCTGGGCACCAAATTTAGGGCCTTACACATGTGAGGCACATACTCTACCACTTGAGCTATCTCCTGGATCCTGAACTACCATTAACAATAACTGGAGGAAGCATTGAAATAAGCATGTTTTTCATACAGACATTCTTATCTAATACCTAAAACTCTGTGCATATGTGTCTTAACATCACCATGCTACAGAGGAGTAATTGAAGCATACAATACTGCCAGGTCACACAGGTGGTCAAAAATACCACTCATACTCCTTCTGCCTTGAGCACCCAAGTTCTAACCTGCCCCAAAGAAAAGGAGCAAAACCACAGGCTGCTGCATACTGACTGCAAAGAAATAAGTACATGGCCTAAATAAATAAATATATATCATGAAGATGATTTATATATTCAGAATGAATAATGTGTTGAATGTCAAAAGAGTTTTTGCTTCTTCGGTAATATAAACACATAAATTTTTTATTAAAACTTAATTTTGGACAACACTAATGGCCAATTATAAAATACTCAAAACTTAAATCAACTCAGCATCTAGCCCATTATCAAGAAAGAAGCTGCTTATGAATTCTGATTCTGGCAATTAAGGACAAGTGTATTTTCTAAAGAGAAGGTTATTTTGACTTTGATAAGTATATTGCTCACTGTCCGGTCATAAAAGGCAAGAGCTGGAGATGAATAACAGAATATTTTGTCCTTCACTTCTGCCAGGATGGCTGGACTTCCCTGGTTGTAAATTTCCCCATATTTGGTGGCCCCGATGTCAACAGCAAAATGATGCATAATAAACACAACAATACATTATGTGCCACTTCTTGATTTGGTGCCGAGTCAGAGGAAGAAAGAGTGTACACTGTTTCTTCTCAGTGAGTTTTTGAAATAATACGCAGGAAGTCTGTAGTAGAAAGATCTAAAGAGGAAAATTGAAGCTTGTTTTTCATCCCTCTGTCTCTAAATTATCCTTTGAAATTGACAATCTCGGGTGACATGATCCCAATACCATCATCACTGGGCTGATATCAGGGAGAGCAGGATATACGGGCTTTCATCTAGCCAGGAAAAAGGAAACAGAGTTTATTTTTGAACAGGAAGGACAAAAGATATTTGATGAAAGCCAGAGAAATGAGCTACCTGGCATAAAGGAGATAATGGAATGGGTTTGAGAAATAATGCAAAAACCTAAAAATGATATTTCAGTAAGGTTTTTAATTGTTCTACTTTGTCCAGAATCATTTTTCCAAAGTTGAAAAATATTCCTTTAGAGTGAAAAGAGAAACTATTCCAAAGGCTGCACCTATGCAATGTTTCTTTACCAATGAGGAAAATGGAGCTATGAAAAGGAATGATGGAAGATACACATGAAACTGCACCTTTGTAGGATATCATTGGCTTGTTCTTTCTCTTCCACCCTTTCTCCTCTGCCAGCAAGGAGCTTAGATTTACTGAGTAATGCCCATCACAATGCTCTGGAAGCACTCCTATTTCCTTAATATTCATCTTTAACTTCTCCTTTGTGCTCTGCTTCCCCTATCTGTTAATCATTCATTTCTACTAACCAGAACCTGTGACTTATAAAGTCAAATTCTTCAGAGACTTCTGAATTTGTATTTGTAAGTGAAATATTGCTTTTCTCTTTTCCTTATGTTCTTTTGCATAGTTTACTTTAGAGCAATGTCCTTTTTTGTATAGACAGAGGCAGATAGTTATGCTGTGCCTTTATAACTTGGGGAACTCTGAATAATATTTACTCCAGAGCATCTGGCATATTTACTCGACTTAAGCCTTAGTTGCCCTTAGTTCCTAGCACCCCAGAAACAGGGTCCCAAAGAAGGGACTGGATAGACACAGGGCAAGCTGTAAGCTGCCCCAGCATCGAAATGGGACATGCCAAGTGCTATAAAACTTATAGTAAGTCAAGAGCACAGTCCTGGACAAATTCTGTCATGACCCAAAGAAAAGTGACTGGAGAAGAACCCTGCAAGGGCTTGGAAGGACGAATCTTGAATGAGGACTATTGTCTGGGATCTACAGTGAGATGTTCCTAGGAAAGTCACCCTTTAAGCTTAGTTTCTCTCTTACTGTGTCCATATAAAATGACTAGAAAGATTATTAAGAAGTAAATTTAAGGGCTGGAGCGATAGCATAGAGGATAGGGTGTTTGCCTTGTATGCGGCCAACCGGAGTTCGATTCCCAGTATCCAATATAGTCCCCCGAGCACCCTCAGGAGTAACTTCTGAGTGCATGAGCCATGAGTAACCCCTGTGCATCACAGGGTGTGACCCAAAATGCAAAAAAACGAGAGAGAGAGAGAGAGAGAGAGAGAGAGAAGAAAGTAAATTATGGACTAAGGAAAGAGAAATATGCCCTTAGATGAAATTCTGTCCTTGAGCAACATAAGATCTTTGTTTTAGAAAAGCCTCCCCTTCCCTGGAAGGAGAGGCTTCCATATATTGATTGTGCTATCTCACCTATGTGTAATTGCTACCTCCAACCCTTGGTGATTGTTCCATAAAACTAAAGCTCTGAGAGTGGGCTGGAGGAGAAGGAATATGGCAGTGAGTGAGACTGGAAGGACACAGAGAAAGACTAGACTGGATTAAACGAAAATTGATCACCAACCAGCCTGCTTCCCCTCCTTCTTTTATCCATCACTGTGGGCCATTGACCATGGCCATCGGCCATCGGGGTGGGAAAGTGGCCTGACCACTGAATACAGAAAGCGCATCTCCATATTTTTGAATATTTTTGAATACACATACCTTCCTCTGGCAACTTAAGAATCAAAGATGATTACTGCTAGCAGCAACCTCCTAAATCTGGCCTACCTGATCCACCCTAACATTTTATAGACAACTTGAAATTTTGAAGTGACTTACCCATGGCCAACCTTGTGATTGTATTCTTTTATTGTCTAAGAAATACAAATGGAAGAGAACAAAATAAGTCATGTTACAAATTACCCAGAGATAATTTGTAATGAAAATGGTGGCAATCATAGTGCCTAAATTCCCTTATCTACCAAGGCATATCATTCGAAGCCCACGAAATATGTAGACACAGTGTTTTCTTGATAAGGATTATTTTTGAAAACTCAGAAATTTCTTTCAGGGATATTTGTTTTCATCAGTCTTGTTTAGAGTTTCTAATCTAGTTGTTCTCAGAAAGGAGAGTTAAAAAATAATAATACTTGCATCAGTTAATTAAATATGGTTAATTTCTACATTCTGTACTCTTATTTTTTATCCCAAATTCTAAAATATGACCCTGCAGTTTTCTAGGGGAAAAATAGAAATGGTTATGCCTGAGTTGTTTGCATCCTCCCCAATTCAGTGTCTCAGAAGCTGAAGCATATTTCTAAGACTCCAGATGACATCCATCGGTCACGGAGAGAAGCTCCAGTTTACAAGATTGCCTCTTCAAGGCCATCCTCCCTCTAGGTGGTCCTTAGAAACAGGAATGGATTTCAAACCAGCCAAAGGCTTTACACGTTCCCTTACATCTTAGACCTTCACCCAGGATATGTCAAAGTGAAATTTAAAATGTAAAAGTCCCCCTCACTGACAACCAAGTTTCATCTAATCTTCCCTGCTTTCCCACCATAAAACTTCTCCACAAAGTAAAGTTTAGCAGCATCTTTTTTTCTCTGAGGCCTAACTCACAATGACCTGGTATCTAGAAACTGCTCAAAATTAAACTACTGTGGATCAATGCTAGTCACTACCTTACAGAACTTTAATTCACATTTCCCAAAACAGAATAGTGAAGCTAGTCAACATTCTAACTTCCCTCTGGATCAGTTACCCTTCTTAGCTTCTGTAAAACTTGATTGATTGTGATGGTTCTTACCAAGAAGTATGAATCCTCAGACAAAACGTTTTCTCTGAGCCCCATTCCCGACTCCAGTGCATCCAAATAACAGGGGGTGGAAAGAAAATCAAACAAACTGTTATACCCATTGACACACCGCACAGAGTGCTTATATGCACCCAGGAAGATGCAGTCCCTCCCGAATTCCCTGCATGCTGCTGGGTATGGGAAGCAAGGTTTGTGTCTTTCCTATCACCAGTGGCTGGAGCATCTCTCTCTGTCCAAACAGTAGGCTCCCAGAATTCCTCAGCATCAACAACAGAAAAACTTTTCTAAAAAAGTGAAAAAGACAAAAAATGTCCCCCTAAGATGGAAGCCTCTTCTTGCTACAAAAAGATAAGAATTGTCAAGGTATCAAAAGGCTCCAGCAGAAATGTGAGCCCAAAGAAGGCTACTAGCTGAAGGGACTCACACTGTCCAAAGTAAAACTGGCAGAAAAATAGTACAGTGGGTAGGGCACTTGTCTTGCATGTGGGCCAATCCAGGTTAGATTCCCAGCATCCTCTATGGTCCCCTCAAACACTGCCAGAGTAATTCCTGAGTGCAGAACCAAGAGTAACCCCTGAGTATCACTGGAGTCAGCTCACCTTCACTGAGGCTGCAGGCAGTAAAATTATACCTTGTTTTTAGAAAAGTTAAAAGTAATAGAACTGACCTATAATTATACTATTTATCACTACTGCGAATGTGAGCAGGCAGAGTGATAGCACAGCAGGTCGGTGTTTGCCTTGCACTCAGCCGACCCAGGTTCGATTTCTTCATCCCTTTCAGAGAACCTGGCAAGCTACCGAGAGAATCCCGCCCGCACAACAGAGCCTGGCAAACTACCCATGACGTAGTCCATATGCCAAAAACAGTAACAAATCTCACAATGGAGACGTTACTGATGCCTGCTCTTGCAAATCGATAAACAATGGGAGAACAATGCTACAATGCAACAGTGCAAATGTGAGCAATTCAGAACAATGTCAGGACACAGTAAATATCCCTTACTGTGTGCCCCCCACTCCCACCCCAAGAAAAACCCACAAGACCAGTGTGAGTTGGTTATAAAAGGAGAGAAAAAAGGTGGGCCCCCAATTCCAGGTAAAGAAATTCAACTTTCCAGAGAAAAAAAGCACCTTTAACCTACCCTTCAAACACACACTTCTCCTTTATATTATAGAAGAGAGAATAAGAACGAGCAACCCATGTCCTCTTGTGGGTGAATATGCTTCCCAACTGTGCACTCTTATTCCCATCATTCTTTTCCTCTTTTATTACATTCCTTTTCTATTGATCCCAAGAACCAGTTACCGCCTTAACAAAAGCAGTGAGTCAAAGGAACAAGCCATTTTACTCTTACCAATTTTGAATTGACCATTACATAGTGGAACCAAACTGTGTAGAAGATAGAGATCACACCTTCCAAATGCCAGAGTGAAGAGACCTCGGCCTGTCTTCAAGGATTTTGCAATCTAGAGAGTAAGGCTTAAACTAACACACACCTAACTAGATAAAGCCATAAGCCAATAGCCAAATTAACATAGAAAGGGAAGTTATAAAGAGGAATGACTTTTTCTATTTTCAAGTAATTATTCCAAGTGAATGTTATCACGTTCAAAAGACTGTCATGTGGCCAACACATTGCAATCACAAAGCTTTGAAAACTCTTTTTATAATTGCATTTGAACAGGTACAGATGAAAGGGGACAAACGGGAGAAAGCAAGGGATACTTACTGTGCCCTGACATTGTTCTGAATTGCTCAAGTTTTCAGTAGTGATAAATAGTCTAATTAAAGGTCAGTTCTATTTTAACTTTTCTTAAACCAAGGTATTATCTTACTGCCTGCAGCATCAGTGAAGGTGAGATGACTTCACATGCCCAACTCCCAGCCAGTCTTTTAATGCAACCACTTCTGAGATGCAAAAATCAGCAGCTTTCAGCCTTTTAACCCTACTGACCCACACTGTTCCAAGGTCCTGTCCAGTATTACTTTTTGCAGCAGATGTAGACAGACTCCAGGAGTAGAAAAAAATGATCACTCAGAGCAGTACTGCTATAGGAGTGAGAACAACTATGGTACAGTTCTCATATGCTTTACGCGAATGCAATTCCACCAGGAGAATCATTAGATGTTTTAGCAAAGAAAAAATTATTGAGGTAGTCATGCAATCTCCTCTATTAGTCCTTTATTAGGCAGGGTGTGAACAACCAGCCAAGAAATCTCAGCAGGACAACAAAACGAAAGTTCATTTCTCATCCATAGTATAATTTTAATGTGTATTATTAGAAGAATCTTGTTAATTGTCGTATCTCACTGACCTAGATATTATAAGCTCCATTTCACATTCATGATGGCAGTACTAATGAAATCTTCTAAAGCTCTTCCCTGCAAGTAACCGTCATCTCTGCCTACATTTAATTGTCCACAATGAATCACATGGCATGTCTGATTTCCAAGGAAATGAATGGAAAAGCCATTTTGTTAAGAGACCAACCATAGTCATATATCTCCTTTGAGATCACTTGAATAAGTTGATACCTCTTGGCCTTATAAACTATGGAAAGTTAGTTTTCAGAAAACTACCCTGATTTATTGCTTTTACTGCAAAAGTGTCCATATGGCAGAGCCTGGCAAGCTACCCATGGCGTACTCGATACGCCAAAAACAGTAACAACATGTCTCATAATGGAGACGTTACTGGTGCCCGCGCGAGCAAACTGATGGACAATGGGACGACAGTGCTACATTGCTACTGCAAAGGTGTGATTCAGAACTGAAGCAGTGGAAGTGATCCTAATGCTAGTTAGTCACTTTGTGGCACAATAGCTTTACCACAGCCATCAGTGTGATAGAAGGGGATTGCTGAGTTTTGTATCACAGCAAATAAAAAATGGGAAGAAAGTTGACATTCCAGGGAAACTTGGACATGCCAGGACTGCTTTAGAAACTTACCCATGGAATCTCACTTGTCAATCCCAACAACCTAAAGGACAAGTTTTATTACCTTCTTTTAACAAATGAGAGAAAGGGACTTTTTAAGAATCTATAACAGAATACACCAACTAATGTTATGGGGAGCACACTAATTCCAGAGTCCATGGAGTGAGCCATACAAGTTCAACCCACACAAATTCCCTTACAACTTGATCTACATTCTTCTTACAACCTTCCTAATGAGGCAATTAATTTCTTAAAGGAGAACATGCTAAGTCACTTAAGGACAAGAGCATAATAGCGTCATGTGAGACCATAACAGAAATTACATGGTGGGTGCTCAAGGAAATACCTGTTGTGAATACAAGTTCTAAGTCACAGCTATTCCCCAAAGTATATCCTCATTCCTTTTTCCTCCTAGCAAAAGAAAAAGGATTGACAAAAAAAAAAAAGTTTCTTTAGTGATTCTCAAGAAAGGCAAAGTGTCAACATTTTCTCTTATCAAGGATGTTCTCTAAATGAGAAAATGGAGAGCAGTTTCCACAACACTGGCCTGAATGCGGAGATAATGGTCAGTACAGCTCTGGGAGTTATGTCGTTCCCACTCAGAACAAGCTCTTGACAGGGGCACGCTTGTCAGGGAAACAGAGAAAAGCTCATTTTTTTGAGGACACAACACACAGCTTCACAGTTCATACTCCACTTAATCCCGGAGATAAATTCTCAAGTTTTCCTAAACATATCACTCTGCTGAGACTTTTTTTTTCTATTTCTAGACAGTGATTGCAGTTTGGTGTATTACAGAGTATTTGTTGCTCTCCCTTCTCATTTGTTCTCTCATACACGTCTGTGTGTGTGTTTTGCGTGCACGCGTATGCACATATGCGCGCGCGCACACACACACACATACACACACACCACTTCTGAATCAAAAGTCTCCTTTGAAGTCTCTCTTCAAAACAGCAGAGGTCACCACACAAACCATTTCTCTTCACAATGACACTATGCTTTTGTTCCCATGATGAGGGATTGCTCCTGTCACGGCACAATCCCAGAATCCTTTCTAAGCCCTTTTTCAAGCACATGAGCTATGCTTTTAATTGGGCATTTCATTAGAGAAGAACGAGGCATAAAAGAAAACAAACTGGTCTGTAGTCATTTGTTTTGTGGAAATCATTTTAGTCGTCAACATCTGAACCCTGCTGAAGTACAGTTTCAATTTCCCTTCTCAACCATGGGTAAAGCAATGTTGACAACACATATTTCTCTCTGTCAAAACATTTCACTTACTCGGCAATCTGTAGACAGTTTGAGAGTCATATCACCAACAAGCAGTGCCATACAGTTCTTCCCATTATTTTAAAATCAAAATGGTACATGCTTTATGAGTGAGGCAAGATGCAAGCCAAGATTCAAATTGAAAAGAAAAACACTAATAGAGTCAGTGAGCAGAGAGGGCACTGTAAATAATGGGCTCATTACTAAGCCCCAGAGAAAGATGAAGACACCTACCTCCCATTTCACCTGGAAAATTGGCCTCATTGCCCTTGAATCTGAGTCTTTTGGGAGTAAGGGAGATATCACTCAGAAATACCTGTAAGCTATGTGGTCAGTTGGAGTCACTTGGGCTCATATTTGAAAAATAGATTTCATAACATTGGTCCTGATAAAATGCTTATAAGGGGGCCAGAGAGGCAGAAAAAAATAGTAAAGTGATTACTGATTAGAGAATTGCATGCTAGTATCAGTGGGTGAAGAAAAGCCTGGTGCGTACCCCTGACAGAGCAAAAAATAATTACATGGGACCAAAACCAGATAGACACTGATAAAAATTGCTTATGACTCCCACAAACAGATACTGACCATGGGATAATCTTCAAATGGCTTCCAAAGGTTTTTCAGTGAGAAGTATCTAAGAGAGTATCACTGTCATCCCGTTGCTCAATGATTTGCTCGAGCAGGCACCAGTAACGTCTCCATTGTGAGACTTGTTACTGTTTTTGGCATGTGAAATACAACACGGGTAGCTTGCCAGGCTCTGCCGTGTGGGTGGGATACTCTCGGTAGCTTGCCAGGCTCTGTGAGATGGGGAGAGGAATCAAACCCGGGTCAGCTGTGTGCAAGGCAAATGCCCTACCCACTGGGCTGTCGCTCCAGCCCATTTAAGAGAGTATTCATATCAATAGAAATATGCTGCCCAGACAATGCTCTTGGGCTGCAAAACAGATGCTGCAGGGCACTGAGGCCATGACATGGGGGCAAAGAGATGGAAATCAAAGATGACCACAAAACACCACCAGCCACAAGGTCCAGATTAATGGGTATTATTTTAAAATTCATGGGGAAAAATATGCTCCCAAAATGGAATATTGGTCAAATGCCTTCCAAGCAATGAGCAGACTCCAGTGGGTGGCCAGCTTGTCACCAGGCTCATTCAGCCCTTCTAACCTCCACTTCTAGCTTATCTTTCAATCTATCTTGCTGAGTTTTGTTAAATTTACTTTGATCCATTTATAAAAGGCTAGCTAGACCGTGTGCTAACTTGACAGTAGTAAGTGCTTGGGCTATAATCCCTGGTGATAGCCCGGCTGGGCTTCACAGAAAATAGACACTTATCTTTCTTACAAAGTCCTTTGATTTGTCTAGTAGGTACCAGCTGTTACCACGTAAAATGGAGATAACTGTATAATTTCAAAGTATCTTTTCTTATTCTCTCTAATATTATCCTGATTCTCAGAACTGTTTGGAACTCTGAAGTATGCGTCTTGCTTATATCTGTTAACTGAATGCATTCATTAACTTCCCCACTATGGCAGTAGCTGTGCCGCAAGCCAGGCATCAAGTTTGATCCCAGCAGCTAGATACCTTCCTCCATGTTCATGTTCCTAAAGACACAAACAGGCACATCCAAGGGAGAACTCACTGTGTTTCTTTTTCATTGTCTTATAAAAAGGAGCAGTCTGGTGGGACAGAAAGGGGATGCCATTCCAAGGCTACTACCCTCACTAGTTTTTTGTTTTTTGCTTTTTTGCTTTCTGGGTCAAGCCAGCAATGCACAGGGGTTACTCCTGGCTCCTGCACTCAGGAATTACTCCTCGCGGTGCTCAGTGGACCATATGGGATGCTGGGAATTGAACCCGGGTTGGCCACATGCAGGGCAAATGCCCTACTCACTGTGTTATAGTTCCAGCTCCTACCCCACTACTAGGCAACTCAAGTGTATGCACAAGGAGAACTGCTCCCCACCATCCAAACCTGGGGGAAGTTATGGCTCCCAGGCTGAGGTATAACAATATTCTGTGCAGGAAAAGGAGAGACAGTCTTAACTGTATCAGGTTTCCCAGCTCCACTGTGAACTCTCACAGAAGAGAATTTCAGGAGAAGACCGTGAAGCAAAATACCTTTATTTAGTATATATGAGAAAAGAGAGAACCCCATAAAGAATTAAACACCCCAAGTTGGACATAGGTGAGTCTAGAGATAGAGTGTACTATAAAGCAAAGAGGGACCATCACACATCCTGCGCACAGTGATGTGAACAACTCCCAAAACAGACTGCGTGGAGCTGAAGAGATAGTACTGAGGGTATTTGCTTACCTTGCACATGCGTGTCCTGGATCCTATTCTCCAGTCCCCCAGCAATCAAACTGATTCCTGAGTTCAGAACCTGAAGAACAGCCAAGTATGACCTCCCCTCCAAGGAGTGAACCAAGCTTGCTTTGGAAAGCTGGTTTTACAGAGCTTAAGCCAAGTTTCCCTGACGTGGGTATTTGTGGGTATTTTTCTACATATTAGGACCCATTGCTGTGACATTGTCAAGGGAAAGGAACTTTGAGCTCGAGGGGTTCCGACACAGTCTTTCCAGGCCCTTTGTTCCTGCAGAATCCTCTCCTTGGCTGCTTAGCTTCAGGCTGGCGGCTGGCAGCAGCAACTTCTTTTCATACTTTTATGGCTTCTAAAAATTCAAGGCCAAAGAGTTCCCTACCCGACTGCCCAACTGCTTACTTCAATCCTTAGAAGTTTTCACTCTTCAAGCCTAATGGAAAAGTAATCTTGATGAGTTGTCCACCTTAATGTTGACCTAGGTGTCCAGTGATCACTGATCTCCACTAAGACAATACCAAAGTCAAAATGTTCATGGTCATAGTCTTCACCATTTTTGCTACTTGGAGCTAAAGATATAACTTTTAGAAAGAGACTAGAAAAACCTGGGAATAAAAAGAGCTAAACTTTTATTCACATCACAGTGAGTACTCCAGAATCTCAGGAAAGGGAGTTGTGAATGTCCCAATGAAATAGCACTGTAGCACTGTCGTCCTATTGTTCATCGATTTGCCTGAGTGGGCACCAGTAACCACTCTGTTGTGAGACTTATTGTTACTGCTTTTGGCATATCGAATACGCCATGGGTAGCATGCCAGACTCTGTCGTGTGGGCGGGATGCTCTCGGTAGCTTGCCAGGATCTCTGAGAGGGACAGAGGAATCGAATCCGGGTCAGCTGTGTGCAATGAAATGCCTACACACTGTGCTATCACTGCAGTCCCCTAATGAAATAAGCCATGAGGAACCCCTATCTATGCAGTGCAAATGGGCTGGATGGAGTTGAAATTACTTTTGGTTCAGAGTTCTCAATACCCTTGGCCATAACAGAGAAAATTGCCTCTAGAGCAAGCATTGCTTATGACTTAATGACAATGACAGCATCTGGAGAGAGACAAATCCAATAGATGGTATAAATGCTGGAGCTTTAACAATGAAAGTGGTTTAATTTAAAGGATCGCAGTTTTTCAATCTGAAATGAGGATCTCTACATATACCTACAACTTACTAAAAATACAATTTTTGAGCCGGGGCCCGTGCTCGGCTCCGGCCGGCCGGATTTTCGGCCCGGGTGCCCACGCCTCTGCAGAGCCGGTGGATGTGGAACAAGCGGGAACCAGAGACAGCTTTAGGAATTGGGGTTCCAGCAAGTGCTTGCACCCATGTATGGAGACTGTGAACTAACTTTGGCTACATGCTGTTCCAGGAAGGGAAATGATTCATTTTCAAACCTAAATCTTCGCGGACTTAATTACTATAATACAGAAATTGTAAACTGTGGGTTTACAATAAATGGCTGCGGGACATTTTATCTCTTCATTCTCATCAGTGGAAAACTTATTATCAAATATTTCCCTGTTAATAGAGCTGTATTCTTAGGGGATAAATTCCAACAAAAATAGTGATCTGTTTTGAATCTCTAACAACAATAGTGAGTTATGTGTTGAAATCTGGAATGTAATCAAGGTAAAGAGTAAAGGAAGTGAAATTATCACTCACGTACGGGGTGGGTTGGGGGGTGAGGGGTGGGATGTATACTTTTTGTTTGTTTGTTTGTTTTGTTTTTGCTTTTGTTTTTGTTTTTATTGGTGGTGGAATATGGGCACTGGTGAAGGGATGGGTGTCTGAGCATTGTGTAACTGAGATATAAGCCTGAGAAATTTGTAACTTTCCACTTGGTGATTCAATAAAATAAATTTAAAAAATAATAAAAAAAAATAAAAATAAAATTTTTATTCAAAGATTATATAAATAGGCCTGGGCCTATTCTGGCCACAGTAGGCATCTCTTCAATACTTTGATTCACTAAGTTGATGGCACTTGTCTGTTGCATTGGTAATAGCAAGAACAGTACGGTACCCTTCACATTACCTGAGAAACCGAGTAAGTTTCTTTCTCTAAGGGGGATGCTCGAGCAAATCGATGACCAACAGGATGACAGTGATGACAGTGAAGGAGGACAGAATGTTAGTGCACCCCCACTCTCAGAGGGATAAATACCCACTATTCAGCAGCAGCACAGAGATGATAGAATCCATGTAAACAGAAACCATGGAGGGGCTGGAGCAATAGCACAGCGGGTGCTTACCTTGCACGCAGTTAATCCAGGTTCGATTCCCAGCATCCCATATGATCCCCTGAGCACTGCCAGGAGTAATTCCTGAGTGTACAGCCAGGAGTAACCCCAGGGCATCGCCGGTGTGACCCCCCCCCAAAAAAAAAACACCAGAAACCATGGAGTAGGGAATGGCAGATGGGCAGTCTCAGGAAGGAAGGGGTCACAGAACACAACAAAGGCAGAGGTACAAAGCCAGGCTCCAGGGAAGAAAGTAGAGCCCCCTGTTTCTCTTGTGAACTAAACACACACCCATTTCTCTTTGAGACCCAATACAGGGAGAACTGAGATATCTTTTTCCTTCTCACTATTCCTCATATCTGACTAACTCGGGAACTTCTCGCATCCGGTAGTAACATAACCATCACACAGTATTGGGGAACATTTTGCAAAATGTTACAAGACTGAGTCATATTCCCTTGAATGTCATAAAGTGAACTAAAATCTTTGATCTCTGAGGAAAAAAATTTAAGCTCCTAAAACTGGAAAGAGAGAGGTAATTAAGATTCAAATTTATGGAAGAGGGTTGAGGGTAGGGGTCCTAGACATGATCTTTAAGACATGATTCTTTCTTTATATGATAAAAGGTATATTTAGATGATAAAACACCAGATAGTTGATACTTTAGGTTTTGAGAGCCAAATGATCTTTGTCAAAACTACAAAACACTATGTATTAACACAGAAATTACCATTTCATATGACACAACGTATTATTCTTCATTGGTTTCCACAACCCCCCCCCAATCATTTAAAACAAAGAAATGGTTCTTAACTCATTTGGGAGTACCAAAAGCACAGCTTGCTGGTTCTGCCTGCAGTCCATATTTGGCTGACACCTATTCTGGAAAAGGACAGTGATAGTGAGAAGCACCTATGTGTGCATGTGTTATCTCTGTGTGTGCATATGTGTGTGTCCATGCATTTGTATGGCCTCTTAAAAAATCATGCCTTTACAATCATATGTAATTTTAAAAGATACTTCGATAAAACAATAAAAACAAATCTCACAATGGAGACATTACTGGTTCCTACTTGAGCAAATCGATGAATAACGGGATGACAGTGCAACAGGTCTACTTCAATCATATCAAATCAGATACAACTATGAGTATAAGTAGCTCAACTGACTCTGAAGACAATTCCAAAGAAGGGTATCTAAATGTTTAAGCAGGCATGATTTAATTGCAAAATGTTGATAGCTTTCAATGAGGCAGAGGAAAGGGACATGAAAAAAGCAATCCCATTCACAATCGTGCCCCAGAAAATCAGGTACCTCGGAATCAGCTTAACCAAGGAAGTAAAAGACCTTTACAAAGAAAACTACATAACGCTACTCCATGAAATTAAAGAGGACATGAGGAAATGGAAACATATACCCTGCTCGTGGATAGGGAGAATCAATGTTGTCAAAATGGCAATACTCCCTAAAGCGTTATACAGATTCAATGCGATCCCTATAAATATACCCATGACATTCTTCAAAGAAATGGATCAAGCAATCCTAAAATTCATATGGAATAACAAACGTCCAAGGATAGCTAAAACAATTCTTGGGAAAAAGATGATGGGAGGCATCACCATCCCCAACCTCAAACTTTACTACAAAGCAGTAACAATTAAAACAGCATGGTACTGGAACAAAGGCAGAGCCGTAGACCAATGGAACAGGGTGGAATATCCCTACACACAACCCCAAATGTATGACCATCTAATCTTTGATAAGGGAGCAAGAGATGTGAAGTGGAGCAAGGAAAGCCTCTTTAACAAATGGTGCTGGCACAACTGGACAACCACATGCAAAAAAATGGGTTTAGACCTTGACCTGACACCATGCACAAAAGTCAGATCAAAATGGATTAAAGACCTCAACATTAGACCACAAACCATAAGGTACATTGAAGACAAGGTTGGCGAAACCCTCCACGATATTGAAGATAAAGGTATCTTCAAAGGTGACACGGAACTAAGCAATCTAGTAAAAACAGAGATCAACAAATGGGACTACATTAAACTAAAAAGCTTCTGCACCGCAAGAGATACAGTGACCAGAATACAAAGACTATCCACAGAATGGGAAAGGATATTTACACAATACCCATCAGATAAGGGGTTGATATCAATGGTATATAAAGCACTGGTTGAACTCTACAAGAAGAAAACATCCAACCCCATCAAAAAATGGGGCGAAGAAATGAACAGAAACTTTACCAAGGAAGAAATACGAATGGCCAAAAGGCACATGAAAAAGTGCTCTGCATCACTAATCATCAGAGAGATGCAGATCAAAACAACTTTGAGATACCACCTCACACCACAGAGACTAGCACACATCCAAAAAAACAAAAGCAACCGCTGTTGGAGAGGATGTGGGGAGAAAGGGACCCTTCTTCACTGCTGGTGGGAATGCCGACTGGTTCAGCCCTTCTGGAAAACAATTTGGACGACTCTCAAAAAATTAGATATTGTATTCCCATTTGACCCAGCAATACCACTGCTGGGAATATATCCCAGAGAGGCAAAAAAGTACAATCGAAACAACATCTGCACATGTATGTTCATCGCAGCACTGTTTACAATAGCCAGAATCTGGAAAAAACCCGAATGCCCCAGAACGGATGACTGGTTGAGGAAACTTTGGTACATCTATACAATGGAATACTATGCAGCTGTTAGAAAAAAGGAGGTCAAGAATTTTGTAGTTAAGTGGATGGGCATGAAAAGTTTCATGCTGAGTGAAATGAGTCAGAAAGAGAGAGACAGACATAGAAAGATTGCACTCATCTATGGTATTTAGAATAACAGAGTGGGAGACTAACACCCAAGAACTGTAGAAATAAGTACCAGGAGGTTGACTCCATGGCTTCGAGGCTGCCCTCACGTTCCGGGGAAAGGTCAACACAGAGAATCGATCACCAACTACATTGTAGTCGAAGGCCATGTGGGGGAAGGGAGTTGCGGGCTGAATGAGGGCTAGAGACTGAGCACAGCGGCCACTCAACACCTTTATTGCAAACCACAACAGCTAATTAGAGAGAGAAAACAGAAGGGAATGCCTTGCCACAGTGGCAGGGTGGGGTGGGGGGGAGATGGGATTGGGGAGGGTGGGAGGGACACTGGGTTTACAGGTGGTGGAGAATGGGCACTGGTGAAGGGAGGGGTTCCCAAACTTTGTATGAGGGAAGTATAAGCACAAAAGTGTATAAATCTGTAACTGTACCCTCACGGTGATTCTCTAATTAAAAATAAATAAAAAAAAAATCAAAAAAAAAAAAAAAATGTTGATAGCTTCCCAAAGGGATTATAGTGGAGTGCAAGAGATATTAGGCTATATAAGCTCCTTGGGGGCAGAGACTGTATCTATCTATTTTTATCTCCCTTACTTGTCTTATAAAAATAGTCCAAATTAAGTTTATATTTTTCAACTGAATGAGTTTTAATAAATTTGTTATAATCCATCTCATTACACGATAATGAACCTTTGAATACTAAACACTGATTCAAATTATTTACAATTTATTTTTAATTTATTGTTTTTTATTAGTAAATCACCATGAGGGTACAGTTACAGATTTACATATGTTAGTGCTTGTGTTTCAGTTATACAATACTCTAGTACCCAACCCTCCACCAGTGCCCATTCTCTACCACCGATGATTGAAGTATCCCTCCCACGGCCCCCCGCCCCATGTCCATATCCCCCAAACATACCCGGCCTCAGTAGCAGGGCATTCCCTTTTGTTCTCTCTCTCTGTTTGGGTGTTGTGGTTTTCAATAGAGGTATTGGGTGGCCATCATGTTCAATCTATAGTCTACTTTCAGCACACATCTCCCATCCTGAGCGGGTTCTCCAACCACACTTTACTTGGTGCTCCCTTCTCTATCTGAGCTGACTTTTCCCCCAGCATGTGAGGCCGGCTTCCAAGCCATGGAGCAAACCTACTGGTACTTATTTCTACTATTCTTGGGTGTGTTAGTCTCCCATTCTGTTATTATATATTCCACAGTGAGTGCAGTATTTCTATGTCTGTCTCTCTCTTTCTGACTCCTTTCGCTTAGCATGATACTTTCCATGTTGATCCACTTATATGCAAAGGTCATGACTTCATCTTTTCTAAGATATGCATAGTATTCCACTGTATAGATGTGCCAAAGTTTCTTTAACAGTCATCTGTTCTCAGGCACTTGGGTTTTTACCAGATTCTGGCTATTGTAAACAGTGCTGCGATGAACATACAAGTGCAGATGTCATTTCGACTATACTTTTTTGCCTCTCTGGGATATATTTCTAGGAGTGGTATTGCTGGATCAAATACGAGCTCAATTTCTAATTTTTTGAGAATTGTCCATATTGTTTTCCAAAATGGGCTGAACCAGTCGGCATTCCCACCAGCAGTGTAGGAGGGTCCCTTTCTCCACACATCCACGCCAACACCAGTTGCTTTTGTTCTTTTGGATGCGTGCCAGTCTCGGTGGTGTGAGGTGGTATCTCATCGTTATTTTGATCTGCATCTCCCTGATGATTAGTGATGAAGAGCATTTTTTCATGTGCCTTTTGCCCATTCATATTTTTTCCTTGAGAAAATTTCTGTTCATTTTGTGTAAACACACAAAAAACGAAAGAGACACCACACCGGGCACAGGGCAGCAGTGCTCTATCTCTCCCGCTGCCCACATTCAGTAGTCTCCAGCCGCTTCCCTTACGCCGGGGAGGTTGATAGCGATGATGAGGCAGGTGAAGGAAGGAATGAGGGCAAGGCTGGTTGGTCTCAGTTGCAGTTTATTCCACTCCCAGCTCCATTCTCCTCTGATTCTCCTCCTGCTTCTTCTTCCCCCATGCTACTTCATTCTCCTTCTCTGGATCTGGATCTGGATCTAGCTTCTCCAGATCTCGCACTGGGACTTGCCCTCAGCCCACTCTTACAGCCTAGTTAAATCCCCCAGCATGAAGGGTTGGGGCTTACACATAGGTGTGGTCACAATCAATACGGGTAAAGTTCTTTCCCTCAAGGGATGCTTCTTCTAGGACAGATTCTCTTTCAGCAGGACACCCGCCCCAGAGCAGAATCCCATGGGTGTGTTTTTCCTCTCCTTGTCCAACTAACATATAAGCATTCATAATATCAATCATTTTGTATGGACACAGCAAGAGATGTATTAAGTTTATAGAATTGCACTCCTGGAGTCATCTCGATCTCAGGCTACAGTGCTCAGGCCAGATTAGTCTTTCCTATCCCTAGCAGGGTCCTAGTCTCGTCCTTACATTTGGATCATGACAGAATTTGACCATGACCAAGCTCTCAACTTATAGTTAAGCATTAGGCACTGTGACCAGGCCCATCTCAATGCCAGGCTAGCACATAATTCGCTGCTTGCCCTGGGTCCGTCCCATCCCTCATCAGGACCCTGCTTTTGGGGGTGCTAGGAAGTAAGGGCAGCTGAGGCTTAAGTCAAGAAAGCAGATGCCTGGGAGTTAATAATATTTGAAGCCAATTAAATCCCATGTTACAAAAGCATATTAAGAACTGTCTTTCTTTGTCCATACAAAAAAGACATTGCTTTAAAGTAAACTATTCAAAAAACACAAGGAGAGGAGCAAGGCAATATTAACTTACACTACAAGTTCAGTGTCCTAGAAAGGTCTGACCTTACAAATTAACAGAGTCTGATTAGGGAGAAAAGCTGATTAACTGGTTGGGAGAGAGAGCACAGAAGTGGTTACAGATAGACAAGGGAATGGGAGTAACTCGGAAGCACTTTGATGGGTGTGACCGGACATACCTAAGCTCCTTGTGACAAGGAGAACAAGACATAACAATGTTGTCTTAAAATGTTTAGAGATTATTACCAGATAAACCCAAACTCTGTAGCAAGGGAGAAAGGACAAACCAATGATATCCTACACATTTCTTCACCCCATTTTCTGATGGAGTTGGATGTTTTCTTCTTGTAGAGTTCAACCAGTGCCTTATATATTCTTGGTATCAACCCCTTATCAAAGATGGGTATTGGGTGAATATCCTTTCCCATTCTGTAGATTTCCTTTGTATTCTGGTCACTGTATCTTTTGCAATGCAGAAGCTTCTTAGTTTAATAGTCCTATTTGTTTATCTCTGTTTCCACTTGGTTGATTAGTTGCGTGTCATCTTTAAAGATACCTTTAGCTTCAATATCGTGGAGGGTTCTTCCGACCTTGTATTCAATGTACCTTATGGACTGTAGTCTGATGTTGAGGTCTTTAATCCATTTTGATCTGACTTTTGTGCATGGTGTTAGGTTGAGGTCTAAGCCCGTTCTTTGGCATGTGGTTGTCCAGTTGTGCCAGCACCATTTGTTAAAGAGACTTTCCTTGCTCCACTTCACATTTCTCACTCCCTTATCAAAGATTAGATGATCATACATTTGGGGTTGTGTGTAGTGATATTCCACCCTGTTCCATTGGTCTGCGCTCTGCCTTTGTTCCAGTACTATGCTGTTTTAATTGTTACCATTTTGTAGTAGAGTTGAAGGTTGGGGAGTGTGATGCCTCCCATCAACTTTTTCCCAAGAATTGCTTTAGCTATTCATGGGCATTTGTTGTTCCACAGGAATTTCAGAATTTCTTGATCCATTTCTTTGAAGAATATCATGAGTATCCTTATAGGGATCGCATTGAATCAGTATAATGTTGTGGGGAGTATTGCCATTTTGACAATGTTGATTCTCCCTATCCATGAGCAGGGGATATGTTTCCTTTTCCTCATGTCCTCTTTTATTTCGTGGAGTAGCACTTTATAGTTTTCTTTGTAGAGGTCCTTTACTTCCTTAGTTAAGCTGATTCTGAGGTACTTGATTTTCTGGGGCAAGACTGTGAATGGGATTGCTTTTTTCATGTCGCTTTCCTCTGTCTATTTTTTGCATATAGGAAGGCCATGGACTCTTGGGTATTGATTTTATAGCCTGTGACTTTACCGTACAGGTCTATTGTTTCTAAGAGTTTCTTGGTAGAGGCTTTAGGATTCTTTAGATATAGTATCATATCATCTGTGAATAGTGAGAGTTTGATTTCTTCCTTTGATATCTGGATATCCTTAATATCTTTTTCTTCCTTAACTGCTATTGCAAGTACTTCTAGTACTATATTGAACAGAAGTGCTGAGAGTGGGCATCCTTGTCTTGTCCCTGGTCTTAGAGGAAAGGCCCTTAGTTTTTCCCCATTGAGGATAATGCTTGCCATGGGTTTGTGGTAGATGGCTTTGACTATCATGGGGGAATGTCCTTCAAAACCCATTTTGGTGAAAGTTTTCAACATAATCAGGTGTTGGATCTTGTCAAATGCTTTCTCTGCATCTATTGATATGATCATATGGTTTTTATCTTTACTTTTGTTGATAAAATGGATTCTGTTGATTGATTTCCGAATGTTAAACCATCCTTGCATCCCCAGGATGAATCTCACTTGGTCGTGGTGTATGATCTTTTCAATGAGTTGTTGGATTCTATTTGCTAAGATTTTTGTTGAGGATCTTCGCATTAGTGTTCATCAGAGATATCGGTCTATAGCTTCTTTTGTTAGTGGTGTCTTTGTTTGCTTTTGGTATTAGGAAGATATGTGCCTCATAGAAACTGTTTAGGGGGGTTCTCTTTACTTCAATTTCCTGGGAAAGCTTGAGAAGAACTGGCAACAGGTCCTCTTTAAATGTTTGGAAGAATTCACTAGTGAATCCATCTGGGCCTGGGCTTTTGTTTTTGGGAAGACTTTTGATTACGCTTTCAATTTCCTTGATACTAATGGGTCTATTTGGGTATTCCAAGTCTTCTTGGTTCAGTCTTGGGAGATTGTAGGAATCAAGGAATTTATTCATCTCTTTTAGGTTCTCTTGTTTCGTGGCATACAGACTTTCAAAGTAGTCTCTGATGATCTTTTGAATTTCATTGCTTTCTGTTGCAATGTCCCCCTTTTCATTTCTGATTCAGTTTATTAGGGTTCTCTCACTTTCTTTGTGAGTCTTGCTAGTGGTTTATCAATCTTGTTTATTTTCTCAAAGAACCAGCTCTTGGTTTCATTGACCTTTCAGATTGTTTTTTGGGTTTCCATGTTGTTAATTTCTGTGCCACGTTTAATCATTTCTTTCCTTCGGTCTGGTTTGGGTTCCTTTTTTTTTTTAATTTATTTTATTGAATCACCAAGTGGAAAGTTACAAAGTACTCAGGCTTATATCTCAGTTACACAATGCTCAAACACCCATCCCTTCACCAGTGCCCGTATTCCACCACCAATAAAAACAAAAACAAAAGCAAAAAGAAAACAAACAAACAAACAAACAAAAACAGTATACATCCCACCCCTCACCCCCCAACCCACCCCATACGTGAGTGATAATTTCACTTCCTTTTCTCTTTACCTTGATTACATTCCAGATTCCTTTTTCTGGTCTTTTTCTAAAATCTTAAGCTGTGAAGTCAAGCTATCTATGTAGGCCCTTTCTTCCTTCCTGAGGAATGCTTGCAGAGCTATAAATTTTCCCCTTTACACAGCTTTAGCTGCATCCCATAGGTTCTGGTAGCTTGTGTCTTCATTCTCATTTGTTTCGAAGTATCTTTTGATTTCTTCCTTGATTTCCTTCCTGACCTACTCATTCTAACACATTGAGTTGTTTAATTTCCAGGTGTTTGATTCGGTTCTCCACATCTATGTATGATTAGCTTCTATATTCAGCACATTGTGGTCTGAAAAGATAGTTGATACAATTTCTATCTTCCTGATTCTATTGAGGTATGTTGTGTGACCCAGCATGTGATCTATTCTGGGAAATGTTCCATGTGCACTGGAAAAGAATGTGTATTCTTTCTTTGGGGGGTATAAAGCCCTGTAAAGGTCTATTAGCCCTCTCTCTTCCATTTCTTCCTTCAGAGCCAGTGTTTGCTTGCTGAGTTTTGTTCTTGTCGATCTATCCAGAGGTGATAAGGTGGTGTTGAAGTCTCCAACTACTATTGTGTTGCTAGTGATCTCCTCCTTAAAGTCCGTTAGCAGTTTTTTTTAAGTATTTAGCTGGTCGCTCATTAGTGAATGAGGGTATACATTTAAGAATGTGATTTCTTCCTTCTGTACATATCCCTTGATAAATAGAAAATGACCCTCGCTGTACCTTCTAATCCTTTTCAACCTGAAATCTATGTTGTTGGATATTAGTATGGCCACCCCAGATTTTTTGGGGAAGTTGTTTGCTTGCAGGGTTTTTTTCCATCCTTTGACTTTGAGTCTGTGCTTGCTCTGAGTGTTCAGGTGTGTTTCTTGTAGGCAGCAGAATGTTGGTTTTAGTTTCCGAATTCATTTTGCCACTCTATGTCTCTTGATTGGTGTATTTATACGATTGACATTAAGAGAGATTATTGTCATGGGGTTTGGTGCCATCTTTCTGTAGGGTTTGTTGTTCTTGTATGGTTTTTCCTTGTCTTACAATAGCCCCTTTAGTCCTTTTTTTAAGTTTGGTTTTGAGTCTATGAAGTTCCTGAGCAACTTGTTTATCCATGAAATAGTGAATCATTCCTTCGAGTTTGTGTGAGAGTTTAGCCAGATAAAGTATTCTTGATGAGGAGTTCATTTCATTGAGTTTTTTCACTATATCCCACCATTGTCTTTGGGCTTGGAGGTTTTCCTCTGATAGGCCTGCTATAAATCTAAGGGGTGCTCCTTTGTATGTGATTTCCTTCTTTGACCTTGTTGCTCACAGTATTGTGTCTCTATCCACAGCATTCATCATTCTGACTACGATATGCCTTGGAGTCTTTTTATTAGGGTCTCTTTTAGCTGGCACCATTCAGGCTCCTTGGATCTGGATGCCTGCATTCTCCACCTCTGGGAATTTCTTAACAATGATGTCTTTAACTGTGTTTTTTCATTGGGGTTACTTCCCTCTGCTTCTGGTACTCCAGTGATTCTTATGTTGTTCCTCTGAGGTCATCCCCTAAGACTCTGATTCGCCCTAGAGTTATTTTGAGGTCTTTTGCCATTATTGTTGTTGCCGGTAAGCTATCTGCAGCTCATCTTCAAGCTCACTGATTCTGTCTTCGGCTATAACCATTCTATTGTTGAGGGCACCTACTGAGTTTTTTATTTCATCTACCAATTCCTTTATTTGTGTCACTTCTGCTTGTAGCTTTGAAATTTCTGCTCATATTTCTTCCTGTATTATCTTGGTAGACCGTTCTATTGTTTCTTTCATATCCTCCCTTAATTTATTGGGTGTCTGTTCCATGGTTACTTTGAGTTCGTTGAACATTTTCAACATTTCATCTCTGAATTCTCTATCTGAGAGATCGTATCTGTGGGTAACCCTGTTGGGGCTTCTGGAATCTTTTCTTCATCTTCTCCTCATGGTGGAGATTTTCACTGTTTCTTCATATTGTTATGGAACTATAGAGGTAGAACCTTCCAGTTCTCTATCCCTATTCCCTCTTGCTGCAAGAGGGGTTTCAGGATGAGCTAAGTCGATGATGGTAGCCTTTCTCCCCTTCTAGAATACTTCCTTACTCTCAGGTGCTCCTCCTGGTTTATGTGGGGCCTCTAGTGAAGACTTGAGGCTATGCTCTCTTTTTAAAGGTTTTGTGCAGCTTCTTGTGTTCACTGACAGTTTTTGTGAAATTATAATAGGCAATGGACTATTGGCATATAGTGATTAGATGGCCAGGGTATTCTTCAAAGAAATAGGTTATACAGATTGTGACCTAAGTCCACAGAGCAAGGAAGGGGGAAATTAACTGCAGCAGCCGGCCCCAAAGAAGGCTACGCCCCTTCAGTTTAAGCCACCCCCCTGACTTACTCACCATGCCCCCCAGCAACCTGAGGCTGGAAATCAGGGTCCTGAGAAACTGCAGGGGATCTGTGCCAGTCCGGCAAGACAGCTCCATCAGGCCTGGCAGGGTTGAGAGGGTCCCATGCACCTGTTGGGGGGAAGGGCGAGACAGAGTGGTGCTCAGGGGGGCCTGGGGCCAGAAACCAGGGTTCTGAGGGGCTGCAGGGGTGCTGCACTGGTCTGGTGGGACAGTTCCATTGGGCCGGGTGGGGCTGAGAGCTCAGATTCTTTACAGTTTAGATCAATGTACCTTTAATAGAATATTAAAATGTTATCCATATTCACTTTTGATCATTCACTAGAAATTTCAATCTGGTAACTATAGCATGTTTTTTGAAATCACTGTATCACTGTCATCCCGTTGTTCATCAATTTACTCGAGCGAGCACCAGTAACATCTGGTGGCTCAAAATGGAAGAGAGCAACGCAGAGTCTCTTGCCCTCGCACCTGGCTGTCTTCACCAGGGTCCCTTGGAGGGTACGGGTTGCATTTCCCTCCCTGCCCCAAGCAGAGCCGCGACAGTTGAAGACCTCCAGAACCCAGCCACAGCCATGCTCAAGGCCACTCTCCACACATTTGGCTGAGCCTTACGCATGAAGGAACTGGCAGAGGAACCCAGGTGTGCAGGACCCGGGACCGAGATCTCCAATGCTGCTTGGATCAGGACTGGACCTCTTCAGCCCAGATCCCCCATTTTCCAGTAGCTAGGCAGTCACACCCAGAAGCTGCCCCCGGCGCCATGTAATCCCAATAACCACCAACATCCAGAGACTATAAAACTAAGCTCCTAGAAGCATGAGGCCACGATGTGACTGAGCTACACCTAATAGCCTTGTTCTCCCTGTTGGAGATCCTGACTAGCTACCAAGAGTCTATTGTTCACTCAGGAGAGCCTGGCAAACTACCCATGGTGTATTCATATCCCAAATACAGTAACAGATATATACATACCTCTCGGAGAGCCCGACAAGCTACTGAGAGTATCCTGCCCGCACAGCAGAGCCTGGCAAGCTACCCGTTGCATATTCAGTATGCCAAAAACAGTAACAATAAGTATCATTCTTCTGACCCTGAAAGAGCCTCCAATCATTGGGAAAGACAGTAAGGAGAGGCTGCTAAAATCTCAAGGCTGAATGTAATAGAGACGTTACTGTTTGTTTTTTTAAATATACTTTATAATTACTGTAAAATTAAACTCATCCATTTCTATTCACTACCATGTTCTTAAAACTCTATTTGGCAACAGAAAAATATAGTATTCACACTTCAAATAACAAGCCCATTTATATAAAATACTTAAGCTGAAATCAAAGTTGTGAAGGGTTTTTTTCCCCCACTCCCCTTCCTTTGTTGAGGTTATTGTGATTGCAAGAAATTGCACATGCTCAATGTGGTATTCACAAGGGGCCCCACATCTGGTTGTGTTGTTTACACAATTGGCCATGGTGTTCCCTTGTGTTGGGTAACACTGGGTTATCCTTATTCCTCCTGCAGATTTATTGAGCTACTCCTACAAGAGTACCCTTGGGGCACATCCAGTTCCATCAAACACTAATAATCCTATGTTGTTTTATCCTTTCCTCAGCTAGTAATCCATTTAACCAATCATAGTAAATTTACTTCTTATAATATTTTAGTCATTTTGTATGAATACAGTAAGATATATATTAAGCTTAAAGGTTGGCTCTTCCTGAGGACATTTCAGACTTCAGTCCTCAGACCAGGTTAGTCTTTTCTAACCCTCGCAGGGTCCTTGTTCAGTTACCTCTTTTTGGGTCATGACAGAGTTTTTTCCATGTATCTTAGCATCTTAGCTTATACTTATCGCACTTTGCTTGTCTTCTTTCTATGTCAGGGTAGCTTACAGCTTGCCCTGGGTCCATCCAGTACCCTTGTTGGGACCCTGCTCTTGGAGTGCTAGGAACTAAAGACAACTGAGGCTTAAGTCAAGTAAATACAGATGCCCAGGAGTAAATATTATTTTGGAGTCAATTAACTCCCATGTTACAAAGCATAGCATGAACTGTCTTCCTGTGTTTATACAAAAAGGACATTGATAAATAAACCATACAAAAATACATAAAGGAAAGAGGAAAAGCAACATAATATTATTGGTGCTTGATAAAATTGGGGGGTCTCAGGAGTGCTCTTGTGGGAGTAGTTCAATAAATCTTCGAGAGGAGCAAGGACAACCCAATGTTATCCAACATTTTTGCATCACAATCATTGAGTTGTGGTGTCACACATGTGTTGCCTGTTTGGTATGGGGATTGTTGTGGAGCTCACACACAAGTTTATCTGGGTCCATACTCCTGGCTGTGGTGCTGATCCATCATTTAATTGTAGTACTCACTAGAAATCAGGCAATCTCTTATGGCATCAGTGAATCCCAGACAACGGGGACACCTAACTAGCAGTGAAGCCAGGGACACAACTTATAGTCTCAGGCTTGTGAGGCAGACACTCTGTGCCACTGAATGGCCCATATTCTGGGCTCCAAAAGTTAAAATCTGGGTTTTATTTTTTCTTCAACAAAATTCTACATATTTTTAATACAACTGCACTTAAAGTCAGAACTATAGATAGCATCAAAACCTACATATAGCATCTCAATGTCTCACACAGATAAGCCCAACACCTGCAACACGGAAGTTATGTGTGTTTCTTTAATTTCAGAAATTTCACATCCCGCCCCATGTTGGGTAGGGCACACTTCAGATTACTTTCTACAGAAGAGTTTGTAAAATTAATTGAGCTCCTCACAATGTCTTCAAATCTCCCACTTTCTTTTTGCTCTGTTTCTCTCCCTTCCTCCCTCAAACACACACACACACTCACACACACACACACACACACACACACACACACCATATTCTTTCTAGGATGACCAATAAATACATCATGACAATTTCTCAGAAAATGTCTTTTAGATTTTCTTTAACCAGAGCCCATGTAAGAAACATCAGACCCCAGAAATGACCCAGATATTCACGATGCCATTAATCAGAAATCTACTCCAGGGAATATGCTATGCTGCAAGGGAGGATCACAGACAAGCCAGCTCCTCTCACTCATGAACTCTCTTCAAAAGCTCCCACAGAACCCTCCTCACTCATAGACACTAGAGCAACTGGACTGGTTTGTTCAAGGTGGGTGGCGGTGAGTTTAAATAGTCAACCCAGTGTTACATTTCAGATAAAACTGAAAACCAGAGCAGGTGGCATGGCCACTCTCCTGAATTCCCACAAGACTCACCTCTGACCTTTGCCAAATCACAACAACATGCCTCTGATATATATGGGTGGTCCTGAGCAAATGAAGGCTTCAGAGATGGAAGGAAAATTAAGGATGGTTTTGCAGCACCTATCTCCCTACTGGGCCACTGTGCTTTGGCTACCTCCCTTATCATCATCAGGTGTCACCACCCCCACCCCGCCATCATGCTTACCTCCCTTCTCCAGCCTGGTACTACTACACTAACCCTTCAAGTTTACCTTAATACCTATGCATATCAAAACTTTCCCAAAACAACAAAATTTAATTATTATGCCCTTGGTTTCCTGCTAGAACTTGGGTTGGCAGGACCTGAGATCCTAGATGGTCTAACCTCAGCCTCCCACCCTAGCATCATCTTGCTAAACTCACTCTACCGCAGGTGCCAACCATCACTCAATTCTCTCATCCTCCAACAGGCACAGCCCATCCATATCTCTGGATCTTTGCTGCCTAAACTATTGCCCTACCCCACCCTCACCCGCCGGTTTATGTCTGGCTCCTTCCCATACTTCAGGAGGGAATCAGTCTCCCCTCAAGCTTTCCCTATACACACACTTGGTTGAACCCTAGCACATTAGGCTGCCTTCCCCTCATCCTCTCCTAGCACACAGCATTATCTCAAATGTTCTTGTTTATTCATTTGCTTACACAGCTTGTCTGTCTCCTCTTTCTCTCTTGGGCAGTAAAGATATTGACTCTCTTATCCACACCTCTAAGCCTTGAACTTAGAACATTCCTGATACATTAAAAAGATAACAGATTATCATTTTCTGTGAAATTACTAAGTAGCATCTAATATATTCAATCAACAACAGAGGAGAACAAAAATAGAATGACATAGAGGTCAAAGAGAAGAAAAGCACTAAATCTAGGCTGCAGATATTAGTCTTTTAGGAGGAGATTATATTTTCAGCTATCAATTATTTCTCTTTTCAGTCCACAAGTACTTTAACAAATAAATGCCAGACACTGGAAGAATAGTAATAAGGTAGATCTCATCCCTGCCTTCACAGGACTTCTAGAAACTTGAAGAAAGAGAACACTGAGTAAGGCATGGGAGTTGAAACACTCCATGGAGAAGTATATGGCTCTGTGCTGCACTCATCTTGACTGGGTCATGGAATTCAAACTACAAAGACTTGTAGTCTTTTTTTAAAATTTATTTTATTCTTTAATTAGTGAATCACCATGAGTGTACAGATACAGATTCACACATATTAGAACTTGTTTTTTCCTCGTACAATGTTCACAAACACATCCCTCCACCAGTGTTCATTCTCCGTCACCAATAAACCCAGTATCCCTCCCCCCCCCATTCCCATCTCCCCCCCACCCCACCCTGCCTCTGTTGCAGGGTACTCCCCTTTGATCTCTCTCTCTCCAATTGGGTGTTGTGGTTTGCAATAAGGCCATTGTGTTCAGTCTCTAGTCTACTTTCAGCACACATCTCCCTTCCCGGGCGGGATCTCCAACCACATTTTACTTGGTGTTCCCTTCTCTATCTGAGCTGCCTTTTTCCTCACCATGTGAGACCAGCTTCCAAGCCATGGAGCCAACCTACTGGTACTTATTTCTACTATTCTTGGATATTAGTCTATTATTCTGTTACTATTCTGTTATTTATATTCCACAGATGAGTACAATCTTTCTATGTCTGTCTCTATTTCTGACTCGTTTCACTTAGCATGATAGTTTCCATGTTGATCCACTTATATGCAAAGGTCATGACTTCATTTTTTCTAACAGCTGCATAGTATTCCATTGTATAGATGTACCAGAGGTTCTTTAATCAGTCATCTGTTCTCGGGCACTCAGGTTTTTATTCCAGATTCTGGCTATTGTAAACAGTGTTGCGATGAACATATAAGTGCAGGTGTCATTTCAACTATACTTTTTTTGCTTCTCCTGGGTATATTCCCAGTAGTGGTATCGCTGGGTCAAATGAGAGCTCAATTTCTAATTTTCTGAGAAGCATCCATATTGTTTTCCAGAAGGGCTGAACTAGTCGGCATTCCCACCAGCAGTGTTGAAGGGTCCCTTTCTCCCCACATCCTCTCCAACAGTGGTTGCTTTTGTTCTTTTGGATGTGTGCCAGTCTCTGTGGTGTGAGGTGGTTTCTCGTGGTTGTTTTGATCTGCATCTCCCTGATGATTAGTGATGTAAAGCACTTTTTCAAGTGCCTTTTGGCCATTCGTATCTCTTCCTTGGGAAAGTTTCTGTTCATTTCTTTGCCCCATTTTCTGATGGGGTTGGATGTTTTCTTCTTGTAGAGTGCCTTATAAGGCACTGGTTGAACTCTACAAGGGTATATAAGACTTGTAGTCTTAACTGAGCAGAGAAACCACCAACAGAGTGCTAAAGGCAGAGCTGAAAAGAAACTAAAGCTTTGCTGACAAATTCTATACCACAGGGTGTGAGACCAGCTAGAAAGTATAGCTGCATCCACTCTCATCCACTCAAGTGCTCATCTGGGCCATCCCAACCTGGGGTCTCATATTAATTAGTGAAGAATCTCCTTGGATATAGTCTATTCTGGTCCTATGTCATATCTTCAACTCCTCTGTCACTGTTTTTTGTTTTTGTTTTATTTTTTTGCTTTTTGGGTCACACCTCGTGATGCACAGGGGTTACTCCTGGCTTGGCGCTCAGGAATTACTCCTGGCAGTGCTCAGGGGACCATATGGGATGCTGGAAATTGAACGCGGATTGGCCATGTGCAAGGCAAACACCCTACCTGCTGCGCTATCGCTCCAGCCCCATCTCTATCACTCTTTTATAGAAGAGGCATATTTTTATCTCTATTGCCACATGCTCTAAAACAGAATATACTGGTGGGAGCAATAGCACAAATGGCTGAGCACAGGTAAAAGGACCAGGTTTGATCCCTGATCCCACATTTTTCTCTGCACATTTCTAGGAGTGACCCCCTCCCAAGCAGTGCTGAATGTGCCCCCTCAAACAATAAAATCCAACACAGGAAAGGAGGGAAATTAGACTCTCTTATCCACCTTTGCTAAAAAATGTTGGAGAACTGTAAAATGCTTATTAAAGTCAATCATACTGCTTTGGAATCTAATAGTGAGTTCAATCTAACTACATAATTTTTAAAAGAACTGACGCAACTATTAGAATATTCAATACTTAGAAACAAGAAATCCAGGATCTATTTTTAACTCAAAGGGAAAGCATTTTTTAGTTCTTGTGTTTGGTTTTTATTTACTATTTATTCATTGGTAGCATCTTCTACAGTGCTCAGGAACCCCCAGTAATGTACAAGACAATGCTGGGGGAAGAGGAGAGGCATAGGGTGCTGGGGACCAAACCCGGGGCCTGAGATGAGTGGGACCTAGACTCTGTTTCTTGAGTCATACTCCTCATCCCTGCTCTCTGCATGCAGAGCCGGTCCTTAAAGAGTAATGAAAGGTAGGACCATCAACATCCTCAAGATTGGGTGTGTCACAGGGGTGTCTTCAGATGGGATCAGGTACTCTCCACCTGTCCTCTGTGAATCCCAGCAGCTGCAAATTTCCAGAACCCAATGAAAAACCCAGGTATGTGGGACCAGTGACTGCAAACTCCAGACCTTAAGGGATCAGGAACAGGCCTACTACTTCCCATCTCCCCGCCCCTAAGGGGTCCTTGCTGCCATGCCTATGAACTGCGTCCGGGTTCCATTTAAGCGCATTAATGGCTGTAATCCACAGATTCACAAATGAATCTCAGAACCAAGCAGCTCACTGCAGAGATTTCTCCAGACCTTAATTATTTAGAATTTTAGAACTCCAGGAGCAACATCTCATGCTATTTATACACTGCACAGCACTGTAGCACTGCCATCTTGTTGTTCATTGATTTGCTCAAGCGGGCACCAGTAACAGCAAATACAAAATAAATTATCTAGCATCTGGCTGTAAGACAGGTTTGAATGGTGGTGGGAAAATTTGAAATCATGGTGGTGGGAAGGTGTAATGGTAGTGGGATTAGTGTTGAAATATTGAATGTAAACCATTATTGTGAACAATTTTATGAAAATTAAATTTAAAAAGAAAAAAGTTGGGCATGTCTTCAGTGCCAAGTCAAAAGTGGTTTTGACCTGCCCACCAAGATTTGCTGTGATGTCTCAAAGTCAGAGCACAGTAAATTTAAAATCATCCACACATCCATGCTGACTGTTCATCCACAAAAAAAAAGACTGTTCATCCACACGCTTTTCCACTGTAAGATACCCTCTATCATCCATCAAGTGTGGCCGCTCAAGGACTATCTATCACACAGTGACATTTCAAGGTCACTGGGGATGGGGCAGATGGGGAGCAAGAGTCACCAGGTCTCGCTTGTGACTCTTGAAAGAACAACTCAGTTCTTGGGTTAACAGAAAAGTTCTGTTGAGCTGGGAACGCCAAATCTCATGACTCATAACTTTTCTCTAAAATTCACAGAGCCACCGCCTGAAGTAAATTGGCTTCAGAGCTTCCCCAGGCATGGTTGTCACCTTGCTTGAAAAGCATGAGGTGATTCTCAGAAAAGGAAAACAAACGAGGAGTTTCTGGCTCAGTGCTGAGGGAAGCTGAAACCCATCCAGCCCTTAGCTGTTCAGCATGACTAGTGTATCCTTTAAAGGCGATTGCTTCAACAAGCATTGTTGAACTGCATTAAGTTAGGATCAATCCCTTGCACGGTGCTGAGCCGACAAATGCATGTCTGAGTTGATTTCAGAAATGACTCACTAAATCAATCTTTTTTCCACTCTAAAAAGTACACTTACAGCTTGAAAATGAAAGAATCTTCCTAAGATACTCTCATGATTTAAAACTCAAGCTGCCCTTCATTCATGCTGATTATTTCTTCAACTTCCTGCAGATTGCCCCTTCTTTAATTCAGCAAAGTAGTAGACAGGGAATTTCATCTTTCACCCTGGTTTTGACTTTGAATAGAGTTCTTAGCCTACTGCTAGTTCTCCCAGGAGGCCCTGTATATGAAGGGTACCAAAAGTAATAGCTGGCAGAGATTTCAGGGTTAGAAGAGAAAAATGGGATTGTCATGGAAGGCAGAACAGAAACAATGTTTACAGAATTCAGTCTTGACTGGAATCCAAGGGCATGCACACTAGGACCTTGGGCTTGTGTTCCAGTCAACTAGGAAACAAAGAGGACAGATGTGGCTTTGGGATCTTGAGAAGCCAAGTCAGAACAACCCTGTTTCTGGCCCTGAGCCTCTGTCACATGCAAGCACTGCCGGGTATATCCCTGAGCCCTTTCACCACAGTGGCATCCATGAACAAAAGGAAAGATAACCTGGTTTCCACAGTCATCCAGATCCTCCTCACTAGTGATCCAGGAACTGGACAGTTACAGCTCGGGTGGCTTCGGGGAACAAGCCACAAACCATAGGGTAAAAGCAGAAAGCAAGTCAATACTTTCATTTCCTACCCAGTCAAACCTCATCAGCAGATTCACTCTTCCCGCCTCTTGGATGGAATCTCTGGCAGTTCCCTTAGCTGTCTCAGTCTGCTTCAGGCACAAGAACACTCTGATTCAGAAATAACTCCCAATCAAACACAAGAATCAAAACCCCACACTCCTATCTATAGTGCCTTTCCTTCTCCAGCGTGTTCCTATTTTAGGCCTAGCTGCAGAAGAGGGATGGTTAGGGGGACCTAAATGGGCTGCCACCTTTTCCCCTGGCTTTCCTCTTCTGTGCCTCCTCCTTCAGACCACCAGAGTCAAGGGTATGTCCCTCCAGGATTGTGGCTGAAGAAAGGCGTCGAGGAAAGGATGAAGTTTCAGCAAAGCAATCTGTGATCTGATATTTGGCAAACATCAACTATCTCGACCATCCTCTTCAGAGGATGACTTGCAATTCCTTTCCAGAGACCCCTAAACTGGTTCCCTGAATACCCTGGATGTCGGTGTTGCCACTTTCAGCAGAGCCTGTTCTGACCATCTGAACTGTAGGACACACAGTGCAGTCCACACAGAGAGTCTCCCTCTCCATGTAGATTCCCCAGGTTGTGCCCAGGCCTCCTCCCTCCACAGGTCCCATTTTCACAGTGACTGATGACAGGGACTCGTGACATGCTCCTGTAGAAGGGCAGACAGCTTCCAGAGGGCCTTGTGTGGGGGCTCATTGCCATCCGGCTCACAGAGTCAGCACCCTCTTGGACTGTGTGTGTCCTAAGACTTCTTCAAACCCCACATGAGATCTGGAAACTCTGACCCCTGTAAAGCACCTTATAACCTGAAATGGGGTCAGCGCTGCACAGGGAGAGGGTCACAGCTCCTCAGGAGTCTTTCAGGAGGCATTGCTCCTCTCCCGTGGTCCACTCTTGTAGGCATCCTCCAGCTCGGGTTGTAGAAAGGGTTTTTTGCTGTTTCCCACCACAATCCTGCCAGAAGGATCTGATTCCCACTTTTGGATTGCAGTGTTCTACTGAATGTAGCCCATAAAACACAAGAAAGTAAGAAAGAGAAAGAAAGAAAGAAAGAAAGAAAGAAAGAAAGAAAGAAAGAAAGAAAGAAAGAAAGAAAGAAAGAAAGAAAGAAAGAGAGAGAGAGAGAGGGAGGGAGGAAGGAAGGAAGGAAGGAAGGAAGGAAGGAAGGAAGGAAGGAAGGAAGGAAGGAAGGAAGGAAGGAAGGAAGGAAGGAAGGAAGGAAGGGAGGGAGGGAGGGAGGGAGGGAGGGATGAAGGGAGGGAGGGAGGGAGGGAGGGAGGGAGGGAGGGAGGGAGGGAGGGAGGGAGGAAGGGAGGGAGGGAGGGAGGGAGGGAGGGAGGGAGGGAGGGAGGAAGGAAGGAAGGAAGGAAGGAAGGAAGGAAGGAAGGAAGGAAGGAAGAGAGGAAGGGAGGGAGGGAGGGAGGGAGGGAGGGAGGGAGGGAAGGAGGGAGGGAGGGAGGGAGGGAGGGAGGGAGGGAGGGAGGGAGGGAGGGAGGGAGGGAGGGAGGGAGGGAGGGAGGGAGGGAGGGAAACAGGTAGGCTCACCTCCCACTAAACCCACGCCACCACTCTTTTCCCTGTGAAACTACATATATTCCAAGGGACATGCATTCTTAAGGTCCTACTATGGACAACTCTCTCCACTTTCTCACCATATAGCAGAGCTCTAGTCCGGGAGATTTAGTGGAAGGAAATCTGACAATACCAGTAGGCTAAATATGATAGCTGAAGTTACAGCAGCACCCTGACAGGGATTGGCCCTGACCTGCCTGAGTCTTTAAACTAATCCCAACAGCCATTTAACCAACACCAGACAGGAAGAGGGCCAAGTGGAAGGGAACACAGGCTCTGGGTTTAGGTTGACAGGGACAGATCCCAGCCCTACTTCTTTGATGCATACGTGACCTTGAGCAAATCCCCTGCTTTGTTATAACCCAATCTTCTCTGATGTTACCATGAAGATTCAAGGAGATAATGAAAACAAATGTCAGTACCCCATAAGCAGAACATTAGCTAGAGTGTTCATTTAATCCCATCCTATGAAAGTCCTGTGCCAAATCCTTAATGGAAAAGAGATCTACAATTAATATAATCCTTTGCCAAAACATGAAGTGCAAAAATTAGGTCATATCAGCCTCTTGAGGGAGGACAAAAAAGAATCCGAAGAAAATGGAAGCAGACAGGCCCTACCAAAATGGGAGTGAGGTTATTACAAAACATGCAGTTGGCTTGTTGTCCTGTTGCCCACTGCCCATTTGTGTTGAGCAATCCAGCATCCAGTCCACAATGGAAGTGCACAAATCTTTCACTCTGCCCAGCCTCAAATCACACTCACAGAAAAGGCAGGACAGTTTCCAGGAGACTAGACCTATGCTGAATTTTCTTTATGCTGCTGAGTATCTTGCTCAGCTCAGGACATGAGTGTTCTTTCTAAAAATTATTCTAAAACTGTAACACTGTAGTACTGTCATCCCTGTTGTTCCTCGATTTGCTCGAGCGGGTACCAGTAAACTCTCCATTGTGAGACTTGTTGTTAACTGTTTTTGGCATATCAAATACACCAAGGGTAGCTTGCCAGGCGGACAAGATGTCTTGGTAGCTGAGGAATCGAACCAGGGTTGGCCATGTGCAAGGCAAACACCCTAGCAGCTATGCTATTGCTCCAAAACTAGGATCTGAAAAACACAGTTACACAGATGAATGACTTCCTTAGGTATTAAAGATCATTGGAAGAAGTGCTCCTTGCAGGTGTACTTCCTATTTATTGATGGGTTGTCCAAGCAGGATTATGAGGATTCTATGATGTAATTTCAAAGGCAGAATAGGCACCCAAGGAAGAGAAGTGATAAATCTAAATTTGGCCATTACCATGACATCTCATTACTGTCCCCTTTGCTATGTGCAAATCTCTGTGAGTCTTTTCTCTCCTGACATCCTGAAGAGTCTCACTTGGCAAGTGGTAGGCATGACAGAGAGTTGGGGGTGGGGGGTGAGGGAAGTCGGGTTTATTACATGTAGGTAGCTGAATGTATCAGAGGGTCAAAAAAGGAAGCACGGGCCAAAGAAGAAAAAGAGCATGACGAGTGACCAGCAGGCAAGACATCAGCCTGATTGGTGAAGGGAGAGTTTTGATGTCAAGAATAAACTGTGCATGGGCTGGAGCGATAGCACAGTCGGTAGGGCATTTGCCTTGCATGCGGCCGACCCAGGTTCGATTCCCAGCATCCCATATGGTCCCCTGAGCACCGCCAGGAGTAATTCCTGAGTGCAGAGCCAGGAGTAACCCCTGAGCATAGCCAGGTATGACGCAAAAAAGAAAAAAAAAAGAAAAATAGAATAAACTGTGGCCATAAAACCTAACCAGTAATAGGATTACATATCACAATACCTAAAATTATTTTTAAATAATAATAAGAGAAAAAGTATTGTTTTTTTCAAATTAAGAAACTGAAAAAAAAGGAAAAGCCAAATTAAAAAAGCAGAAAATTATAGTAATTTTACTTCAGAGAAGAAAGAAGATGGTATGATATTTGACACATTTTCCATGTGGTCATTGGGATAGCTGCTAGTGTTCTGTGTCAAAGAAGGTCATGGAGAGATTTCTGACTGCAGGAGTGCACTGGATTAGTGCCAGGACCCTAACCCAGTGCAGAATTTCCAGAATTTTATGACACTGTTGCATTGCAGTTATTCACAGAAACTGAAAAGTATCTCACAACCAACTTCTGGAATAAAGAGACCAAAACACCTTTGGTTTTTAATATTGCAGACGTATTCCTTTTCCTTTTGAGGGTGCCAACTCAGCATCCATTCCCCTCGCTGAATCCTGTCAGCTCTTAGAAGGGCAAAAGTGCTTCAGGTAGGAAAAAAAAGAGGCTCCTAATAGGGAGTGCCAGTGGAGGAGCTCGGTGTGCTGGGGCCTTACCTGATTTATCTTCAGTAATAGCTTCTAGGAGAATAGCGACAATGGCGAGAATGAATGGCAGCAGATATAATGTTTTGCTTCAAAGAATGCTTTGCCTCATAGTTCTGCTTCCTGTATGAGCTGCAAATGTGAAAGTACCCAGTTGATGACTTTCCCTCTGATTTATAGGAAAGGTCATTTAGTTCCAAGTAAGTATTTTGCTAAAGATCCTATCCTCAGCACCCCTTCCCGTTCTCTCTAAATTGGTCTGGATCTATAGCAAGACCAACTAAAATGTACTAATAACTCTTGCTCAACATGATTTGTGCATGTGTCTACACGCAGTTTTAAGGGGATTAGTTCAGGTAATATACATAGGACTTTTATATTTACTTTGAATATTCACAATACTATATTATTTGACATGCATGTAGACAGAATACTCATGGAATTAAACAGTAAATGCTAATAAAATAAATGATAGTTTCATCTAATATTAATGGTGATTACATGAATATTAGCAAAATATAAACCATTTTGCTTCTCTTCTCTTACTAATGCTGATTTTTAAATTAATTTCATATACCCCTCTCTCAGAGTTTTAAAAGTGGAAGAGCTGTTCTATTTTTAAAGCATATCCCTTTAAATGTAAATAATGACCTATTTCTTTTTCCAAGTACTTAATGACATCATTTGCAATTAACAGGGACCCCCAAGGATAGAAAATAACAATCTCAAAACAATTATCTACCTTACTGGCAGTAGAAAAAAATATCACCAACAGATCTATCAGAAAATAAATTAACAGAAAGAGAGCTATTTACATCTCCTCAATAAAGGTGCATCATCAGGAAGCCAGAACATAAATAAAAGTAGAGGAAAACCCTTGTATTTGCCCTCAAAAAATTTTCTAAAATGTCCAGAACCTCACACTCTGTAACACTTTCTATATTAAAATAGTATATCACACCTGCCAAAGGGGCATGGTAAAAGCAGAAGATGGTTGGCAAGTTCAGCTGCTGAGTAATGGTTGCACAGCTATCGAGGAGTGTGTCCCAGGATTGGGACAAGGAAAGAGAGGCACAGTCTCTGGGCCAGTGTGTGCACCTGTCAAAGTCACAAGTAACACAACAGGACCTGCCCAAGAAACCAGAAAAAAAGGGCAGGTCAAATCCAACTCACCGTCCGAAAGCATAATGCCCCGGGTTGCTGAACCCAGTGCTATCAGCATTCCTCTTCTGATTCTAAAGACTACTTTTCAGTTCAAATAACTATTCTCAAAATTAAACTGTGCCCATTTGGAAAGTCAGATTTCATGAAACACTGCATTCGAAGACAATACTTCATCTAAAGTAAATGTGTTTCTTTTCCTGCTTTACCTTGATCCTATTCCATCAAAGCAGCTCAGTTGTGCAATTCTATTAAGACCATTATTTGTCTTACATTTGACATATCCACTTGGCTTGTATATTAGCTAACCTGGGGGAAACCTTCCCTGAAGGTATTCCTGTTTTCTATAATAAATTATTTCTGATTTCCCTTTGACATATGCTGCTATTTTGTAAATTTGGACTTTAGAATATCTTGTGATTTCTGGAGTCATTTTATCCTCCATAATAATGCAGTTGCTTTGTATCAGAACAATCTCTACAGATTTCTAAAAATAATTTTAGCTTTACCATTCACTGAGTTATGCTAATTCCTTAGAACCTGGGAATTCTGGTTGTTCTCCAAGAAATAATCATTTATCAAGTTTAGAGTGATTTTCAGATATTTTGCATGTTTAAATATATATATATATATAAGTTTGCACTTCCATTTATGGCAGAATTATCACTTTATTTCAGGTATCTACCTGCCATAGTAAGTAGCCACAGGCTGCATGGCAGATCCTGGCTCCTGCTAGAATCTCTCTTTTCTGGGCATGAACCTGACAGTGGAGTGATAATGGGCTGAGATACATCTCTGCATTACTTCCTGTACGAATGAACAGGTCTTCAAAGAAGGGTGCTTCCAAGGGCAACAGACTTTCTAAGAAGTGGATAACCATACTTAGATTCCCCCACTTCTCTGTGCACATGTTGATAGGCTGATTCTCTTTCTTTTTTTCTTTTTGTGAGGTACTTTGATTTACAATACTGTTAATGCTGGTTTTATGCATTCATCACTCCAACACCATACCCACCAGACTACCTAATTCCCTCCACCACTCCCAATCCCACAAATTCAGCTCTGTGGACCAGCTTTCCAGTATGTTACCTTTCACCCATTGCTGCTACCTTACTGTGTATCTTTAAACCCCACATATGAGTGATTATTCTGTATCTCTCCCTTTTCTTCTGATTGACTTGACTCGACATGACAGCCTTTAGTTAAATCCATATCATTAAAAAAATTGCATGATTTTTGTTCTTTCTTACAAAATCTTGTCCTTTCTTACAACTGCCTAGTACTCCATTATGTATATATACCACAACTTCTTAATCCATTCATCTGTAGTTAAGCATTTCGGTTGTTTCCTTATCCTGGTCGTTGTACTAAGCTCTTCAATGAACATGGATATGCATACATATTTTAGAATTAATGTTCAGACCTCAAGATTAGACCAGAAGAAAACAAGGATAGAATTTTCAGGAAATTGACCGCAGAAGTGTCTTCAACAAGAAGACCAACAGAGACAAGACAACAATCCTAAAACTAAACAAATGGGACTACATGAAACTAAAAAGCTTCTTCACAGAAAAAGAAACTCAAGATAAACTAAAAGACACTTTGCTTAATAAGAGAAGATATCAGTACACAATATATCCAGTAGAAGGCTAATATCCAAGATGTATAAATTACTCATAAACCTCAACAACAAAAACTCCAGCAATCCCATCCAAAACTGGTGAAAGTGGATGTACTGAACTTCCCCACAGAAGGTATATAGATGGTCAACAGGCAGATGAAAAAGTGCTCATTGTTACTTATGACAGTGGGTAGGGCGTTTGCCTTGCACAAGGCTAACCCTGGTTCAATTCCTCCATCCCTCTCAGAGAGCCCTGCAAACTACCAAGAGTATCCCGCCCACAAGGCAGAGCCTGGCAAACTACTCGTGGCATATTGGATATGCCAAAAACAGTAGCAGCAAGTCTCACAATGGAGACATTAATGGTGTCCACTTGAGCAAATCGATGAACAACGGGATGACAGTGCTACAGTGCTATAGAGAAATGTAAATCAAATCAACAATATCATTGAGATATTACCAGTGAGAACAGCACATATCAAAAAAAGTCTGGAAACAGCCAGTGCTGGTGGGGTTGTGGTGAGAAAGGAACCCCTCATTCACTGTTGGTAAAAATGTTCACCAACAGTGAAAACCTGGTTCAACTTGCTGCAAAAAGCATTATGGAGAACTCTCAAAGAAAAAAAAAGAAAAAAGGAAAGAACTCTCATAAGACCCAGTGTTTCTTGGTATCTGCCCCCAAAACACACAGACAAAAAAAAAATATTTGGAAAGATAAGCTGCTTTCTTAAGCATACAGACCCATCCTTCCCACCCCCCCACCCTTCTTTCACAGATACTTATTGTTATTTAAAGGAAGAAAAGTAGAGTAGCATGATAAATCTATTTAGGTGTGTCTCCTAAGCACCCAAATTCCCAAATTCAGTGACTGAACAAAGAGGAATGTTTTCTAAGTCAGTCATCTTAACAATTCTTGGAGCCCCCACCAATCCATCTCACTATGAAATGCCCTATTCAGAAAAACTTTACTTTTGTGTGCAATAATTGATCAAATTTGTAATATATTAATGTTTGACTCACTGTCTATAAAGAGTAATTCAGTAATAACAATCTCAAGTAGGAAAAGCATTCACACTTTAGAGTTTTAAGGTCATAGGAAGTATTTTAAATTTGTATATGCTTATTTTTGTTCGAGAAAAGTATAAAGTGAACCTACAAACTTAACACGATATTACACTAGAATACACTCTGTCTGGAAAACAAAATATAAATATGATTGCTAGGACAAGAAGAAATGATGCAAGATTTCTTACTGTTAAAAATGAGCTACTTTATGCATTTTTGAAATATGATAGTGAGGATCAAAATAGTATGAAAGAAATATCTGTGGGATATATTTAAAAGAACTATTTTAAAATTTAAAGTGTCTATATTTTTCCAAATATCACAAATTATATCTTTTGAGACACTTAAATAAGTAGCAAAATAATTTAAGTAGCAAATATGAAAGCAGTATAAATGTGAAAGGTGGTAGTTAATCTGAAGAATACTGTCACATAACATCTAGATATCTGGGAGTAAAGAGATACAGGAAGAGCTCCTAAACAGCTCAACCTGCAAGGCTCCTGTCAAACCACTTCTCGCATTACTTGGCAGTAGAAATGCACCTTCTATAAAGCAAGGTAAAGGACTACTGCCTTATAGTATGAATAAAATGATTTTACATTGGATTTTTTATGTCAAATAATCCTCTGTAAATGCAAGTTGAAACCTGCATCTTCAGTCAATGTCACAATCCTCTATCATCTTGAGCCCTGTAGTTTTGATGTATTCACTTTTCATACTGAAAGAACAATCATCAGGATAATGTATAAGTAAACCAACTTCAGTCCCAAGTTTATAAGGAGAAATGTGGCTACAAGTGTGGCTTTAAAATTTATGAGGCTACTTAAAATGGCTGAAAGGGAGCGGTGAATAACTATCAAAAATGAAATACTGAAGGGGAGCATATAAAGCAAAACAAATAAAAAAGAAAAAGACAAATAACAGGTGATATAAAGAAACCAAGCAAAGAAAGATTCAGTGTCAAATGAAAACAGTCCTCAATGCTAACCATAGGGCAATCAAAGTGACGAGATGGTCCAGTCGACAGTGGTTAAAGAAGACTGGTCCTTGGATGGTGAGTGTGGTGTGGTAGCATTTTTGAGGAGGGTATCCTTATAGGGATTGCATTGAATTTGTACAATGCTTTGGGGAGTATTGCCATTTTGACAATATCAATTCTTCAAATCCATGAGTAGGAGATATCTTTCCATTTCCTCGTGTCTTCTTTTATTTCCTGAAGTAGCGTTTTGTAGTTTTCATTATACAAGTCCTTTACCTCCTTAGTTAAGTTGATTCCGAGGCACAATTGTGAAGGGGATTGCTTTTTTCATGTTGCTTTCTTCTCTCTCATTATTTTTGTATAGGAAAGCCATGGACTTTTGGGTGTTGATTTTATAGCCTGCAACTTTACTATACAAGTCTATTGTTTCTAAGAGTTTCTTGGAAGAGGTTTTAGGAATCTCTAAGTATAGTATCATATCATCTGCAAATAGTGAGAGCTTGATTTCTACCTGAATGCCCTTTATACCTTTTTCTTGTCTAACTGCTATTGCAAGTACTTCCAGTACTATATTGAACAGGAGTGGAGAGAGTGGGCATCCCTGTCTCATCCCTGATCTCAGAGGGAAGGCTCTTAGTTTTTCCCCATTGAGGACAATGCTTGCCATAGGCTTGTGATAAATGGCTTTAACTATATTGAGGAAAGTCCCTTCTATACCCATTTTGGCGAGAGTTTTCATCATAAATGGGTGCTGAATTGTGTCAAATGCTTTCTCTGCATCTATTGATATGATCATATGGTTCTTATCTCTTCTTTTGTTGATATGTGGATTATGTTGATTGATTTCTGAATGTTAAACCATCCTTGCATCCCCAGGATGAATCCCACTTGGTCGTGGTGTATGATCTTTTTGATGAGTTGTTGAATTGTTTGCTAATATTTTGTTGAGAATCTTTGCATCTGTGTTCATCAGAGATATCGGCCTGTAGTTTTCTTTTTTGTGGTGTCTTTGTTTGCTTTTGGTATTAGGGAGACATAAGCCTCAAAGAAACTGTTTGGGAGGGTTTCTTTTTTTTCAATTTCCTGGAAAATCTTGAGAAGAACTGGCAACAGGTCCTCTTAAAATGTTTGGAAGAAATCGCTAGTGAATCCATCTGGACCTGGGCTTTTGTTTTTGGGAAGACTTTTGGTTACACTTTCTATTTCCTTGATATTAATAGAACTGTTCAGGTATTTTCAGTCTTCTTGGTTCAGCCTTGGAAGATTGTAAGAATCCAAAAATTTATCCATTTCTTCTAGGTTCTCTTATTTTGTGGCATACAGCTTTTCAAAGTAGTCTCTGATAATGTTTTAAATTTCTTTGGTTTCTGTTGTGATGTCCCCCTTTTCATTCTGATTCTGTTTATAAGGGTTTTCTATCTCTCTTTCTTTGTGAGTCTTGCTAATGGTTTATCAATCTTGTTTACTTTCTCAAGAACCAGCTCTTGGTTTTATTGATCTTTCAGATTGTCTTTTGGTTTTCCATGTCATTGATTTCTGCCCTAAGTTTTACTATCTCTTTTCTTCTTCCTGGATTGGGCTCCTTTTGTTGGTCCTTTTCTAAAATTTTAAGCTGTGAAGTCAAGTTATTTATGTGGGCCCTTTCTTCCTTCCTGAGGAATGCTTGCAGAGCTATAAATTTTCCCCTTAACATGGCTTTAGCTGCATCCCACAGGTTCTGGTAGCTCATGTCTTCATTCTCATTTATTTCCAGGTACCTTTTGATTTCTTCCTTGATTTCCTTCCTGACCCACTCATTGTTCAACATCGAGTTGTTTAATTTCCGGGTGTTTGATTTGGTTTTCTGCATCTGTGTGTGATTAACTTCTATCTTCAGAGCACCATGGTCTGAAAAGATAGCTGATACAATGTCTATCTTCCTGATTCTGTTGAGGTATGTTTGTGGCCCAGTACATGGTCTATTCTGGAAAATGTTCTATGTGCACGGGAAAAGAATGTGTATTCCCTTTGGGGGGAGATAAAGCCCTGTATAGATCTATTAGCCCTATCTCTTCTATTTATTCCTTCAAAGCCAGTATTTCCTTGGTGGGTTTTAATCTTCTTGATCTATCCAGGAGTGATGGGGCAGTGTTGAAGTCTCCAATTACTATTGTGTTGCTCGAGATGTCCTTCTTAACGTCTGTTAGCAGTTGTTGTAGGAATTTGGCTGGTCCCTCATTGGGTGCGTACACATTTAAGAGTATAATTTCTTCCTGCTGTACATATCCCTTGATTAATAAAAAATGGCCTTCCCTATCCTTTCTAATCTTTTTCAACCTGAAATCTATGTTGTCCAATACTAGTAAGGCCAGCCCAGCTTTTTTGAAAGAGTTGTTTTCTTGCAGGATTGTTTTCCATCCTTTGACTTTGAGTCTGTGTTTGTTCTGGTTATTCAGATGAGTTTCTTGCAGGCAGCAAAATGTTGGGTTCAGTCTCTGAATCCCATTTTGCCATTTTGTGTCTCTTAATTGGTGAATTTAGACCATTGACATTAAGAGAGATTATTGTTACAGGATTTTGCTCCATCTTTCTGTAAGGGTTTGTTGTGCTTGTAGGGGTTCTTCTTGTCTTACAATAGCCCCTTTAGTCCTTCTTCTAGGTTTGGTTTTGAGTCTATGAAGTTCCTGAGCTGTTGTTTATCCACAAAATAGTGTATCATTCCTTCAAGTTTGAGTGAGAGTTTAGCCGGATAAAGTATTCTTGGTGAAGCGTTCATTTCATTGAGTTTTTCACTATATCCCACCACTGCCTTCGGACTTGGAGGGTTTCCTCTGATAGGTCTGCTGTGAATCTAAGGGGTGCTCTTTTGTATGCAATTTCTTTCTTCGACCTTGCTGCTTGCAGTATTGTGTCTCTATCCATGATGTCCATCATTCTAACTATGATATGTCTTGGGGTTTTTCTGTTAGGGTCTCTTTTAGCTGGCACCCTTTGGGCGCCTTGAATCTGGATGCCTGCATTCTCCAACTCTGGGAACTTTTCAGCAATGATTTGTTTGACTGTGGCTTTTCCGTTGCAGTTGTTTCCCTGTCCTTCTGGTACTCCAATGATTCTAATATTGTTCCTCTTGAAATCATCCCCTAGGACTCTGAGTTGCCCTAGAGCTATTTTGAGGTCTCTTCCCATTGTTTGTTGTTGCCTGTAGGCTTCTTGCAGCTCATCTTCAAGCACACTGATTCTGTCTTCCACTGCAGTCATTCTATTGTTGAGGGCAGCCACAGAGTTTTTTATTTAATCTACCGAGTCCTTCATTTCTTTTTGTAGGTTTTTGATTTCTGCTCTCATTTCTTCCCATATTTTTTCGGCTGTCTGTTTGTACTGTTTCTGTCAAGTTCTCCTTTAACTTGTCAATCTTTCCATTGAGTTCATTGAACATCTTGAGGATTTCAACTCTGAATTCTTTATCAGAGAGCTCAAGTTTGCAGGAAATGCCTATTGAGGTTTCTGGACTTCTTTCATCGTCCTCTGCTTGTGGTAAAGATTTACGCTGCTTTTTTCATGTTGTTGTGGTGGTATTGTAGAGGGACCTTCAAGATAAGTAACCTTGTTCCCTCTTGTTGCAAAAAAGGATTCTGGATGGGCTCAGTCAATGGTGCTTGCCTTTTTATTTTCCTCTTCTAGAACATGGCCTCCCACTCAGATGTTCCTTTAATCCTTATGTGAAGTCTTGTGTTTTATTATCCTACTGTTTACGGATAGCTAGGATGTTACTCTTGGACATGACATAGGTAATGAAGGCTGAGATGAAACAACATATTGATGGGTTTTAGGAGAATATCTGCTAAAGAGGCTATGCCCACTTTTGCCTAGACCATGCCCCCTGACGATTAGGCCACATCCCTTTCCCCACAATAGCATATACCTGTGCCCCAAGAGAGAATGGCTGTGGTGCTTGGGGGCAACGTGCCAGCCACTAGGGCGGCAGTCCAGAGGAGGGGGTATGGCTGGGGTGCTCAGTGTCCGAGGAGCAGACTGGAGCATTTTTGAGGAGGATTAAAATTGTGCCCCTAAAACATACTCAAGTCTTGTAAACCGTTATCTTAAATTTTTCCAAATGAAAGCTCCATTAGGAAGGATAGTACTGGGGAGCAAACAAAGGTCCTGAGCAGGTAGGCTCAGCTTACCTATCAAGTAGCAGGGACCTGCAGCTGAGACCAATTTAACTTTTGTTAAAATGCTACTAAATAAGACAAAACAAAAGCCTGTCGACAAAAAATAGTGAAAAGTAACAGGTAAATTAAGCAAATTGGTCGTTCACTAAATTGTCTTTTAGCAAATTAACCTAGAATGGACATAATTGCTAATAAAGATGGAATGGAATTTAAGGAGGACTCAGTAATTGCTCCTGAGGGATTGACCTAACCATTCCAAATGTTGGATGTCACTGTAAACAAGCCTTTTAAAGATCTCTTTTAAAGCAATATGGTGAGGGGTTAGAGTGTGGTGATCATAAATACAGACTCATGGCACTAATGGGGGAGAGAAAAAAAAACAAGCCTTTCACAAATGGGCTCCAGTGGCTTAGGACAAATTTCCAGTGACAGCATCATGCATGATTCAAAAAGTGCCATATCTCAAACAAATCAAATAGAAGGAAAGGTGACATGCCTCACCAAACTGCAGTAGAAAATTGAAAAAGTGACTTTAGCGATGTTGAAGACACACCATCAGCGATTAACATGAAGAGGTTGGAAAATTGAAAGTTGAAAAAGGTGTGTCTATAAATTCACACTACTTTCTGTAGTGTAACTAAAAATGAGTAAAATTAATTAAATTCAGTAACTGGACTACTGACTGTTTTATCTGTATCGCTAAAGTTTACTTACCATGTCTGAATCAGGTTTCAGTTTTTCTCATTAAAAAAATAAGACTGATCACTATTTGCTGATGATAGGATATTATACTTAGAAAACCCTAAAACCTCTACCAAGAAACTCCTAGAAACAATAGACTCGTATAGTAAAGTTGCAGGCTATAAAATCAATATCCAAAAGTCCATGGCTTTCTTATATGCAAATAGTGAGAGAGAAGAAAGCAACGTGATAAAAGCAATCCCCTTCACAATTGTGCCTCAAAAACTCAAATACCTCGGAATCAGCTTAACTAAGGAGGTAAAGGACTTGTATAATGAAAACTACAAAACGCTACTTCAGGAAATAAAAGAAGACACGAGGAAATGGAAAAATATCCCCTGCTCATGGATTGGAAGAATTAATATTGTCAAAATGGCAATTCTCCCCAAAGCATTGTACAAATTCAATGCGATCCCTATAGGGATACCCTTGTCATTCTTCAAAGAAATGGAGCAAGTGCTCCTGAAATTCATATGGAACAATAAGCCCCCACGAATAGCTAAAGCAATTCTTGGGAAAAAGAAAATGGGAGGAATCAACCTCCCCAACTTCCAACTCTACTACAAAGCGGTAGTCATTAAAACAGCTTGGTACTGGAACAAAGGCAAAGCGGCAGACCAATGGAACAGGGTTGAATACTCTGACACATCCCCCCAAATATATGACCATCTAATCTTTGATAAGGGAGCAAGAAATGTGAAGTGGAGCAAGGAAATCATGTTTAACAAATTGTGCTGGCAAAACTGGACAGCTACATGCAAAAAAATGGGCTTATACCTCCACCTATCACCATGTACAAAAGTCAGATCAAAATGGATTAAACACCTCAATATCAGACCAGAATCCATAAGGTACATTGAAGACAAGGTCGGCAAAACCCTCCACGATATTGAAGCCAAAGATATCTTCAAAGCTGACACGCCACTGGCCAAGCAAGTGAAAACAGAGATAAATAAATGGGACTATCTCAAACTAAGAAGCTTCTGCACCTTAAGAGAAACAGTGACCATGTACAAAGACAATCTACAGAATGGGAAAGGATATTTATGCAGTACCCATCCGATAAAGGGTTGATAAAAAGGATATACAATGCACTAGTTGAACTCCACAAGAAGAAAACTGCCAACCCAATCAAAAAATGGGGTGATGAAATGAACAGAAACTTTCCCAAAGAAGAAATCTGAATGGTTCAAAGGCACATGAGAAAATGTTCAACATCACTAATCATCAGGGAGATGCAGATCAAAACAACCATGAAATATCATTTCACACCACAGAGACTGGCCCACATCCCAAAAAACAAAAACAACCAGTGTTGGTGTGGATATGGGGAGAAAGGGACTCTTATTCACTGCTGGTGGGAATGCCGACTGGTTCAGCCCTTTTGGAAAACAATATGGATGATTCTCAAAAAATTAGGAATTGAGCTTCCATTTGACTCAGCAATACCACTCCTGGGAATATATCCCGGAGAGGCAAAAAGGTATAGTAGAGATGGCATCTGTATTTCTATGTTCATTGCAGCACTGTTTACAATAGCCAGAATCTGGAAAAAGCCGAGTGCCCCAAAACAGATGACTGGTTAAAGAAACTCTGGTACATCTACACAATGGAATACTATGTAGCTGTCAGAAAACATGAAGTCATGAAATTGGCATATAAATGGATCAACATGGAAAGTATCATGTTGAGTGAAATGAGTCAGAAAGAATGAGACAGACATAGAAAGATTGCACTCATATGTGGAATATAATGTAACTGAGAAGTTACAAGTTGCAATGATGTAACTTCTGGCAGATATCTCTCTGGACTTAGTTACTAAAACACTAAAATACAGAAACCCAAAACCATGAGGCTGCTAAGTGTGGTCACTCCACCTCATACCTCTTCATTCTCAACAATGGAAAACAAATTATCTAATGCTTCCTTTTCAGCAGGTCCGACTCTCTCCAAACAATAATAGTGAGTTTTGTTGAAATATTGAATGCAATCAAAGTGAAAGTAAAGTGAAATTTATTAGTTACACAGGTGGGGGGGGCCAGGGGCATGGGGGGGGCTAGGGGTGTGGGGGTGTGGGGTGGAGCTATACTGTGATTCTTGGTGGTGGAATATGTGCACTGGTGAAGGGATGGGTGTTTGAGCATTGTATAACTGAGACTTAAACCTGAAAACTTTGTAACTTTCCACATGGTGACTCAATAAAAAAAAATTTTTAAAAAAAGAAAACAAGACTGAGGTCACCTTATAGTTGCTCATGGTAAATAGGAGGGACAAATCATTGTATATGCATATCCAGTGACAAAATGCTCAGTGTAACCTTGAGACAAAGAAATGCTTTAAAGCGATTTAGCTTTTCAAGAGAGGTGCGGCAAAAACAAGGATGGTAAAAGGATTTTTCTGATGAAACATAAAAGCAGATACTGTCCCAGGACAGAAGGAGACCCAGGATTGGGGAACAGAAAATAGATGTGATGGAAATAGAGGAAACCAAGATGCACAGAATAAGATGAGGCAGAGAATTGGTCAGGGCACAGGCAATGAAAAGCCCTGCGGGACACCGAGAGTTTGTTTCAACCTGAGCGTGAAATAATCACCAATGTAGAAGTGATTATTAAGGCAATTCACACCAAAAAAATAAAGATGGGGGCTGGTGTCTTCAGTAGCCAGGTCCCAAGTCACATGGGCCCTTGCAGGTCATGGTAAGAATTCAATGGTTTAGTTTTTGTTTTGCTCAAGTTTAAAAAGAAGTCATTGTAAAGTCATAAATTTCAAGAGTTTTCTTTTACTTGTTTTAATAGAGAGTTTTAACAAGAGAGTCTCTTGGCTGTGCACCTGGCTGTCTTCCCCAGGGCCCCTCGGAGGGGGTGGGCTTCAGCTTCCCTCCCCACCCCAAACAGAGCTCCCGTAGCTGAAGATCTCAGAGCCTAGCCACAGCCATGTAGTTTTGAATGGCCATAACCTGGCCTGTTTTGGAGGAAAGGAAGCATGTATGTGGGTAGGGGGAAATTTTGTAGTCATAGAAATAATACTCTGGTGAAAACCAAGAGATCAAGAAGCTGACCCTAAGATTTCAAATCTAGGGATCTGAGCACTGAAAGTTTCAAACCATGAATATCAAAGAGGATGCCTTCATACTCCCAATGACACTAGAAGACACCCACCTATTTCAGAAGAAAGGGTTTTAATAGAGAAGTCTGATCCAAAAGAAGGAAGTTTTGATGTCTGCTACTTGTTCTGACAGACTTTCATATGGTTCAGTATCTCTCCTCCTTGAGGAAAGCTGTAAAATGGAGCTCTTAATGAAAATAGAGAGAGATCATATTTGTCTAGAAATGGGAGGGCATCCAGGCATCACTGGCTCCAGAATCTCAGGCTAGACCACTCACACAGAAGCTAAGCAGGCAATCTCCAGCACAGAGAAACACATGGATCTGGATAAATGTCCTTTTTTTTTTTTTTTTTTTCAGAAAAAGGAAAAGAGAATAAAAATCTGCGGCATGTCCAGCAATCAGAGAGTTAAGCATCTGGACCATCTTCCCTAATATGTGGAAAGTGTGAGAGTCAACGAGGTCACCATGGATACATCTGGCTACATCTGCCTGAGTTATTTGTATTGAACAGATTGCTACAGGGTGTTTTTCTGGTCTCATTATGTGTGTGTAATGCCAATTAAATAACAGAAATGAAAATTAAAAAGGAAAATATCTGCCCCTGCTGGGTTTAATCTCATTAGAGAAAAGTCAAATGATTAGTCCTAAAAAAAGGCTACAACAGGCAGCAAAGATAGCATTAAAGTTACCAGCATATTTTGCATCATACTGAGAAAATTACAGACTTGATCACTCTGTTGAGGCCATAGACCGTTCCCCTGATAAGGTCATGTCATGTCTCAACTTATGTGAACAGCAGAAACACTACCAAGGCACATATCAAACATTGAATCCATAACTTAAAATTACCGAACCAGGTGTTGAAAGGGAAGATACCATGTTTCCCTGGGTGATTGTGGAGCCTGGTGCTGCTTATTTTACAATGCTCAATGACTTCCATAATCTCCAAGTCTTTTTTCCTAATTTACCAAACCAGCCAGTTATAATTTGCTAGCAGCACAGGGTAGCTCACAAAGAAAAATGCAAAATGGAAGGTTCTGTCCAATTTAAGACTCAGAACATTTTAAATGAAGAGCTTGAACATCTTGGACGTAATCCAGGTGCAGCTGGTCCTCAACTGAGCCTTAGGTACAATATCAAATTTCCCTAAAGCTTGGATCAAGATGATTTGAAAAAAAAAAAGACATGGAATGGGGTAGGCCATATAAAAAAAAAGACCAAGACAGATATTCTCTGATGACACAGTGGCATGCAACTTGATTTCAAAGTGCTCTTACAAATTATCCCACTTGACTTCCATCCTGAGAAGCACAGAAAACAAGAAACATGCCAGTGCTTCAGAGAGAGAAAGGGAGAAAGAGCTAAGGGAACAGCAGTATTGACCATCTTTTGTTACTAATTCCTCAAAACTCACCAGTCCAAGGGAGCCAGGCACACATGTCTATCCAGGAAAATCTTTACCTGAGTTAAGTCATAGACACCATGATGCTGTAAAACTGAATTATTTCACTATGTAAGATAGAAGTGTACATTTCTCCAGTTACCAAAATACAAAGATAACAAAATGATTGGCTCCAAATCAGTGCTGTTTCAAAGATTCAGTAATGAAAGCCAAATTCTTGAAAAACTGAAAAACCTCTTCCAAAGAGAGGAAGTCAATCTTCCTCTCTTTGGAAATCTTGAGAAAGTATAACAGGTAAAGAAATCTTCTGACAAAAAAAATTCTTAACATGTGTCCAGAATTCTAACTCAAAAGTACTCTAAATTCCCCTGAAATTCTGTGTAAAAAACATGAACTTATGGTGCTCTTATGCTCTCCCCTCCAAGACCTATAAATGATTAAGAACTCTAATATTTACGAATGAGGGAATGATACATTCAGTTTGAAGAGGCTGAGAAGAAAGCTATACTGTCTCTCTTGGTTCTGTCTACCTTAAATCTAATGAAGTGATAGTGAAGAAAGGCTGTGTGTGTGTAGCATTGAGATCCTGTTCATTAAAATTGGAAAAAGATCCGCTAACAAAGGCAAAGAAGCCTCCTTAAGACATGGCTAAACAATTTTGCAATGGATAAGCTTCAATATTATAGAGTTGATACATGAAATTTTACCAGTACCAGTAATACCAGCTTGGCCAGGTAAATTACCATGTTTTGTTTTTTTGGGGATCACACAAGAGATACTCAGAAGCTACCCCTGGTTGAGTTCTGGGGTCAGTCTTGGTGCTGCCCATTGGACCACTGAGTGGTACAGACTAAACCCAAGCCATCTGAATTCAAGGAATATGCTCCAGTCTATTGACCTCTATATCTTGGACTATTAAACATCTTTCTGTTCATTGTCCTCTTCCTTAAAACAGAATAAATAAAAAGCAATGAAAATAATCACTCTCATCTCTTAATGTTGTTGATATCGGTGAACTTCCTTGTAAATGGAGGATCCTTCTTAAATGTTGGCTTATTTGCCCAGTTTGAGAAAGTATAATAAGGTCAAAATTGTAAGGAGCCAAGAGCAGAGAGCCAGGCACATGGCCTAACACAGAGATTTCACAGAATTAAGCCAAGCAATGGACACTCTCAGATAGACCAGGCCTAGAAAATTGAAAGCTGAAGAGCAGAATTCAAGCCTAACCCTTGGGATTTCAAGTCAGCTTCCTTCCTTTTACTTCTCACCTGCTCTCTCACATCTCTGCATCCAGAACTTGTAGTCTGACCCACTCCATTTCATTCTAAGGCTAAACATAATATAAAATTAAGTAAGCTACTATGAACAAAAGGGTACTTGTATAATATCACAGCATCCATACCACAGGACAACTGTCAGGTCAAACTAAATAAATCAGCAAAGAGGCTATTTGCTCCTGTAAATATCATCAATGAACATCCCATGCACAGAGTCTGAAGCACCACTAGAGAGGAAACCATGTTGGAAAACACATGACAGGCACCCTTCCTGATAGGCCAGTTGGACGGGCTGGAAGTTATATGGTTCAGTATCTAACAACATATCCTGTTATCTCAGCTCTGGATTTCCTAGAAGACTTCTAATTTTTTTTTTTTTTTTTGCTTTTTGGGTCACACCTGGCTCTGCACAGGGGTTACTCCTGGCTCTGCACTCAGGAATCACCCCTGGCGGTGCTCAGGGGACCATATGGGATGCTGGGAATCGAACCCAGGTTGGCCGCGTGCAAGGCAAACGCCCTACCCGCTGTGCTATCACTCCAGCCCCAAGACTTCTAATTTTTAATCATACTGTGTGGCCTGTTCCCTTGAATTATTTGCCAGAAAGGTGGACTCCAAATAGGCCTTCATATAGGCTCTTAAAGGCTCTCACTGGGGGTGACTAATTGTGGAAAGATTAGGGCATGACCAGGCACCCTGGATTCATCATTTCTAAAGATTATAAGCTGGAATAAGTGCTAGGACACAGACCGAGAGTGTGACCTCACATTACAGTGTCCCCAGACCCTGTGGGAAAACTGAATTTCTTTCTCAGTAACTAACATTTCACAATACCATTTTAATAAAGCTTTTTAGGGAGCAAAATATATATTTATTTCTTACCTCCCTTTTTTCATATTCTGATAGCTATGTGTTTCAGCTCATGAATGTTTGCATACTGTTATTTTATCTCCACATTACTGGAAATAAATAGACCCATCAGTAAAATAATGGATAAACTATATTTTATCATAAAAGTATGTTTTCTCAACATATACTGCCTAAGCTTACTGAAAGGGGAAAAAGTTCATCAAGGTGCCAGGTTTATTAGAAGCAGCAGGAGTTGCTAATATTCTCTCCCTGATAGCTGGTGATCTTCACCTCTCCCAGCTAGTACAATTTCAAGGGCACATAGAATGAAAGTAACCTTGAGGCCCCAGTGTAACTGTTTATTTCTCTAGTGACTGTCAGAGAATGAAAGAAGCAAAGGGCAAGAGATTAAGGAGGCTGGATTCCCTGGAGAACAATGAGTTGAAAACATTTGGAATCCCCAAAACATAGAGTGGGAAAAGAGAAAAGAATGAATCCGAAGCTCCAGTCTCTTGATCTGTAGAAAACTAACAGAGACTACAAACCCAGGGGTATAGAACAGGGTCCACTCACCTGACCTGGATCCTGATAGACTCTAGAACAATCCAGGCAAGAACCACCTTTCAATCTTCTTTCCCATGCTGCTCTACTTCTAGTATTCTGACATACTTGGGTATTTCTACCCTGTGAGACTAAAAGACTTCATCTTCTTCTTGATTTTTGTTTTGTTTTAAAGCACAGTACTCATAAATTTCCTATTGGATATATTTGGTGTTTGACATGGGGAAAATTTAACAAGTGATTCTTTTTTATTTGGAAACAGATATTCTGAAAGTCAGCATTTCTCCCTTACATCCACATAAGAAGTGCCAAGGAAATATTAACAACATGGGATGCTAGGGTATCAGCATACTCCAACCTCAGCTCAACTGCCTCTGCGGTATATCCTAGGAGGGGCCTTTGGATCCTGCATTAGATTTTGAAACAGAAATTTCACTCAGCAAACTCAACACACATTTTCCTCCAACAAGAAAATGATTGTGCCACATTTGTTCAGCCAAGTGGCAGCAGCAAACAATGAGGTCTCTATATGCAACTGAGAAATGACCCCCAAGGAAATGCCAATGCAGCTGGAGTACTTAGACCTATAATCAACACTTTGAATCTTTTGGGGCAACAGGGAATAAATTATATAAGAAGTAAATGAAGGGAAATTTATCCAATGTGTAGCATTTCAGAAAGAAGTGTAGGTACTGGGAATTAGGCCAAACCTTCACCTAAAAATTCATAATCACTCCATGCCTGCTAAAAACATTTCCAGGACGACAAAGTCAAGAAACCTCTTGCAAACGTGAAGTCTGGTGGCCCTTATTGTGATAAAGGAACAATTTTGACAGTGATAGCCCCAGCCATTCACTCTTCTTGAGCACTTTCCCTAAGACAAAAATATGTGGAACTATTTCCAACATGCCTTAAATGTACAGCATATTCAAATTGAATTATGATTAACTTATTTAATCTTCACAAGAACCTTATGAGGTAAACCTTTAAAGACACAAAGAGGTTAAGTAAATTGGCCAGGATTATACTGAAAAGTGCCAAAGGCAGGAATCAAAATCAATCTGGCCACCTGATTCTTCATGTATGTTTTTATCTACTCTACAACCTTGCAGTAATAGAAGACTTACTCCAGACTTTTTTGCACACATTATCCTACTTATTCCTCTAAATCAATTTCTCTAGAGAATAAGCTGTGGATAATATTAAGTAATATTAAACAACTTTAAATCTATATGTGTGTATATGTGCAGGAGCAGGTATGAAACCTGGGGTCTCATATATGTGAAACAAGTAAGTATTCTACCACTGAGATACATGCCCACCTCTGGAAATTGCAATTAAAAGGCTATTTTCTGGTTCTTTTTTAATGGTTTCAGGAGCACCACCTTCTGTGTGAGGATCAAGGAACAAACATAAAGTACCTGACAAAATCAAGCAGCAAAATGTGACCCTATTAACCAAACTCAAGATGACTAGTACTCAGGCATTTCCTGTTTCCTGACTAGTAACTTTCACCTCTATATGACCTCCTTTGGAATAAATGTGAACATTCTCCTCCACCACCACCATCCCTCATCCCCTACCTCCTACTCCCCAGAATAAAGTACTGTGTTTAACATGTAACAAATATGGTCTCCTTTCATCCCCATCATCTGCAACAATGGTCTTTGAGTATAAAATGCAGAGACTCACTAGGGAACAGCAAAAAATTAATTTCCAGAAAATTTTGTCAATGACTGTCACTCACTTTCTCACTTAAAGGATTGCTCTGTAGTTGCACAGACACATCATTAAGCATGGCTGTGAACGGAGATGGATAACACATTCCTATTTTGCAGGGTTCAAGTCTAAAGGGAAATCAGGCCTTGCTTAGTATTGTCAAAGTTGCATAATTGCCTTAAAATTCAGCTGAGACGTGTTCTGACACTTCTTTACATGTGACCCAAGTCCTTCCTAAGAGAAGTACATAAATACCCTCTCCTCTGGTACACATAGTGACAGCTGCTCACTAGTTCTATCTCTCTTTTCATTCCATTTGCTTCACAGACAGCACTGTGATTTTGATCAGACTAAATCACTTCTATGTATATTCCCCTTGAGGGCAGGAAGACTAAAGGTTACTTTATGTGTCTTACAATATTGCTATAAATACTATGCACTTTGTAAGTTCGGACTGAATGAGTGAAATGTCTACCTGTACCAACAATGGATCAACGTTTCTTCAGCCTATCATATCTTCCTAAAAAACATGGTAATGCTGCAAATCTGTATTATGTGTTCATGCGTCCCTACATCTTCTTGTCTGGGTATCCTTTGCTGAACATAAGAAAAGGATGTTCTAAAAGAGCCTCATTTTAGCCTGCTATATGATAATTTCCTTAAAATACTATGTAAAAGCACATGTCTAGCATAAGTGAAGCCCCAAATTTGATTCCCACAATCACATGTGCCCTTAAGCATTGCTGGGCATGGTCATGTTAGCCCCCAGCATGTCTAGGACTGAGCACTGGACCATGAGGTTTCACATCCTGAACAGCCATTACCAGGAGTGGTACTTGGGTTCCCTATACACTGCTTGTGAAACTCAAAACATTATGCAGAGGGCTAGCAATATGACTAAACTGACAGAATACATGTCTTCTAAGTGTGAGGCAGGCCTCTCTACCTCCTCTACAGGCAATATCATCAGAAATACCCAGATATAACTCCACAAAATTGAATATATATACATATATGTATATATATGTGTGTGTGTGAGCAGATGATGAAATATAGGCAAATGATTAGATAATAACATATAATATATTCTAATACTATTATATATTATCTCTAAATATATGTATACCGTGTACCTTCATGGGTTTTTTTTATGTGTATGAGGTATATATAATGAGTATTTTGAGTATTCTGAAACAAGTATAGACCTAATCTCTAGACCTAAGCTCTAGACCTAAGAAGTGAACTCAAATTCCATAAAAATCAAACTCTACCAGATTGACCAGGTTAAAACCTCTAAATCCAAATGGTCTTAACAATCTTGGCCACCAACATCAAGAAATGTCTGACAACGTCAGGTTCCCTCCAAAAGTTTCTCTGCCTCAGCAGTATTTTCTGCAGGGAGGAAGTTCAGTCATGAAGAAGGGTACTTGTCACAGGAGGAACAGATGGAACCAGCCACTTGTCTACACTGTCTCTTCAAACAAACACAGAGACTTTCATAATGCATTCCAGTTCCAGTAAATCCATGGCTCCTGAGCCTCACAAAGGGTATAGAAAACTGTTTGGTTGTTTCATTAAAAAGAATGAGCTTCACTCAATAATAGGTCCCAGAAAATGGCAGGCTTTAGAATTAACCTAAAAGGATTGTTGCCATGGCTCTCAACCAATTATTGATTATCTGCAAAGTCAAGAATCACCATCATTATCCTAAATACCTTATTGTATCATCATTATACAAATTGGGACAGTAACATATGCCCCAGTTTTACATTATCCTATCTCCAGTTTTTGGCAACAAGCAAGCTTCCAAAAATCCATCCGGACATCACCACAATACCTAGTCAACAATGTACACACTAATCTCAAGGTTGTGATGTTTATCTGTTTTGATGGAAAGAGGAAAAGTCAAGAGCCTTTTCTCCCTTCTCTTATGTCTGTGACAAGATAAGGAAAACCACCTAAAACAGAAACTTCTGTCTGGTCTCCTAAGGGCAGATCCATAAGGAAACATTGATCTCAGTGTGTGACTAGGGAAGCAGTAACTCGCTTAACAACACTTCCAGAGAGAGGAAAGCTAAACAGTTAATTACCAGCCTGGCTTCTGAACCTAAGGGGAATCTTAATAGACAGAACTAATTAAAATCAATACTCATATGGTAATTTTGAGAAGAAAAGAGACTCAAAATAAATTTTTAAAAATAGAAAAGTGAACAATCTCAATTCTTCATGACATCCTAGCTATCTGCCTCGGCAGCAAATGTCTACCAAGGGGTGGTCTTTGTGGAAAGTCAAAACACTCGAGGCAGAGTTTATAAAAGAAACCCACCTAAAGAATTTCCTGAGGGGCTGGAGCAATAGTACAGCAGGTAGGGCGTTTGCCTTGCACATGGCCAACCCGGGTTCGATTCCCAGCATCCCATATGGTCCCCTAAGCACCGCCAGGGGTGATTCCTGAATGCAAAGCCAGGAGTAACCTCTGTGCATTGCCGGGTGTGACCCAAAAAGAAAAAAAGAAGAAAAATTTCCTGAGACTTTCTGGCACTGTGGGCAGAGAAGACAAACACACATTTGCAAACACAGACCAGGCCAATAGTACCTACTCCGGTGCAGAAGTGAAAAAATTGACTTTTCTTCCAAATGTAGAGTCTGGAAAATTTTAGCTTCTCTAGGTCCTAGTTTGCAAAAGATAAAATTAAAAATGAAGTACCAAAACTTGATGTAGTACCTTATTCTGGTTTCCCTGCAGTATGCCTAACACTGTTCATTATCGGGCCAATGCTGGTGAAAGAAAAGCCTTCCCAATAGAGCAACACTATCACAGCACACAATTCCAGTGCATCTGGAATATAATTTTTTTCACTTTTTCTTTTTTGTTTGTTTGTTATTAGGGGTAGAGAAAACCCAGCAGTGCTCAGGGTTGACTCCTGTACTTAGGGATCACTCCTAAGGGGACCCTATGGGATGCCAAGAATTGAACCCAGGTTGACCACAGGCAAGGCAAGCACCCACCCACTGTACTATTACTCTGGTTTCCTTTCATTTTCTTTTTCTTTTTCTTTCTTTCTTTCTTTCTTTCTTTCTTTCTTTCTTTCTTTCTTTCTTTTTTTATCTCTTTCTTTCTTTTTTCTTTCTTTCTCTCTTCTTTCTTTTGTCATGTGCCTACTCTTTTTAAGACACAAATGGAAACACATTAACCACCGTTTTCTTCCTTTTTAACTTAAAATTATATAGTTTGCTGACCCTACTCCTAATGCCAAGAGAATGCATCCTATGCAATCCAATTGCACTGGATCCCTGTTAAGAAGCTCTGCTCAAAAGTCACAATTTCACCTCCCAGATTGGGACCCCTGCTTCACATCTTCATATCTCAGAGAAAATATACATTGAGATCCTAACTTGAGTCACTCATCCACACAACAACAAACAAGAAACACCACCTCAGACTGCAAAAATCACAATGGGAAAACAACGCAGAACCCCACCACACTTAGTTTGAGGAAAGATGGTAGCCCTGGAGACTTAACTAGTAATGACCAGATATATAACCTCTCTGATAAAGATATTAGAGAAAAATGTTAAAGATATTCAAAGAGCTCAAAGAAACAATGTAATGGACAGCCAATAACACACGAGTATATGAGAGAAGAAATGAGAAAACTACAAGCAGAAATGGCAGAGCCAAACAATTTGATAGGAGAAATGAAAACTTCACTGAAAGGCCTCAGTAGCAGAATAACAGTGGTTGAGGGGAAAAAAAATCAGTGAGATCCAAAACACACACACACACACACACACACACACACACACACAAAACCTCTAGATAACAGTAGAAGATGAGAGAAAAAGGAAACTTCAAAATAAAAGAGCAGCAGACAACAGAAAACTCTGGAATGAATTCAAGAGGAACAAAATCCCACAGGACTATGAAGACAATTCCAATGAAAAAGCCATGTTAAAATAAATCAACACTGAGAAACTTCCAGAGTTCAATTGCAAATGCACCCAGAGTCAAGAGACCAAAAATATACCAGCTATAAATAAATAAATACATAAATAAACAAATAAATAAATAAAAATAAAGACTCCATGATGCATTCTAATAAGAATAACAAAAGCCAAAGATAATACAGAATACTGAAAGCAGCAAGAACAAGAAAGGAAATCACATATAAATGAGCATACCTAAGATTTACACCTGTGGAACTGAAGACGGTGGTGGGATATAGTTTCTTTTTTTTTTTTTTTTTTGGAAACAAAAAATCTCAGTGAAATGAATGCCTCAGCAAAATACTTTACCCAGCCAGATTTTCATTCAGATTTGAAAAACACTACACAACTTCAGAGATTAAGAAAAAAAAAAAGCAACAAGGGAATTCCATAGATTTGAAACCAACTTTATAAAAAAAAAAACCTGAAAGGGCTACTTTAAGACAAGGCAAATGTCACATGCAAAAATATGGCACAAAACTCCATGATAATAATCTCACTCAAGTCAATGGAATAAATGCACCAACCAAGAGGCACAGAGTGGCAAGTTGGATTAGAAAATTGAGTCCAACCTTCTGTTGCATCTAAGAAACACATTTGAATAGTAAGGATAAACACAGACTCAAAATCAAAAGTTGGAAGACAATATTTCCAGCAAGTAACCCTCACAAAAAGACCAAAGTTTCCATACTTGTATCAAATAACATTGACTTCAGGCTTTAAAAAGTTAAAAGATACAAAGAGGATCATTCTTTAATGATCAAAGGATATGTACATTAGGAAGAACTCACACTCTAAACATGTATGAACCTAAAAAGGGATCATAAAACACCTAAAACAACTACTAACAAACTTAAAAGAAGACACTGATAGCAACACAATAATAGTTGAAGAGTTCAACTCCACTCTGTCACCTCTTGATAGACCAACTAGACTAAAACTCAGCAAGAAAGTACTGGCTTTGAAGGAGGAAATGGAAGAAGGGGTTTATTAGATACTTATAGTGTTTTTCCTCCCCAAAAGCCAAATATACATTTTTCTTCAATGCATTCCTCTACATGGGACATTCTCCAAGGTAGACCACATTCTTGACCATAAAACATATATCCATTAAATCAAGAGGACAAAAATTGTATCAACCATATTCTCACACCATAAACTATCTTCTCACACCAACTATCTTCTCAGACCAAAAAGAAGTTAATCACAAAAGATGGAGAAATAATTCAAAACACCTGGAAATTACATTCATCACTACTGAACAACCAGTGGGTCAGAAAAGAAATAAGAGAGAAAATCCAAAGAGTCCCTCAAACAAATGAGAATGAAGAAAGATCACCAGAACTTGTGGGATACAGCAAAAGAGGTGTGAAGAGGAAGGGTCATTGCTATGCAAGCATTCATAGGGAAGGAAGAAAGAGCCCACACAAATAACCTAACTGTATAGCTTAAGAAACTGGAGAATAACCAACAAAAGCAGGTTAAAGCAGGCCAAAACAGGCAGGAGGAAGGAAAAAATAAAACTTAGAGCAGAAATTATTGAATTGGAATCCAAAAAGCAATCCAAAAGATAATGTAATCAAGAGCTGATTATTTGAAGAAATAAACAAGGTCGATAAACCACTAACAAGACTCACAAAGAGAGAGAAGACACTGATTAGTTAAATCAGAAATGAAAGGATGAATGCCACAACAGATACCACACAAATTCTAATGACCATTAGGAATTAATTTGAAAACTTTTGTGCCACAAAATTAAAGAAATAGGTAAATTCTTGAACACTTATAGTCTCTCAAGGCTGAACCAAGAAGATATAGAACACCTGAACAAACCTATTACTATCGAGGAAATCAAAATGGTAATCAAAAGTTGACCCCCAAAACAAAATCCAAGCCTAGATGGATTCACTAGTGAGTTCTTTCAACCCTTTAAAGAAGCACTACTGCTAATCCTTTCAGGCTCTTTCAGGAAATTGTAGAATCTGAAATACACCAAAACACTTTCAATGAAGCAAACATTATCCTGATAACAAAAGCAGACAAAGAGGGCACCAAAAAAGGAGAATTACAGACTGATATTCCTCATGAGAATAGATGCAAAGATGTTCATCAAAATACTAGAAAATCAAA